>NC_135439.1:27391156-27697226 GCF_051991255.1 Vanacampus margaritifer | reverse complement strand
ACAATCAGGCTGAAAACGCGTTTAAAGCAATAAAAAGTTCATTTTGGCTCTCACACCTAAACTAAACGTTGTAGACTCAACATTTTTGCTGTATTTAGTGTATTCTAGCATCCTGAAGATGATTCCAGCATTAATTTCATTGTGCTTATGCTCATTTTTAAGATTTTGACATTTTCACCTTAAGTGTACAATCAGGGGCTGAAAACGCGTTTAAAGCAATAAAAAGTTCATTTTGGCTCTCACACCTAAACTAAACGTTGTAGACTCAAAATTTTTGCTGTATTTAGTGTATTCTAGCATCCTGAAGATGATTCAAGCATTAATTTCATTGTGATTATGCTCATTTTTAAGATTTTGACATTTTCACCTAAAGTGCACAATCAGGCTGAAAACGCATTTAAAGCAATAAAAAGTTCATTTTGGCTATCACACCTAAACAAAACGTTGTAGACTCAACATTTTTGCTGTATTTAGTGTATTCTAGCATCCTGAAGATGATTCCAGCATTAATTTCATTGTGCTTATGCTCATTTTGAAGATTTTGACATTTTCACCTTAAGTGTACAATCAGGGGCTGAAAACGCGTTTAAAGCAATAAAAAGTTCATTTTGGCTCTCACACCTAAACAAAACGTTGTAGACTCAACATTTTTGCTGTATTTAGTGTATTCTAGCATCCTGAAGATGATTCCAGCATTAATTTCATTGTGCTTATGCTCATTTTTAAGATTTTGACATTTTCACCTTAAGTGTACAATCAGGGGCTGAAAACGCGTTTAAAGCAATAAAAAGTTCATTTTGGCTCTCACACCTAAACTAAACGTTGTAGACTCAAAATTTTTGCTGTATTTAGTGTATTCTAGCATCCTGAAGATGATTCAAGTATTAATTTCATTGTGATTATGCTCATTTTTAAGATTTTGACATTTTCACCTAAAGTGCACAATCAGGCTGAAAACGCATTTAAAGCAATAAAAAGTTCATTTTGGCTATCACACCTAAACAAAACGTTGTAGACTCAACATTTTTGCTGTATTTAGTGTATTCTAGCATCCTGAAGATGATTCCAGCATTAATTTCATTGTGCTTATGCTCATTTTGAAGATTTTGACATTTTCACCTTAAGTGTACAATCAGGGGCTGAAAACGCGTTTAAAGCAATAAAAAGTTCATTTTGGCTCTCACACCTAAACTAAACGTTGTAGACTCAAAATTTTTGCTGTATTCAGTGTATTCTAGCATCCTGAAGATGATTCCAGCATTAATTTCATCGTGCTTATGCTCATTTTGAAGATTTTGACATTTTCACCTAAAGTGCACAATCAGGCTGAAAACGCGTTTAAAGCAATAAAAAGTTCATTTTGGCTCTCACACCTAAACTAAACGTTGTAGACTCAAAATTTTTGCTGTATTTAGTGTATTCTAGCATCCTGAAGATGATTCCAGCATTAATTTCATTGTGCTTATGCTCATTTTGAAGATTTTGACATTTTCACCTTAAGTGTACAATCAGGGGCTGAAAACGCGTTTAAAGCAATAAAAAGTTCATTTTGGCTCTCACACCTAAACTAAACGTTGTAGACTCAAAATTTTTGCTGTATTTAGTGTATTCTAGCATCCTGAAGATGATTCCAGCATTAATTTCATTGTGCTTATGCTCATTTTTAAGATTTTGACATTTTCACCTAAAGTGCACAATCAGGCTGAAAACGCATTTAAAGCAATAAAAAGTTCATTTTGGCTCTCACACCTAAACTAAACGTTGTAGACTCAAAATTTTTGCTGTATTTAGTGTATTCTAGCATCCTGAAGATGATTCCAGCATTAATTTCATTGTGCTTATGCTCATTTTTAAGATTTTGACATTTTCACCTAAAGTGCACAATCAGGCTGAAAACGCGTTTAAAGCAATAAAAAGTTCATTTTGGCTCTCACACCTAAACTAAACGTTGTAGACTCAAAATTTTTGCTGTATTTAGTGTATTCTAGCATCCTGAAGATGATTCCAGCATTAATTTAATTGTGCTTATGCTCATTTTTAAGATTTTGACATTTTCACCTAAAGTGCACAATCAGGCTGAAAACGCATTTAAAGCAATAAAAAGTTCATTTTGGCTCTCACACCTAAACTAAACGTTGTAGACTCAAAATTTTTGCTGTATTTAGTGTATTCTAGCATCCTGAAGATGATTCCAGCATTAATTTCATTGTGCTTATGCTCATTTTGAAGATTTTGACATTTTCACCTTAAGTGTACAATCAGGGGCTGAAAACGCGTTTAAAGCAATAAAAAGTTCATTTTGGCTCTCACACCTAAACTAAACGTTGTAGACTCAAAATTTTTGCTGTATTTAGTGTATTCTAGCATCCTGAAGATGATTCCAGCATTAATTTCATTGTGCTTATACTCATTTTTAAGATTTTGACATTTTCACCTAAAGTGCACAATCAGGCTGAAAACGCATTTAAAGCAATAAAAAGTTCATTTTGGCTCTCACACCTAAACTAAACGTTGTAGACTCAAAATTTTTGCTGTATTTAGTGTATTTTAGCATCCTGAAGATGATTCCAGCATTAATTTCATTGTGCTTATGCTCATTTTTAAGATTTTGACATTTTCATCTTAAGTGTACAATCAGGGGCTGAAAACGCGTTTAAAGCAATAAAAAGTTCATTTTGGCTCTCACACCTAAACTAAACGTTGTAGACTCAAAATTTTTGCTGTATTCAGTGTATTCTAGCATCCTGAAGATGATTCCAGCATTAATTTCATCGTGCTTATGCTCATTTTGAAGATTTTGACATTTTCACCTAAAGTGCACAATCAGGCTGAAAACGCATTTAAAGCAATAAAAAGTTCATTTTGGCTCTCACACCTATACTAAATGTTGTAGACTCAAAATTTTTGCTGTATTTAGTGTATTCTAGCATCCTGAGGATGATTCCAGCATTAATTTCATCGTGCTTATGCTCATTTTGAAGATTTTGACATTTTCACCTTAAGTGTAGAATCAGGGGCTGAAAACGCGTTTAAAGCAATAATAAGTTCATTTTGGCTCTCACACCTAAACTAAACGTTGTAGACTCAAAATTTTTGCTGTATTTAGTGTATTCTAGCATCCTGAAGATGATTCCAGCATTAATTTCATTGTACTTATGCTCATTTTGAAGATTTTGACATTTTCACCTTAAGTGTACAATCAGGGGCTGAAAACGCGTTTAAAGCAATAAAAAGTTCATTTTGGCTCTCACACCTAAACTAAACGTTGTAGACTCAAAATTTTTGCTGTATTTAGTGTATTCTAGCATCCTGAAGATGATTCCAGCATTAATTTCATTGTGCTTATGCTCATTTTGAAGATTTTGACATTTTCACCTAAAGTGCACAATCAGGCTGAAAACGCATTTAAAGCAATAAAAAGTTCATTTTGGCTCTCACACCTAAACATACGTTGTAGACTCAAAATTTTTGCTGTATTTAGTGTATTCTAGCATCCTGAAGATGATTCCAGCATTAATTTAATTGTGCTTATGCTCATTTTGAAGATTTTGACATTTTCACCTTAAGTGTACAATCAGGGGCTGAAAACGCGTTTAAAGCAATAAAAAGTTCATTTTGGCTCTCACACCTAAACTAAACGTTGTAGACTCAAAATTTTTGCTGTATTTAGTGTATTCTAGCATCCTGAAGATGATTCCAGCATTAATTTCATTGTGCTTATGCTCATTTTTAAGATTTTGACATTTTCACCTAAAGTGCACAATCAGGCTGAAAACGCATTTAAAGCAATAAAAAGTTCATTTTGGCTCTCACACCTAAACTAAACGTTGTAGACTCAAAATTTTTGCTGTATTTAGTGTATTCTTGCATCCTGAAGATGATTCCAGCATTAATTTCATTGTGCTTATGCTCATTTTGAAGATTTTGACATTTTCACCTTAAGTGTACAATCAGGGGCTGAAAACGCGTTTAAAGCAATAAAAAGTTCATTTTGGCTCTGACAACTAAACTAAACGTTGTAGACTCAAAATTTTTGCTGTATTTAGTGTATTCTAGCATCCTGAAGATGATTCCAGCATTAATTTCATCGTGCTTATGCTCATTTTGAAGATTTTGACATTTTCACCTAAAGTGCACAATCAGGCTGAAAACGCATTTAAAGCAATAAAAAGTTCATTTTGGCTCTCACACCTATACTAAATGTTGTAGACTCAAAATTTTTGCTGTATTTAGTGTATTCTAGCATCCTGAGGATGATTCCAGCATTAATTTCATCGTGCTTATGCTCATTTTGAAGATTTTGACATTTTCACCTTAAGTGTACAATCAGGGGCTGAAAACGCGTTTAAAGCAATAAAAAGTTCATTTTGGCTCTCACACCTAAACTAAACGTTGTAGACTCAAAATTTTTGCTGTATTTAGTGTATTCTAGCATCCTGAAGATGATTCCAGCATTAATTTCATTGTACTTATGCTCATTTTGAAGATTTTGACATTTTCACCTTAAGTGTACAATCAGGGGCTGAAAACGCGTTTAAAGCAATAAAAAGTTCATTTTGGCTCTCACACCTAAACTAAACGTTGTAGACTCAATTTTTTTGCTGTATTTAGTGTATTCTAGCATCCTGAAGATGATTCCAGCATTAATTTCATTGTGCTTATGCTCATTTTTAAGATTTTGACATTTTCACCTAAAGTGCACAATCAGGCTGAAAACGCATTTAAAGCAATAAAAAGTTCATTTTGGCTCTCACACCTAAACTAAACGTTGTAGACTCAAAATTTTTGCTGTATTTAGTGTATTCTAGCATCCTGAAGATGATTCCAGCATTAATTTCATCGTGCTTATGCTCATTTTTAAGATTTTGACATTTTCACCTAAAGTGCACAATCAGGCTGAAAACGCATTTAAAGCAATAAAAAGTTCATTTTGGCTCTCACACCTAAACTAAACGTTGTAGACTCAAAATTTTTGCTGTATTTAGTGTATTCTAGCATCCTGAAGATGATTCCAGCATTAATTTCATTGTGCTTATGCTCATTTTGAAGATTTTGACATTTTCACCTTAAGTGTACAATCAGGGGCTGAAAACGCGTTTAAAGCAATAAAAAGTTCATTTTGGCTCTCACACCTAAACTAAACGTTGTAGACTCAAAATTTTTGCTGTATTTAGTGTATTCTAGCATCCTGAAGATGATTCCAGCATTAATTTCATTGTGCTTATGCTCATTTTGAAGATTTTGACATTTTCACCTAAAGTGCACAATCAGGCTGAAAACGCATTTAAAGCAATAAAAAGTTCATTTTGGCTCTCACACCTAAACTAAACGTTGTAGACTCAAAATTTTTGCTGTATTTAGTGTATTCTAGCATCCTGAAGATGATTCCAGCATTAATTTAATTGTGCTTATGCTCATTTTGAAGATTTTGACATTTTCACCTTAAGTGTACAATCAGGGGCTGAAAACGCGTTTAAAGCAATAAAAAGTTCATTTTGGCTCTCACACCTAAACTAAACGTTGTAGACTCAAAATTTTTGCTGTATTTAGTGTATTCTAGCATCCTGAAGATGATTCCAGCATTAATTTCATTGTGCTTATGCTCATTTTTAAGATTTTGACATTTTCACCTAAAGTGCACAATCAGGCTGAAAACGCATTTAAAGCAATAAAAAGTTCATTTTGGCTCTCACACCTAAACTAAACGTTGTAGACTCAAAATTTTTGCTGTATTTAGTGTATTCTTGCATCCTGAAGATGATTCCAGCATTAATTTCATTGTGCTTATGCTCATTTTGAAGATTTTGACATTTTCACCTTAAGTGTACAATCAGGGGCTGAAAACGCGTTTAAAGCAATAAAAAGTTCATTTTGGCTCTCACAACTAAACTAAACGTTGTAGACTCAAAATTTTTGCTGTATTTAGTGTATTCTAGCATCCTGAAGATGATTCCAGCATTAATTTCATTGTGCTTATGCTCATTTTTAAGATTTTGACATTTTCACCTAAAGTGCACAATCAGGCTGAAAACGCATTTAAAGCAATAAAAAGTTCATTTTGGCTCTCACACCTAAACAAAACGTTGTAGACTCAAAATTTTTGCTGGATTTAGTGTATTCTAGCATCCTGAAGATGATTCCAGCATTAATTTCATTGTGCTTATGCTCATTTTGAAGATTTTGACATTTTCACCTTAATTGTACAATCAGGGGCTGAAAACGCGTTTAAAGCAATAAAAAGTTCATTTTGGCTCTCACACCTAAACTAAACGTTGTAGACTCAAAATTTTTGCTGTATTCAGTGTATTCTAGCATCCTGAAGATGATTCCAGCATTAATTTCATCGTGCTTATGCTCATTTTTAAGATTTTGACATTTTCACCTAAAGTGCACAATCAGGCTGAAAACGCATTTAAAGCAATAAAAAGTTCATTTTGGCTCTCACACCTAAACTAAACGTTGTAGACTCAAAATTTTTGCTGTATTTAGTGTATTCTAGCATCCTGAAGATGATTCCAGCATTAATTTCATTGTGCTTATGCTCATTTTGAAGATTTTGACATTTTCACCTTAAGTGTACAATCAGGGGCTGAAAACGCGTTTAAAGCAATAAAAAGTTCATTTTGGCTCTCACACCTAAACTAAACGTTGTAGACTCAAAATTTTTGCTGTATTTAGTGTATTCTAGCATCCTGAAGATGATTCCAGCATTAATTTCATTGTGCTTATGCTCATTTTTAAGATTTTGACATTTTCACCTAAAGTGCACAATCAGGCTGAAAACGCATTTAAAGCAATAAAAAGTTCATTTTGGCTCTCACACCTAAACTAAACGTTGTAGACTCAAAATTTTTGCTGTATTTAGTGTATTCTAGCATCCTGAAGATGATTCCAGCATTAATTTCATTGTGCTTATGCTCATTTTGAAGATTTTGACATTTTCACCTTAAGTGTACAATCAGGGGCTGAAAACGCGTTTAAAGCAATAAAAAGTTCATTTTGGCTCTCACACCTAAACTAAACGTTGTAGACTCAAAATTTTTGCTGTATTCAGTGTATTCTAGCATCCTGAAGATGATTCCAGCATTAATTTCATCGTGCTTATGCTCATTTTTAAGATTTTGACATTTTCACCTAAAGTGCACAATCAGGCTGAAAACGCATTTAAAGCAATAAAAAGTTCATTTTGGCTCTCACACCTAAACTAAACATTGTAGACTCAAAATTTTTGCTGTATTTAGTGTATTCTAGCATCCTGAAGATGATTCCAGCATTAATTTCATTGTGCTTATGCTCATTTTGAAGATTTTGACATTTTCACCTTAAGTGTACAATCAGGGTCTGAAAACGCGTTTAAAGCAATAAAAAGTTCATTTTGGCTCTCACACCTAAACTAAACGTTGTAGACTCAAATTTTTTGCTGTATTTAGTGTATTCTAGCATCCTGAAGATGATTCCAGCATTAATTTCATTGTGCTTATGCTCATTTTTAAGATTTTGACATTTTCACCTAAAGTGCACAATCAGGCTGAAAACGCATTTAAAGCAATAAAAAGTTCATTTTGGCTCTCACACCTAAACTAAACGTTGTAGACTCAAAATTTTTGCTGTATTTAGTGTATTCTAGCATCCTGAAGATGATTCCAGCATTAATTTCATTGTGCTTATGCTCATTTTGAAGATTTTGACATTTTCACCTTAAGTGTACAATCAGGGGCTGAAAACGCGTTTAAAGCAATAAAAAGTTCATTTTGGCTCTCACACCTAAACTAAACGTTGTAGACTCAAAATTTTTGCTGTATTTAGTGTATTCTAGCATCCTGAAGATGATTCCAGCATTAATTTAATTGTGCTTATGCTCATTTTTAAGATTTTGACATTTTCACCTAAAGTGCACAATCAGGCTGAAAACGCATTTAAAGCAATAAAAAGTTCATTTTGGCTCTCACACCTAAACTAAACGTTGTAGACTCAAAATTTTTGCTGTATTTAGTGTATTCTAGCATCCTGAAGATGATTCCAGCATTAATTTCATTGTGCTTATGCTCATTTTGAAGATTTTGACATTTTCACCTTAAGTGTACAATCAGGGGCTGAAAACGCGTTTAAAGCAATAAAAAGTTCATTTTGGCTCTCACACCTAAACTAAACGTTGTAGACTCAAAATTTTTGCTGTATTTAGTGTATTCTAGCATCCTGAAGATGATTCCAGCATTAATTTCATTGTGCTTATGCTCATTTTGAAGATTTTGACATTTTCACCTAAAGTGCACAATCAGGCTGAAAACGCGTTTAAAGCAATAAAAAGTTCATTTTGGCTCTCACACCTAAACTAAACGTTGTAGACTCAAAATTTTTGCTGTATTTAGTGTATTCTAGCATCCTGAAGATGATTCCAGCATTAATTTCATTGTGCTTATGCTCATTTTGAAGATTTTGACATTTTCACCTAAAGTGCACAATCAGGCTGAAAACGCATTTAAAGCAATAAAAAGTTCATTTTGGCTCTCACACCTAAACTAAACGTTGTAGACTCAAAATTTTTGCTGTATTTAGTGTATTCTAGCATCCTGAAGATGATTCCAGCATTAATTTCATTGTGCTTATGCTCATTTTGAAGATTTTGACATTTTCACCTTAAGTGTACAATCAGGGGCTGAAAACGCATTTAAAGCAATAAAAAGTTCATTTTGGCTCTCACACCTAAACTACACGTTGTAGACTCAAAATGTTTGCTGTATTTAGTGTATTCTAGCATCCTGAAGATGATTCTAGCATTAATTTCATTGTGCTTATGCTCATTTTTAAGATTTTGACATTTTCACCTAAAGTGCACAATCAGGCTGAAAACGCATTTAAAGCAATAAAAAGTTCATTTTGGCTCTCACACCTAAACTAAACGTTGTAGACTCAAAATTTTTGCTGTATTTAGTGTATTCTAGCATCCTGAAGATGATTCCAGCATTAATTTCATTGTGCTTATGCTCATTTTTAAGATTTTGACATTTTCACCTAAAGTGCACAATCAGGCTGAAAACGCATTTAAAGCAATAAAAAGTTCATTTTGGCTCTCACACCTAAACTAAACGTTGTAGACTCAAAATTTTTGCTGTATTTAGTGTATTCTAGCATCCTGAAGATGATTCCAGCATTAATTTCATTGTGCTTATGCTCATTTTGAAGATTTTGACATTTTCACCTTAAGTGTACAATCAGGGGCTGAAAACGCGTTTAAAGCAATAAAAAGTTCATTTTGGCTCTCACACCTAAACTAAACGTTGTAGACTCAAAATTTTTGCTGTATTCAGTGTATTCTAGCATCCTGAAGATGATTCCAGCATTAATTTCATCGTGCTTATGCTCATTTTTAAGATTTTGACATTTTCACCTAAAGTGCACAATCAGGCTGAAAACGCATTTAAAGCAATAAAAAGTTCATTTTGGCTCTCACACCTAAACTAAACGTTGTAGACTCAAAATTTTTGCTGTATTTAGTGTATTCTAGCATCCTGAAGATGATTCCAGCATTAATTTCATTGTGCTTATGCTCATTTTGAAGATTTTGACATTTTCACCTTAAGTGTACAATCAGGGTCTGAAAACGCGTTTAAAGCAATAAAAAGTTCATTTTGGCTCTCACACCTAAACTAAACGTTGTAGACTCAAATTTTTTGCTGTATTTAGTGTATTCTAGCATCCTGAAGATGATTCCAGCATTAATTTCATTGTGCTTATGCTCATTTTTAAGATTTTGACATTTTCACTTTAAGTGCACAATCAGGCTGAAAACGCATTTAAAGCAATAAAAAGTTCATTTTGGCTCTCACACCTAAACTAAACGTTGTAGACTCAAAATTTTTGCTGTATTTAGTGTATTCTAGCATCCTGAAGATGATTCCAGCATTAATTTCATTGTGCTTATGCTCATTTTGAAGATTTTGACATTTTCACCTTAAGTGTACAATCAGGGGCTGAAAACGCGTTTAAAGCAATAAAAAGTTCATTTTGGCTCTCACACCTAAACTAAACGTTGTAGACTCAAAATTTTTGCTGTATTTAGTGTATTCTAGCATCCTGAAGATGATTCCAGCATTAATTTAATTGTGCTTATGCTCATTTTTAAGATTTTGACATTTTCACCTAAAGTGCACAATCAGGCTGAAAACGCATTTAAAGCAATAAAAAGTTCATTTTGGCTCTCACACCTAAACTAAACGTTGTAGACTCAAAATTTTTGCTGTATTTAGTGTATTCTAGCATCCTGAAGATGATTCCAGCATTAATTTCATTGTGCTTATGCTCATTTTGAAGATTTTGACATTTTCACCTTAAGTGTACAATCAGGGGCTGAAAACGCGTTTAAAGCAATAAAAAGTTCATTTTGGCTCTCACACCTAAACTAAACGTTGTAGACTCAAAATTTTTGCTGTATTTAGTGTATTCTAGCATCCTGAAGATGATTCCAGCATTAATTTCATTGTGCTTATGCTCATTTTGAAGATTTTGACATTTTCACCTAAAGTGCACAATCAGGCTGAAAACGCGTTTAAAGCAATAAAAAGTTCATTTTGGCTCTCACACCTAAACTAAACGTTGTAGACTCAAAATTTTTGCTGTATTTAGTGTATTCTAGCATCCTGAAGATGATTCCAGCATTAATTTCATTGTGCTTATGCTCATTTTGAAGATTTTGACATTTTCACCTAAAGTGCACAATCAGGCTGAAAACGCATTTAAAGCAATAAAAAGTTCATTTTGGCTCTCACACCTAAACTAAACGTTGTAGACTCAAAATTTTTGCTGTATTTAGTGTATTCTAGCATCCTGAAGATGATTCCAGCATTAATTTCATTGTGCTTATGCTCATTTTGAAGATTTTGACATTTTCACCTTAAGTGTACAATCAGGGGCTGAAAACGCATTTAAAGCAATAAAAAGTTCATTTTGGCTCTCACACCTAAACTACACGTTGTAGACTCAAAATGTTTGCTGTATTTAGTGTATTCTAGCATCCTGAAGATGATTCTAGCATTAATTTCATTGTGCTTATGCTCATTTTTAAGATTTTGACATTTTCACCTAAAGTGCACAATCAGGCTGAAAACGCATTTAAAGCAATAAAAAGTTCATTTTGGCTCTCACACCTAAACTAAACGTTGTAGACTCAAAATTTTTGCTGTATTTAGTGTATTCTAGCATCCTGAAGATGATTCCAGCATTAATTTCATTGTGCTTATGCTCATTTTGAAGATTTTGACATTTTCACCTTAAGTGTACAATCAGGGGCTGAAAACGCGTTTAAAGCAATAAAAAGTTCATTTTGGCTCTCACACCTAAACTAAACGTTGTAGACTCAAAATTTTTGCTGTATTTAGTGTATTCTAGCATCCTGAAGATGATGCCAGCATTAATTTCATTGTGCTTATGCTCATTTTTAAGATTTTGACATTTTCACCTAAAGTGCACAATCAGGCTGAAAACGCATTTAAAGCAATAAAAAGTTCATTTTGGCTCTCACACCTAAACTAAACGTTGTAGACTCAAAATTTTTGCTGTATTTAGTGTATTCTAGCATCCTGAAGATGATTCCAGCATTAATTTCATTGTGCTTATGCTCATTTTGAAGATTTTGACATTTTCACCTTAAGTGTACAATCAGGGGCTGAAAACGCGTTTAAAGCAATAAAAAATTCATTTTGGCTCTCACACCTAAACTAAACGTTGTAGACTCAAAATTTTTGCTGTATTCAGTGTATTCTAGCATCCTGAAGATGATTCCAGCATTAATTTCATCGTGCTTATTCTCATTTTTAAGATTTTGACATTTTCACCTAAAGTGCACAATCAGGCTGAAAACGCATTTAAAGCAATAAAAAGTTCATTTTGGCTCTCACACCTAAACTAAACGTTGTAGACTCAAAATTTTTGCTGTATTTAGTGTATTCTAGCATCCTGAAGATGATTCCAGCATTAATTTCATTGTGCTTATGCTCATTTTGAAGATTTTGACATTTTCACCTTAAGTGTACAATCAGGGTCTGAAAACGCGTTTAAAGCAATAAAAAGTTCATTTTGGCTCTCACACCTAAACTAAACGTTGTAGACTCAAATTTTTTGCTGTATTTAGTGTATTCTAGCATCCTGAAGATGATTCCAGCATTAATTTCATTGTGCTTATGCTCATTTTTAAGATTTTGACATTTTCACCTAAAGTGCACAATCAGGCTGAAAACGCATTTAAAGCAATAAAAAGTTCATTTTGGCTCTCACACCTAAACTAAACGTTGTAGACTCAAAATTTTTGCTGTATTTAGTGTATTCTAGCATCCTGAAGATGATTCCAGCATTAATTTCATTGTGCTTATGCTCATTTTGAAGATTTTGACATTTTCACCTTAAGTGTACAATCAGGGGCTGAAAACGCGTTTAAAGCAATAAAAAGTTCATTTTGGCTCTCACACCTAAACTAAACGTTGTAGACTCAAAATTTTTGCTGTATTTAGTGTATTCTAGCATCCTGAAGATGATTCCAGCATTAATTTCATTGTGCTTATGCTCATTTTTAAGATTTTGACATTTTCACCTAAAGTGCACAATCAGGCTGAAAACGCATTTAAAGCAATAAAAAGTTCATTTTGGCTCTCACACCTAAACTAAACGTTGTAGACTCAAAATTTTTGCTGTATTTAGTGTATTCTAGCATCCTGAAGATGATTCCAGCATTAATTTCATTGTGCTTATGCTCATTTTGAAGATTTTGACATTTTCACCTTAAGTGTACAATCAGGGGCTGAAAACGCGTTTAAAGCAATAAAAAGTTCATTTTGGCTCTCACACCTAAACTAAACGTTGTAGACTCAAAATTTTTGCTGTATTCAGTGTATTCTAGCATCCTGAAGATGATTCCAGCATTAATTTCATCGTGCTTATGCTCATTTTTAAGATTTTGACATTTTCACCTAAAGTGCACAATCAGGCTGAAAACGCATTTAAAGCAATAAAAAGTTTATTTTGGCTCTCACACCTAAACTAAACGTTGTAGACTCAAAATTTTTGCTGTATTTAGTGTATTCTAGCATCCTGAAGATGATTCCAGCATTAATTTCATTGTGCTTATGCTCATTTTGAAGATTTTGACATTTTCACCTTAAGTGTACAATCAGGGTCTGAAAACGCGTTTCAAGCAATAAAAAGTTCATTTTGGCTCTCACACCTAAACTAAACGTTGTAGACTCAAATTTTTTGCTGTATTTAGTGTATTCTAGCATCCTGAAGATGATTCCAGCATTAATTTCATTGTGCTTATGCTCATTTTTAAGATTTTGACATTTTCACCTAAAGTGCACAATCAGGCTGAAAACGCATTTAAAGCAATAAAAAGTTCATTTTGGCTCTCACACCTAAACTAAACGTTGTAGACTCAAAATTTTTGCTGTATTTAGTGTATTCTAGCATCCTGAAGATGATTCCAGCATTAATTTCATTGTGCTTATGCTCATTTTGAAGATTTTGACATTTTCACCTTAAGTGTACAATCAGGGGCTGAAAACGCGTTTAAAGCAATAAAAAGTTCATTTTGGCTCTCACACCTAAACTAAACGTTGTAGACTCAAAATTTTTGCTGTATTTAGTGTATTCTAGCATCCTGAAGATGATTCCAGCATTAATTTAATTGTGCTTATGCTCATTTTGAAGATTTTGACATTTTCACCTTAAGTGTACAATCAGGGGCTGAAAACGCGTTTAAAGCAATAAAAAGTTCATTTTGGCTCTCACACCTAAACTAAACGTTGTAGACTCAAAATTTTTGCTGTATTTAGTGTATTCTAGCATCCTGAAGATGATTCCAGCATTAATTTCATTGTGCTTATGCTCATTTTTAAGATTTTGACATTTTCACCTAAAGTGCACAATCAGGCTGAAAACGCATTTAAAGCAATAAAAAGTTCATTTTGGCTCTCACACCTAAACTAAACGTTGTAGACTCAAAATTTTTGCTGTATTTAGTGTATTCTAGCATCCTGAAGATGATTCCAGCATTAATTTCATTGTGCTTATGCTCATTTTGAAGATTTTGACATTTTCACCTTAAGTGTACAATCAGGGGCTGAAAACGCGTTTAAAGCAATAAAAAGTTCATTTTGGCTCTCACACCTAAACTAAACGTTGTAGACTCAAAATTTTTGCTGTATTCAGTGTATTCTAGCATCCTGAAGATGATTCCAGCATTAATTTCATCGTGCTTATGCTCATTTTTAAGATTTTGACATTTTCACCTAAAGTGCACAATCAGGCTGAAAACGCATTTAAAGCAATAAAAAGTTTATTTTGGCTCTCACACCTAAACTAAACGTTGTAGACTCAAAATTTTTGCTGTATTTAGTGTATTCTAGCATCCTGAAGATGATTCCAGCATTAATTTCATTGTGCTTATGCTCATTTTGAAGATTTTGACATTTTCACCTTAAGTGTACAATCAGGGTCTGAAAACGCGTTTCAAGCAATAAAAAGTTCATTTTGGCTCTCACACCTAAACTAAACGTTGTAGACTCAAATTTTTTGCTGTATTTAGTGTATTCTAGCATCCTGAAGATGATTCCAGCATTAATTTCATTGTGCTTATGCTCATTTTTAAGATTTTGACATTTTCACCTAAAGTGCACAATCAGGCTGAAAACGCATTTAAAGCAATAAAAAGTTCATTTTGGCTCTCACACCTAAACTAAACGTTGTAGACTCAAAATTTTTGCTGTATTTAGTGTATTCTAGCATCCTGAAGATGATTCCAGCATTAATTTCATTGTGCTTATGCTCATTTTGAAGATTTTGACATTTTCACCTTAAGTGTACAATCAGGGGCTGAAAACGCGTTTAAAGCAATAAAAAGTTCATTTTGGCTCTCACACCTAAACTAAACGTTGTAGACTCAAAATTTTTGCTGTATTTAGTGTATTCTAGCATCCTGAAGATGATTCCAGCATTAATTTAATTGTGCTTATGCTCATTTTTAAGATTTTGACATTTTCACCTAAAGTGCACAATCAGGCTGAAAACGCATTTAAAGCAATAAAAAGTTCATTTTGGCTCTCACACCTAAACTAAACGTTGTAGACTCAAAATTTTTGCTGTATTTAGTGTATTCTAGCATCCTGAAGATGATTCCAGCATTAATTTCATTGTGCTTATGCTCATTTTGAAGATTTTGACATTTTCACCTTAAGTGTACAATCAGGGGCTGAAAACGCGTTTAAAGCAATAAAAAGTTCATTTTGGCTCTCACACCTAAACTAAACGTTGTAGACTCAAAATTTTTGCTGTATTTAGTGTATTCTAGCATCCTGAAGATGATTCCAGCATTAATTTAATTGTGCTTATGCTCATTTTTAAGATTTTGACATTTTCACCTAAAGTGCACAATCAGGCTGAAAACGCATTTAAAGCAATAAAAAGTTCATTTTGGCTCTCACACCTAAACTAAACGTTGTAGACTCAAAATTTTTGCTGTATTTAGTGTATTCTAGCATCCTGAAGATGATTCCAGCATTAATTTCATTGTGCTTATGCTCATTTTGAAGATTTTGACATTTTCACCTTAAGTGTACAATCAGGGGCTGAAAACGCGTTTAAAGCAATAAAAAGTTCATTTTGGCTCTCACACCTAAACTAAACGTTGTAGACTCAAAATTTTTGCTGTATTTAGTGTATTCTAGCATCCTGAAGATGATTCCAGCATTAATTTCATTGTGCTTATGCTCATTTTGAAGATTTTGACATTTTCACCTAAAGTGCACAATCAGGCTGAAAACGCGTTTAAAGCAATAAAAAGTTCATTTTGGCTCTCACACCTAAACTAAACGTTGTAGACTCAAAATTGTTGCTGTATTTAGTGTATTCTAGCATCCTGAAGATGATTCCAGCATTAATTTCATTGTGCTTATGCTCATTTTGAAGATTTTGACATTTTCACCTAAAGTGCACAATCAGGCTGAAAACGCATTTAAAGCAATAAAAAGTTCATTTTGGCTCTCACACCTAAACTAAACGTTGTAGACTCAAAATTTTTGCTGTATTTAGTGTATTCTAGCATCCTGAAGATGATTCCAGCATTAATTTCATTGTGCTTATGCTCATTTTGAAGATTTTGACATTTTCACCTTAAGTGTACAATCAGGGGCTGAAAACGCATTTAAAGCAATAAAAAGTTCATTTTGGCTCTCACACCTAAACTACACGTTGTAGACTCAAAATGTTTGCTGTATTTAGTGTATTCTAGCATCCTGAAGATGATTCTAGCATTAATTTCATTGTGCTTATGCTCATTTTTAAGATTTTGACATTTTCACCTAAAGTGCACAATCAGGCTGAAAACGCATTTAAAGCAATAAAAAGTTCATTTTGGCTCTCACACCTAAACTAAACGTTGTAGACTCAAAATTTTTGCTGTATTTAGTGTATTCTAGCATCCTGAAGATGATTCCAGCATTAATTTCATTGTGCTTATGCTCATTTTTAAGATTTTGACATTTTCACCTAAAGTGCACAATCAGGCTGAAAACGCATTTAAAGCAATAAAAAGTTCATTTTGGCTCTCACACCTAAACTAAACGTTGTAGACTCAAAATTTTTGCTGTATTTAGTGTATTCTAGCATCCTGAAGATGATTCCAGCATTAATTTCATTGTGCTTATGCTCATTTTGAAGATTTTGACATTTTCACCTTAAGTGTACAATCAGGGGCTGAAAACGCGTTTAAAGCAATAAAAAGTTCATTTTGGCTCTCACACCTAAACTAAACGTTGTAGACTCAAAATTTTTGCTGTATTCAGTGTATTCTAGCATCCTGAAGATGATTCCAGCATTAATTTCATCGTGCTTATGCTCATTTTTAAGATTTTGACATTTTCACCTAAAGTGCACAATCAGGCTGAAAACGCATTTAAAGCAATAAAAAGTTCATTTTGGCTCTCACACCTAAACTAAACGTTGTAGACTCAAAATTTTTGCTGTATTTAGTGTATTCTAGCATCCTGAAGATGATTCCAGCATTAATTTCATTGTGCTTATGCTCATTTTGAAGATTTTGACATTTTCACCTTAAGTGTACAATCAGGGTCTGAAAACGCGTTTAAAGCAATAAAAAGTTCATTTTGGCTCTCACACCTAAACTAAACGTTGTAGACTCAAATTTTTTGCTGTATTTAGTGTATTCTAGCATCCTGAAGATGATTCCAGCATTAATTTCATTGTGCTTATGCTCATTTTTAAGATTTTGACATTTTCACCTAAAGTGCACAATCAGGCTGAAAACGCATTTAAAGCAATAAAAAGTTCATTTTGGCTCTCACACCTAAACTAAACGTTGTAGACTCAAAATTTTTGCTGTATTTAGTGTATTCTAGCATCCTGAAGATGATTCCAGCATTAATTTCATTGTGCTTATGCTCATTTTGAAGATTTTGACATTTTCACCTTAAGTGTACAATCAGGGGCTGAAAACGCGTTTAAAGCAATAAAAAGTTCATTTTGGCTCTCACACCTAAACTAAACGTTGTAGACTCAAAATTTTTGCTGTATTTAGTGTATTCTAGCATCCTGAAGATGATTCCAGCATTAATTTAATTGTGCTTATGCTCATTTTTAAGATTTTGACATTTTCACCTAAAGTGCACAATCAGGCTGAAAACGCATTTAAAGCAATAAAAAGTTCATTTTGGCTCTCACACCTAAACTAAACGTTGTAGACTCAAAATTTTTGCTGTATTTAGTGTATTCTAGCATCCTGAAGATGATTCCAGCATTAATTTCATTGTGCTTATGCTCATTTTGAAGATTTTGACATTTTCACCTTAAGTGTACAATCAGGGGCTGAAAACGCGTTTAAAGCAATAAAAAGTTCATTTTGGCTCTCACACCTAAACTAAACGTTGTAGACTCAAAATTTTTGCTGTATTTAGTGTATTCTAGCATCCTGAAGATGATTCCAGCATTAATTTCATTGTGCTTATGCTCATTTTGAAGATTTTGACATTTTCACCTAAAGTGCACAATCAGGCTGAAAACGCGTTTAAAGCAATAAAAAGTTCATTTTGGCTCTCACACCTAAACTAAACGTTGTAGACTCAAAATTTTTGCTGTATTTAGTGTATTCTAGCATCCTGAAGATGATTCCAGCATTAATTTCATTGTGCTTATGCTCATTTTGAAGATTTTGACATTTTCACCTAAAGTGCACAATCAGGCTGAAAACGCATTTAAAGCAATAAAAAGTTCATTTTGGCTCTCACACCTAAACTAAACGTTGTAGACTCAAAATTTTTGCTGTATTTAGTGTATTCTAGCATCCTGAAGATGATTCCAGCATTAATTTCATTGTGCTTATGCTCATTTTGAAGATTTTGACATTTTCACCTTAAGTGTACAATCAGGGGCTGAAAACGCATTTAAAGCAATAAAAAGTTCATTTTGGCTCTCACACCTAAACTACACGTTGTAGACTCAAAATGTTTGCTGTATTTAGTGTATTCTAGCATCCTGAAGATGATTCTAGCATTAATTTCATTGTGCTTATGCTCATTTTTAAGATTTTGACATTTTCACCTAAAGTGCACAATCAGGCTGAAAACGCATTTAAAGCAATAAAAAGTTCATTTTGGCTCTCACACCTAAACTAAACGTTGTAGACTCAAAATTTTTGCTGTATTTAGTGTATTCTAGCATCCTGAAGATTATTCCAGCATTAATTTCATTGTGCTTATGCTCATTTTGAAGATTTTGACATTTTCACCTTAAGTGTACAATCAGGGGCTGAAAACGCGTTTAAAGCAATAAAAAGTTCATTTTGGCTCTCACACCTAAACTAAACGTTGTAGACTCAAAATTTTTGCTGTATTTAGTGTATTCTAGCATCCTGAAGATGATGCCAGCATTAATTTCATTGTGCTTATGCTCATTTTTAAGATTTTGACATTTTCACCTAAAGTGCACAATCAGGCTGAAAACGCATTTAAAGCAATAAAAAGTTCATTTTGGCTCTCACACCTAAACTAAACGTTGTAGACTCAAAATTTTTGCTGTATTTAGTGTATTCTAGCATCCTGAAGATGATTCCAGCATTAATTTCATTGTGCTTATGCTCATTTTGAAGATTTTGACATTTTCACCTTAAGTGTACAATCAGGGGCTGAAAACGCGTTTAAAGCAATAAAAAGTTCATTTTGGCTCTCACACCTAAACTAAACGTTGTAGACTCAAAATTTTTGCTGTATTCAGTGTATTCTAGCATCCTGAAGATGATTCCAGCATTAATTTCATCGTGCTTATGCTCATTTTTAAGATTTTGACATTTTCACCTAAAGTGCACAATCAGGCTGAAAACGCATTTAAAGCAATAAAAAGTTCATTTTGGCTCTCACACCTAAACTAAACATTGTAGACTCAAAATTTTTGCTGTATTTAGTGTATTCTAGCATCCTGAAGATGATTCCAGCATTAATTTCATTGTGCTTATGCTCATTTTGAAGATTTTGACATTTTCACCTTAAGTGTACAATCAGGGTCTGAAAACGCGTTTAAAGCAATAAAAAGTTCATTTTGGCTCTCACACCTAAACTAAACGTTGTAGACTCAAATTTTTTGCTGTATTTAGTGTATTCTAGCATCCTGAAGATGATTCCAGCATTAATTTCATTGTGCTTATGCTCATTTTTAAGATTTTGACATTTTCACCTAAAGTGCACAATCAGGCTGAAAACGCATTTAAAGCAATAAAAAGTTCATTTTGGCTCTCACACCTAAACTAAACGTTGTAGACTCAAAATTTTTGCTGTATTTAGTGTATTCTAGCATCCTGAAGATGATTCCAGCATTAATTTCATTGTGCTTATGCTCATTTTTAAGATTTTGACATTTTCACCTAAAGTGCACAATCAGGCTGAAAACGCATTTAAAGCAATAAAAAGTTCATTTTGGCTCTCACACCTAAACTAAACGTTGTAGACTCAAATTTTTTGCTGTATTTAGTGTATTCTAGCATCCTGAAGATGATTCCAGCATTAATTTCATTGTGCTTATGCTCATTTTGAAGATTTTGACATTTTCACCTTAAGTGTACAATCAGGGTCTGAAAACGCGTTTAAAGCAATAAAAAGTTCATTTTGGCTCTCACACCTAAACTAAACGTTGTAGACTCAAATTTTTTGCTGTATTTAGTGTATTCTAGCATCCTGAAGATGATTCCAGCATTAATTTCATTGTGCTTATGCTCATTTTTAAGATTTTGACATTTTCACCTAAAGTGCACAATCAGGCTGAAAACGCATTTAAAGCAATAAAAAGTTCATTTTGGCTCTCACACCTAAACTAAACGTTGTAGACTCAAAATTTTTGCTGTATTTAGTGTATTCTAGAATCCTGAAGATGATTACAGCATTAATTTCATTGTGCTTATGCTCATTTTGAAGATTTTGACATTTTCACCTTAAGTGTACAATCAGGGGCTGAAAACGCGTTTAAAGCAATAAAAAGTTCATTTTGGCTCTCACACCTAAACTAAACGTTGTAGACTCAAAATTTTTGCTGTATTTAGTGTATTCTAGCATCCTGAAGATGATTCCAGCATTAATTTAATTGTGCTTATGCTCATTTTTAAGATTTTGACATTTTCACCTAAAGTGCACAATCAGGCTGAAAACGCATTTAAAGCAATAAAAAGTTCATTTTGGCTCTCACACCTAAACTAAACGTTGTAGACTCAAAATTTTTGCTGTATTTAGTGTATTCTAGCATCCTGAAGATGATTCCAGCATTAATTTCATTGTGCTTATGCTCATTTTGAAGATTTGGACATTTTCACCTTAAGTGTACAATCAGGGGCTGAAAATGCGTTTAAAGCAATAAAAAGTTCATTTTGGCTCTCACACCTAAACTAAACGTTGTAGACTCAAAATTTTTGCTGTATTCAGTGTATTCTAGCATCCTGAAGATGATTCCAGCATTAATTTCATCGTGCTTATGCTCATTTTGAAGATTTTGACATTTTCACCTAAAGTGCACAATCAGGCTGAAAACGCATTTAAAGCAATAAAAAGTTCATTTTGGCTCACACACCTAAAATAAACGTTGTAGACTCAAAATTTTTGCTGTATTTAGTGTATTCTAGCATCCTGAAGATGATTCCAGCATTAATTTCATTGTGCTTATGCTCATTTTGAAGATTTTGACATTTTCACCTTAACTCTTTCACTGCCACTGACGTTTAAAGACGTCAAGTAAAAACCTACGCTTCACTGCCAATGACGTCAAAAGACGTCATCCAATGATTTTTTTTTTTTTTTTTGAAACGGGTAGAGGAAACCCTCCCGCATGTCTGGTCAAAGTTTCAAGTCTGTCTGTTGTGCCTAAGGACTATTTTTGGCCCCTAGAGGGCAGCGATGACTCTCTTTTGACAAGATCGGGTGGGCGTCAGTAGAGGCGGAGCTAGAGCGTCAAGCAGGAGATGAGAATGGAAGACAAAGGAAAAATGGCGGCCGGTCGCGAGGAGCTCACACCCGAGACGTTTTTTTCAAAGACCAAAAGCATCGCTGAAAAAGCACATTGTTGACGATGATCATCATAGATGATGAAGATGAGGGTGACTCCGTGGTTGGAAAGCATTGACGCGGCAGTAGAAGACGTTAGATGGAGCTAGATGGAGGAGGGAACGGGCAATGGCGAGCGTTTGCAAGCAGCTCTACACTTACAAGACGAAAGGCATCGACCAACGCTAAAATAGTGCATTGATGACGACGGTGATCATACTCGATGATGATGAAGGTGAATCCGAGCTTGACGGCGAAATTGGAACCGCTGACGCGGCGGCTATTACGGTGTCGTAACGCGGAGCGCAACCGAGCACGCACAGGCGGACGTTCGATCGGACGACGGAGAGTGCCCCGAGTCCAATGCATATTCATCGGAGGAGTGTGTACAGTCTGCTACTTGCTTTTTATTCCCCGGAAAAAAAGGCCGTCAAGAAAGTGTAACGTTTGCACGCAAAACGGACCAATGTGAAAGTGAAAGTAAACTGTTGTGCGAGTCCAGCGGCGTCTCCTTGCACGCAGGGGAGCGTTACAAAAGGAAAAACTGTATTTGAAACATCCACATAATTGTAAGTAGTACCACAGTTGCACACATTTGGAAATAGTTTGCGAAATTGTTTTGTCAAATTGTTACACTGTTGAATGGAAATAAACGTATTTTGCAATCAAAAAACACTTTTTCATTGTTGGTGAAAGCGTTTTACAGAAGTAAAGCACTATTTAGGTGTTTGTGGCATCATTCATGGACAAAAAGAAGTGTACAATTCACTAGAGTGCATGAAATAACATCGTTTCACAAAAAGCTCTTTTTCTCCGTTTTTTGTTTCAAAAGAGAGCATTTCGGTGAAAGTAACCATTTTCTATTGTTGATTACTGAAGAACGGAATAAGGTAGAAACAAACTTTTTTTTTCTGATGAAAGCTGAGAGTCCAATCTTTCATTTGGTAGTATGTGTGTTTCCATAGTCCAAACACAACATTTTCTGTGGACCTTGAAAGATCACTCAAAATGCTTAAATCGGCTGGCAGTGGGGACAACCCGTTTCTGAAAACGTCTGGCAGTGAAAGAGTTAAGTGTACAATCAGGGGCTGAAAACGCGTTTAAAGCAATAAAAAGTTCATTTTGGCTCTCACACCTAAACTAAACGTTGTAGACTCAAAATTTTTGCTGTATTTAGTGTATTCTAGCATCCTGAAAATGATTCCAGCATTAATTTAATTGTGCTTATGCTCATTTTTAAGATTTTGACATTTTCACCTAAAGTGCACAATCAGGCTGAAAACGCATTTAAAGCAATAAAAAGTTCATTTTGGCTCTCACACCTAAACTAAACGTTGTAGACTCAAAATTTTTGCTGTATTTAGTGTATTCTAGCATCCTGAAGATGATTCCAGCATTAATTTCATTGTGCTTATGCTCATTTTGAAGATTTTGACATTTTCACCTTAAGTGTACAATCAGGGGCTGAAAACGCGTTTAAAGCAATAAAAAGTTCATTTTGGCTCTCACACCTAAACTAAACGTTGTAGACTCAAAATTTTTGCTGTATTTAGTGTATTCTAGCATCCTGAAGATGATTCCAGCATTAATTTCATTGTGCTTATGCTCATTTTGAAGATTTTGACATTTTCACCTTAAGTGTACAATCAGGGGCTGAAAACGCGTTTAAAGCAATAAAAAGTTCATTTTGGCTCTCACACCTAAACTAAACGTTGTAGACTCAAAATTTTTGCTGTATTTAGTGTATTCTAGCATCCTGAAGATGATTCCAGCATTAATTTCATTGTGCTTATGCTCATTTTTAAGATTTTGACATTTTCACCTAAAGTGCACAATCAGGCTGAAAACGCATTTAAAGCAATAAAAAGTTCATTTTGGCTCTCACACCTAAACTAAACGTTGTAGACTCAAAATTTTTGCTGTATTTAGTGTATTCTAGCATCCTGAAGATGATTCCAGCATTAATTTCATTGTGCTTATGCTCATTTTGAAGATTTTGACATTTTCACCTTAAGTGTACAATCAGGGGCTGAAAACGCGTTTAAAGCAATAAAAAGTTCATTTTGGCTCTCACACCTAAACTAAACGTTGTAGACTCAAAATTTTTGCTGTATTTAGTGTATTCTAGCATCCTGAAGATGACTCCAGCATTAATTTAATTGTGCTTATGCTCATTTTTAAGATTTTGACATTTTCACCTAAAGTGCACAATCAGGCTGAAAACGCATTTAAAGCAATAAAAAGTTCATTTTGGCTCTCACACCTAAACTAAACGTTGTAGACTCAAAATTTTTGCTGTATTTAGTGTATTCTAGCATCCTGAAGATGATTCCAGCATTAATTTAATTGTGCTTATGCTCATTTTGAAGATTTTGACATTTTCACCTTAAGTGTACAATCAGGGGCTGAAAACGCGTTTAAAGCAATAAAAAGTTCATTTTGGCTCTCACACCTAAACTAAACGTTGTGCACTCAAAATGTTTGCTGTATTTAGTGTATTCTAGCATCCTGAAGATGATTCCAGCATTAATTTCATTGTGCTTATGCTCATTTTGAAGATTTTGACATTTTCACCTTAAGTGTACAATCAGGGGCTGAAAACGCGTTTAAAGCAATAAAAAGTTCATTTTGGCTCTCACACCTAAACTAAACCTTGTAGACTCAAAATTTTTGCTGTATTTAGTGTATTCTAGCATCCTGAAGATGATTCCAGCATTAATTTCATTGTGCTTATGCTCATTTTGAAGATTTTGACATTTTCACCTAAAGTGCACAATCAGGCTGAAAACGCGTTTAAAGCAATAAAAAGTTCATTTTGGCTCTCACACCTAAACTAAACGTTGTAGACTCAAAATTTTTGCTGTATTTAGTGTATTCTAGCATCCTGAAGATGATTCCAGCATTAATTTCATTGTGCTTATGCTCATTTTGAAGATTTTGACATTTTCACCTTAAGTGTACAATCAGGGGCTGAAAACGCGTTTAAAGCAATAAAAAGTTCATTTTGGCTCTCACACCTAAACTAAACGTTGTAGACTCAAAATTTTTGCTGTATTTAGTGTATTCTAGCATCCTGAAGATGATTCCAGCATTAATTTCATTGTGCTTATGCTCATTTTGAAGATTTTGACATTTTCACCTTAAGTGTACAATCAGGGGCTGAAAACGCGTTTAAAGCAATAAAAAGTTCATTTTGGCTCTCACACCTAAACTAAACGTTGTAGACTCAAAATTTTTGCTGTATTTAGTGTATTCTAGCATCCTGAAGATGATTCCAGCATTAATTTCATTGTGCTTATGCTCATTTTTAAGATTTTGACATTTTCACCTAAAGTGCACAATCAGGCTGAAAACGCATTTAAAGCAATAAAAAGTTCATTTTGGCTCTCACACCTAAACTAAACGTTGTAGACTCAAAATTTTTGCTGTATTTAGTGTATTCTAGCATCCTGAAGATGATTCCAGCATTAATTTCATTGTGCTTATGCTCATTTTGAAGATTTTGACATTTTCACCTTAAGTGTACAATCAGGGGCTGAAAACGCGTTTAAAGCAATAAAAAGTTCATTTTGGCTCTCACACCTAAACTAAACGTTGTAGACTCAAAATTTTTGCTGTATTCAGTGTATTCTAGCATCCTGAAGATGATTCCAGCATTAATTTCATCGTGCTTATGCTCATTTTTAAGATTTTGACATTTTCACCTAAAGTGCACAATCAGGCTGAAAACGCATTTAAAGCAATAAAAAGTTCATTTTGGCTCTCACACCTAAACTAAACGTTGTAGACTCAAAATTTTTGCTGTATTTAGTGTATTCTAGCATCCTGAAGATGATTCCAGCATTAATTTCATTGTGCTTATGCTCATTTTGAAGATTTTGACATTTTCACCTTAAGTGTACAATCAGGGTCTGAAAACGCGTTTAAAGCAATAAAAAGTTCATTTTGGCTCTCACACCTAAACTAAACGTTGTAGACTCAAATTTTTTGCTGTATTTAGTGTATTCTAGCATCCTGAAGATGATTCCAGCATTAATTTCATTGTGCTTATGCTCATTTTTAAGATTTTGACATTTTCACCTAAAGTGCACAATCAGGCTGAAAACGCATTTAAAGCAATAAAAAGTTCATTTTGGCTCTCACACCTAAACTAAACGTTGTAGACTCAAAATTTTTGCTGTATTTAGTGTATTCTAGCATCCTGAAGATGATTCCAGCATTAATTTCATTGTGCTTATGCTCATTTTGAAGATTTTGACATTTTCACCTTAAGTGTACAATCAGGGGCTGAAAACGCGTTTAAAGCAATAAAAAGTTCATTTTGGCTCTCACACCTAAACTAAACGTTGTAGACTCAAAATTTTTGCTGTATTTAGTGTATTCTAGCATCCTGAAGATGATTCCAGCATTAATTAAATTGTGCTTATGCTCATTTTTAAGATTTTGACATTTTCACCTAAAGTGCACAATCAGGCTGAAAACGCATTTAAAGCAATAAAAAGTTCATTTTGGCTCTCACACCTAAACTAAACGTTGTAGACTCAAAATTTTTGCTGTATTTAGTGTATTCTAGCATCCTGAAGATGATTCCAGCATTAATTTCATTGTGCTTATGCTCATTTTGAAGATTTTGACATTTTCACCTTAAGTGTACAATCAGGGTCTGAAAACGCGTTTCAAGCAATAAAAAGTTCATTTTGGCTCTCACACCTAAACTAAACGTTGTAGACTCAAAATTTTTGCTGTATTTAGTGTATTCTAGCATCCTGAAGATGATTCCAGCATTAATTTAATTGTGCTTATGCTCATTTTTAAGATTTTGACATTTTCACCTAAAGTGCACAATCAGGCTGAAAACGCATTTAAAGCAATAAAAAGTTCATTTTGGCTCTCACACCTAAACTAAACGTTGTAGACTCAAAATTTTTGCTGTATTTAGTGTATTCTAGCATCCTGAAGATGATTCCAGCATTAATTTCATTGTGCTTATGCTCATTTTGAAGATTTTGACATTTTCACCTTAAGTGTACAATCAGGGGCTGAAAACGCGTTTAAAGCAATAAAAAGTTCATTTTGGCTCTCACACCTAAACTAAACGTTGTAGACTCAAAATTTTTGCTGTATTTAGTGTATTCTAGCATCCTGAAGATGATTCCAGCATTAATTTCATTGTGCTTATGCTCATTTTGAAGATTTTGACATTTTCACCTAAAGTGCACAATCAGGCTGAAAACGCGTTTAAAGCAATAAAAAGTTCATTTTGGCTCTCACACCTAAACTAAACGTTGTAGACTCAAAATTTTTGCTGTATTTAGTGTATTCTAGCATCCTGAAGATGATTCCAGCATTAATTTCATTGTGCTTATGCTCATTTTGAAGATTTTGACATTTTCACCTAAAGTGCACAATCAGGCTGAAAACGCATTTAAAGCAATAAAAAGTTCATTTTGGCTCTCACACCTAAACTAAACGTTGTAGACTCAAAATTTTTGCTGTATTTAGTGTATTCTAGCATCCTGAAGATGATTCCAGCATTAATTTCATTGTGCTTATGCTCATTTTGAAGATTTTGACATTTTCACCTTAAGTGTACAATCAGGGGCTGAAAACGCATTTAAAGCAATAAAAAGTTCATTTTGGCTCTCACACCTAAACTACACGTTGTAGACTCAAAATGTTTGCTGTATTTAGTGTATTCTAGCATCCTGAAGATGATTCTAGCATTAATTTCATTGTGCTTATGCTCATTTTTAAGATTTTGACATTTTCACCTAAAGTGCACAATCAGGCTGAAAACGCATTTAAAGCAATAAAAAGTTCATTTTGGCTCTCACACCTAAACTAAACGTTGTAGACTCAAAATTTTTGCTGTATTTAGTGTATTCTAGCATCCTGAAGATGATTCCAGCATTAATTTCATTGTGCTTATGCTCATTTTTAAGATTTTGACATTTTCACCTAAAGTGCACAATCAGGCTGAAAACGCATTTAAAGCAATAAAAAGTTCATTTTGGCTCTCACACCTAAACTAAACGTTGTAGACTCAAAATTTTTGCTGTATTTAGTGTATTCTAGCATCCTGAAGATGATTCCAGCATTAATTTCATTGTGCTTATGCTCATTTTGAAGATTTTGACATTTTCACCTTAAGTGTACAATCAGGGGCTGAAAACGCGTTTAAAGCAATAAAAAGTTCATTTTGGCTCTCACACCTAAACTAAACGTTGTAGACTCAAAATTTTTGCTGTATTCAGTGTATTCTAGCATCCTGAAGATGATTCCAGCATTAATTTCATCGTGCTTATGCTCATTTTTAAGATTTTGACATTTTCACCTAAAGTGCACAATCAGGCTGAAAACGCATTTAAAGCAATAAAAAGTTCATTTTGGCTCTCACACCTAAACTAAACGTTGTAGACTCAAAATTTTTGCTGTATTTAGTGTATTCTAGCATCCTGAAGATGATTCCAGCATTAATTTCATTGTGCTTATGCTCATTTTGAAGATTTTGACATTTTCACCTTAAGTGTACAATCAGGGTCTGAAAACGCGTTTAAAGCAATAAAAAGTTCATTTTGGCTCTCACACCTAAACTAAACGTTGTAGACTCAAATTTTTTGCTGTATTTAGTGTATTCTAGCATCCTGAAGATGATTCCAGCATTAATTTCATTGTGCTTATGCTCATTTTTAAGATTTTGACATTTTCACCTAAAGTGCACAATCAGGCTGAAAACGCATTTAAAGCAATAAAAAGTTCATTTTGGCTCTCACACCTAAACTAAACGTTGTAGACTCAAAATTTTTGCTGTATTTAGTGTATTCTAGCATCCTGAAGATGATTCCAGCATTAATTTCATTGTGCTTATGCTCATTTTGAAGATTTTGACATTTTCACCTTAAGTGTACAATCAGGGGCTGAAAACGCGTTTAAAGCAATAAAAAGTTCATTTTGGCTCTCACACCTAAACTAAACGTTGTAGACTCAAAATTTTTGCTGTATTTAGTGTATTCTAGCATCCTGAAGATGATTCCAGCATTAATTTAATTGTGCTTATGCTCATTTTTAAGATTTTGACATTTTCACCTAAAGTGCACAATCAGGCTGAAAACGCATTTAAAGCAATAAAAAGTTCATTTTGGCTCTCACACCTAAACTAAACGTTGTAGACTCAAAATTTTTGCTGTATTTAGTGTATTCTAGCATCCTGAAGATGATTCCAGCATTAATTTCATTGTGCTTATGCTCATTTTGAAGATTTTGACATTTTCACCTTAAGTGTACAATCAGGGGCTGAAAACGCGTTTAAAGCAATAAAAAGTTCATTTTGGCTCTCACACCTAAACTAAACGTTGTAGACTCAAAATTTTTGCTGTATTTAGTGTATTCTAGCATCCTGAAGATGATTCCAGCATTAATTTCATTGTGCTTATGCTCATTTTGAAGATTTTGACATTTTCACCTAAAGTGCACAATCAGGCTGAAAACGCGTTTAAAGCAATAAAAAGTTCATTTTGGCTCTCACACCTAAACTAAACGTTGTAGACTCAAAATTTTTGCTGTATTTAGTGTATTCTAGCATCCTGAAGATGATTCCAGCATTAATTTCATTGTGCTTATGCTCATTTTGAAGATTTTGACATTTTCACCTAAAGTGCACAATCAGGCTGAAAACGCATTTAAAGCAATAAAAAGTTCATTTTGGCTCTCACACCTAAACTAAACGTTGTAGACTCAAAATTTTTGCTGTATTTAGTGTATTCTAGCATCCTGAAGATGATTCCAGCATTAATTTCATTGTGCTTATGCTCATTTTGAAGATTTTGACATTTTCACCTTAAGTGTACAATCAGGGGCTGAAAACGCATTTAAAGCAATAAAAAGTTCATTTTGGCTCTCACACCTAAACTACACGTTGTAGACTCAAAATGTTTGCTGTATTTAGTGTATTCTAGCATCCTGAAGATGATTCTAGCATTAATTTCATTGTGCTTATGCTCATTTTTAAGATTTTGACATTTTCACCTAAAGTGCACAATCAGGCTGAAAACGCATTTAAAGCAATAAAAAGTTCATTTTGGCTCTCACACCTAAACTAAACGTTGTAGACTCAAAATTTTTGCTGTATTTAGTGTATTCTAGCATCCTGAAGATGATTCCAGCATTAATTTCATTGTGCTTATGCTCATTTTGAAGATTTTGACATTTTCACCTTAAGTGTACAATCAGGGGCTGAAAACGCGTTTAAAGCAATAAAAAGTTCATTTTGGCTCTCACACCTAAACTAAACGTTGTAGACTCAAAATTTTTGCTGTATTTAGTGTATTCTAGCATCCTGAAGATGATGCCAGCATTAATTTCATTGTGCTTATGCTCATTTTTAAGATTTTGACATTTTCACCTAAAGTGCACAATCAGGCTGAAAACGCATTTAAAGCAATAAAAAGTTCATTTTGGCTCTCACACCTAAACTAAACGTTGTAGACTCAAAATTTTTGCTGTATTTAGTGTATTCTAGCATCCTGAAGATGATTCCAGCATTAATTTCATTGTGCTTATGCTCATTTTGAAGATTTTGACATTTTCACCTTAAGTGTACAATCAGGGGCTGAAAACGCGTTTAAAGCAATAAAAAGTTCATTTTGGCTCTCACACCTAAACTAAACGTTGTAGACTCAAAATTTTTGCTGTATTCAGTGTATTCTAGCATCCTGAAGATGATTCCAGCATTAATTTCATCGTGCTTATGCTCATTTTTAAGATTTTGACATTTTCACCTAAAGTGCACAATCAGGCTGAAAACGCATTTAAAGCAATAAAAAGTTCATTTTGGCTCTCACACCTAAACTAAACGTTGTAGACTCAAAATTTTTGCTGTATTTAGTGTATTCTAGCATCCTGAAGATGATTCCAGCATTAATTTCATTGTGCTTATGCTCATTTTGAAGATTTTGACATTTTCACCTTAAGTGTACAATCAGGGTCTGAAAACGCGTTTAAAGCAATAAAAAGTTCATTTTGGCTCTCACACCTAAACTAAACGTTGTAGACTCAAATTTTTTGCTGTATTTAGTGTATTCTAGCATCCTGAAGATGATTCCAGCATTAATTTCATTGTGCTTATGCTCATTTTTAAGATTTTGACATTTTCACCTAAAGTGCACAATCAGGCTGAAAACGCATTTAAAGCAATAAAAAGTTCATTTTGGCTCTCACACCTAAACTAAACGTTGTAGACTCAAAATTTTTGCTGTATTTAGTGTATTCTAGCATCCTGAAGATGATTCCAGCATTAATTTCATTGTGCTTATGCTCATTTTTAAGATTTTGACATTTTCACCTAAAGTGCACAATCAGGCTGAAAACGCATTTAAAGCAATAAAAAGTTCATTTTGGCTCTCACACCTAAACTAAACGTTGTAGACTCAAATTTTTTGCTGTATTTAGTGTATTCTAGCATCCTGAAGATGATTCCAGCATTAATTTCATTGTGCTTATGCTCATTTTGAAGATTTTGACATTTTCACCTTAAGTGTACAATCAGGGTCTGAAAACGCGTTTAAAGCAATAAAAAGTTCATTTTGGCTCTCACACCTAAACTAAACGTTGTAGACTCAAATTTTTTGCTGTATTTAGTGTATTCTAGCATCCTGAAGATGATTCCAGCATTAATTTCATTGTGCTTATGCTCATTTTTAAGATTTTGACATTTTCACCTAAAGTGCACAATCAGGCTGAAAACGCATTTAAAGCAATAAAAAGTTCATTTTGGCTCTCACACCTAAACTAAACGTTGTAGACTCAAAATTTTTGCTGTATTTAGTGTATTCTAGAATCCTGAAGATGATTACAGCATTAATTTCATTGTGCTTATGCTCATTTTGAAGATTTTGACATTTTCACCTTAAGTGTACAATCAGGGGCTGAAAACGCGTTTAAAGCAATAAAAAGTTCATTTTGGCTCTCACACCTAAACTAAACGTTGTAGACTCAAAATTTTTGCTGTATTTAGTGTATTCTAGCATCCTGAAGATGATTCCAGCATTAATTTAATTGTGCTTATGCTCATTTTTAAGATTTTGACATTTTCACCTAAAGTGCACAATCAGGCTGAAAACGCATTTAAAGCAATAAAAAGTTCATTTTGGCTCTCACACCTAAACTAAACGTTGTAGACTCAAAATTTTTGCTGTATTTAGTGTATTCTAGCATCCTGAAGATGATTCCAGCATTAATTTCATTGTGCTTATGCTCATTTTGAAGATTTGGACATTTTCACCTTAAGTGTACAATCAGGGGCTGAAAATGCGTTTAAAGCAATAAAAAGTTCATTTTGGCTCTCACACCTAAACTAAACGTTGTAGACTCAAAATTTTTGCTGTATTCAGTGTATTCTAGCATCCTGAAGATGATTCCAGCATTAATTTCATCGTGCTTATGCTCATTTTGAAGATTTTGACATTTTCACCTAAAGTGCACAATCAGGCTGAAAACGCATTTAAAGCAATAAAAAGTTCATTTTGGCTCACACACCTAAAATAAACGTTGTAGACTCAAAATTTTTGCTGTATTTAGTGTATTCTAGCATCCTGAAGATGATTCCAGCATTAATTTCATTGTGCTTATGCTCATTTTGAAGATTTTGACATTTTCACCTTAAGTGTACAATCAGGGGCTGAAAACGCGTTTAAAGCAATAAAAAGTTCATTTTGGCTCTCACACCTAAACTAAACGTTGTAGACTCAAAATTTTTGCTGTATTTAGTGTATTCTAGCATCCTGAAAATGATTCCAGCATTAATTTAATTGTGCTTATGCTCATTTTTAAGATTTTGACATTTTCACCTAAAGTGCACAATCAGGCTGAAAACGCATTTAAAGCAATAAAAAGTTCATTTTGGCTCTCACACCTAAACTAAACGTTGTAGACTCAAAATTTTTGCTGTATTTAGTGTATTCTAGCATCCTGAAGATGATTCCAGCATTAATTTCATTGTGCTTATGCTCATTTTGAAGATTTTGACATTTTCACCTTAAGTGTACAATCAGGGGCTGAAAACGCGTTTAAAGCAATAAAAAGTTCATTTTGGCTCTCACACCTAAACTAAACGTTGTAGACTCAAAATTTTTGCTGTATTTAGTGTATTCTAGCATCCTGAAGATGATTCCAGCATTAATTTCATTGTGCTTATGCTCATTTTGAAGATTTTGACATTTTCACCTTAAGTGTACAATCAGGGGCTGAAAACGCGTTTAAAGCAATAAAAAGTTCATTTTGGCTCTCACACCTAAACTAAACGTTGTAGACTCAAAATTTTTGCTGTATTTAGTGTATTCTAGCATCCTGAAGATGATTCCAGCATTAATTTCATTGTGCTTATGCTCATTTTTAAGATTTTGACATTTTCACCTAAAGTGCACAATCAGGCTGAAAACGCATTTAAAGCAATAAAAAGTTCATTTTGGCTCTCACACCTAAACTAAACGTTGTAGACTCAAAATTTTTGCTGTATTTAGTGTATTCTAGCATCCTGAAGATGATTCCAGCATTAATTTCATTGTGCTTATGCTCATTTTGAAGATTTTGACATTTTCACCTTAAGTGTACAATCAGGGGCTGAAAACGCGTTTAAAGCAATAAAAAGTTCATTTTGGCTCTCACACCTAAACTAAACGTTGTAGACTCAAAATTTTTGCTGTATTTAGTGTATTCTAGCATCCTGAAGATGACTCCAGCATTAATTTAATTGTGCTTATGCTCATTTTTAAGATTTTGACATTTTCACCTAAAGTGCACAATCAGGCTGAAAACGCATTTAAAGCAATAAAAAGTTCATTTTGGCTCTCACACCTAAACTAAACGTTGTAGACTCAAAATTTTTGCTGTATTTAGTGTATTCTAGCATCCTGAAGATGATTCCAGCATTAATTTAATTGTGCTTATGCTCATTTTGAAGATTTTGACATTTTCACCTTAAGTGTACAATCAGGGGCTGAAAACGCGTTTAAAGCAATAAAAAGTTCATTTTGGCTCTCACACCTAAACTAAACGTTGTGCACTCAAAATGTTTGCTGTATTTAGTGTATTCTAGCATCCTGAAGATGATTCCAGCATTAATTTCATTGTGCTTATGCTCATTTTGAAGATTTTGACATTTTCACCTTAAGTGTACAATCAGGGGCTGAAAACGCGTTTAAAGCAATAAAAAGTTCATTTTGGCTCTCACACCTAAACTAAACCTTGTAGACTCAAAATTTTTGCTGTATTTAGTGTATTCTAGCATCCTGAAGATGATTCCAGCATTAATTTCATTGTGCTTATGCTCATTTTGAAGATTTTGACATTTTCACCTAAAGTGCACAATCAGGCTGAAAACGCGTTTAAAGCAATAAAAAGTTCATTTTGGCTCTCACACCTAAACTAAACGTTGTAGACTCAAAATTTTTGCTGTATTTAGTGTATTCTAGCATCCTGAAGATGATTCCAGCATTAATTTCATTGTGCTTATGCTCATTTTGAAGATTTTGACATTTTCACCTTAAGTGTACAATCAGGGGCTGAAAACGCGTTTAAAGCAATAAAAAGTTCATTTTGGCTCTCACACCTAAACTAAACGTTGTAGACTCAAAATTTTTGCTGTATTTAGTGTATTCTAGCATCCTGAAGATGATTCCAGCATTAATTTCATTGTGCTTATGCTCATTTTTAAGATTTTGACATTTTCACCTAAAGTGCACAATCAGGCTGAAAACGCATTTAAAGCAATAAAAAGTTCATTTTGGCTCTCACACCTAAACTAAACGTTGTAGACTCAAAATTTTTGCTGTATTTAGTGTATTCTAGCATCCTGAAGATGATTCCAGCATTAATTTCATTGTGCTTATGCTCATTTTGAAGATTTTGACATTTTCACCTTAAGTGTACAATCAGGGGCTGAAAACGCGTTTAAAGCAATAAAAAGTTCATTTTGGCTCTCACACCTAAACTAAACGTTGTAGACTCAAAATTTTTGCTGTATTCAGTGTATTCTAGCATCCTGAAGATGATTCCAGCATTAATTTCATCGTGCTTATGCTCATTTTTAAGATTTTGACATTTTCACCTAAAGTGCACAATCAGGCTGAAAACGCATTTAAAGCAATAAAAAGTTCATTTTGGCTCTCACACCTAAACTAAACGTTGTAGACTCAAAATTTTTGCTGTATTTAGTGTATTCTAGCATCCTGAAGATGATTCCAGCATTAATTTCATTGTGCTTATGCTCATTTTGAAGATTTTGACATTTTCACCTTAAGTGTACAATCAGGGTCTGAAAACGCGTTTAAAGCAATAAAAAGTTCATTTTGGCTCTCACACCTAAACTAAACGTTGTAGACTCAAATTTTTTGCTGTATTTAGTGTATTCTAGCATCCTGAAGATGATTCCAGCATTAATTTCATTGTGCTTATGCTCATTTTTAAGATTTTGACATTTTCACCTAAAGTGCACAATCAGGCTGAAAACGCATTTAAAGCAATAAAAAGTTCATTTTGGCTCTCACACCTAAACTAAACGTTGTAGACTCAAAATTTTTGCTGTATTTAGTGTATTCTAGCATCCTGAAGATGATTCCAGCATTAATTTCATTGTGCTTATGCTCATTTTGAAGATTTTGACATTTTCACCTTAAGTGTACAATCAGGGGCTGAAAACGCGTTTAAAGCAATAAAAAGTTCATTTTGGCTCTCACACCTAAACTAAACGTTGTAGACTCAAAATTTTTGCTGTATTTAGTGTATTCTAGCATCCTGAAGATGATTCCAGCATTAATTTAATTGTGCTTATGCTCATTTTTAAGATTTTGACATTTTCACCTAAAGTGCACAATCAGGCTGAAAACGCATTTAAAGCAATAAAAAGTTCATTTTGGCTCTCACACCTAAACTAAACGTTGTAGACTCAAAATTTTTGCTGTATTTAGTGTATTCTAGCATCCTGAAGATGATTCCAGCATTAATTTCATTGTGCTTATGCTCATTTTGAAGATTTTGACATTTTCACCTTAAGTGTACAATCAGGGGCTGAAAACGCGTTTAAAGCAATAAAAAGTTCATTTTGGCTCTCACACCTAAACTAAACGTTGTAGACTCAAAATTTTTGCTGTATTTAGTGTATTCTAGCATCCTGAAGATGATTCCAGCATTAATTTCATTGTGCTTATGCTCATTTTGAAGATTTTGACATTTTCACCTAAAGTGCACAATCAGGCTGAAAACGCGTTTAAAGCAATAAAAAGTTCATTTTGGCTCTCACACCTAAACTAAACGTTGTAGACTCAAAATTTTTGCTGTATTTAGTGTATTCTAGCATCCTGAAGATGATTCCAGCATTAATTTCATTGTGCTTATGCTCATTTTGAAGATTTTGACATTTTCACCTAAAGTGCACAATCAGGCTGAAAACGCATTTAAAGCAATAAAAAGTTCATTTTGGCTCTCACACCTAAACTAAACGTTGTAGACTCAAAATTTTTGCTGTATTTAGTGTATTCTAGCATCCTGAAGATGATTCCAGCATTAATTTCATTGTGCTTATGCTCATTTTGAAGATTTTGACATTTTCACCTTAAGTGTACAATCAGGGGCTGAAAACGCATTTAAAGCAATAAAAAGTTCATTTTGGCTCTCACACCTAAACTACACGTTGTAGACTCAAAATGTTTGCTGTATTTAGTGTATTCTAGCATCCTGAAGATGATTCTAGCATTAATTTCATTGTGCTTATGCTCATTTTTAAGATTTTGACATTTTCACCTAAAGTGCACAATCAGGCTGAAAACGCATTTAAAGCAATAAAAAGTTCATTTTGGCTCTCACACCTAAACTAAACGTTGTAGACTCAAAATTTTTGCTGTATTTAGTGTATTCTAGCATCCTGAAGATGATTCCAGCATTAATTTCATTGTGCTTATGCTCATTTTTAAGATTTTGACATTTTCACCTAAAGTGCACAATCAGGCTGAAAACGCATTTAAAGCAATAAAAAGTTCATTTTGGCTCTCACACCTAAACTAAACGTTGTAGACTCAAAATTTTTGCTGTATTTAGTGTATTCTAGCATCCTGAAGATGATTCCAGCATTAATTTCATTGTGCTTATGCTCATTTTGAAGATTTTGACATTTTCACCTTAAGTGTACAATCAGGGGCTGAAAACGCGTTTAAAGCAATAAAAAGTTCATTTTGGCTCTCACACCTAAACTAAACGTTGTAGACTCAAAATTTTTGCTGTATTCAGTGTATTCTAGCATCCTGAAGATGATTCCAGCATTAATTTCATCGTGCTTATGCTCATTTTTAAGATTTTGACATTTTCACCTAAAGTGCACAATCAGGCTGAAAACGCATTTAAAGCAATAAAAAGTTCATTTTGGCTCTCACACCTAAACTAAACGTTGTAGACTCAAAATTTTTGCTGTATTTAGTGTATTCTAGCATCCTGAAGATGATTCCAGCATTAATTTCATTGTGCTTATGCTCATTTTGAAGATTTTGACATTTTCACCTTAAGTGTACAATCAGGGGCTGAAAACGCGTTTAAAGCAATAAAAAGTTCATTTTGGCTCTCACACCTAAACTAAACGTTGTAGACTCAAAATTTTTGCTGTATTTAGTGTATTCTAGCATCCTGAAGATGATTCCAGCATTAATTTAATTGTGCTTATGCTCATTTTTAAGATTTTGACATTTTCACCTAAAGTGCACAATCAGGCTGAAAACGCATTTAAAGCAATAAAAAGTTCATTTTGGCTCTCACACCTAAACTAAACGTTGTAGACTCAAAATTTTTGCTGTATTTAGTGTATTCTAGCATCCTGAAGATGATTCCAGCATTAATTTCATTGTGCTTATGCTCATTTTGAAGATTTTGACATTTTCACCTTAAGTGTACAATCAGGGGCTGAAAACGCGTTTAAAGCAATAAAAAGTTCATTTTGGCTCTCACACCTAAACTAAACGTTGTAGACTCAAAATTTTTGCTGTATTTAGTGTATTCTAGCATCCTGAAGATGATTCCAGCATTAATTTCATTGTGCTTATGCTCATTTTGAAGATTTTGACATTTTCACCTAAAGTGCACAATCAGGCTGAAAACGCGTTTAAAGCAATAAAAAGTTCATTTTGGCTCTCACACCTAAACTAAACGTTGTAGACTCAAAATTTTTGCTGTATTTAGTGTATTCTAGCATCCTGAAGATGATTCCAGCATTAATTTCATTGTGCTTATGCTCATTTTGAAGATTTTGACATTTTCACCTAAAGTGCACAATCAGGCTGAAAACGCATTTAAAGCAATAAAAAGTTCATTTTGGCTCTCACACCTAAACTAAACGTTGTAGACTCAAAATTTTTGCTGTATTTAGTGTATTCTAGCATCCTGAAGATGATTCCAGCATTAATTTCATTGTGCTTATGCTCATTTTGAAGATTTTGACATTTTCACCTTAAGTGTACAATCAGGGGCTGAAAACGCATTTAAAGCAATAAAAAGTTCATTTTGGCTCTCACACCTAAACTACACGTTGTAGACTCAAAATGTTTGCTGTATTTAGTGTATTCTAGCATCCTGAAGATGATTCTAGCATTAATTTCATTGTGCTTATGCTCATTTTTAAGATTTTGACATTTTCACCTAAAGTGCACAATCAGGCTGAAAACGCATTTAAAGCAATAAAAAGTTCATTTTGGCTCTCACACCTAAACTAAACGTTGTAGACTCAAAATTTTTGCTGTATTTAGTGTATTCTAGCATCCTGAAGATGATTCCAGCATTAATTTCATTGTGCTTATGCTCATTTTGAAGATTTTGACATTTTCACCTTAAGTGTACAATCAGGGGCTGAAAACGCGTTTAAAGCAATAAAAAGTTCATTTTGGCTCTCACACCTAAACTAAACGTTGTAGACTCAAAATTTTTGCTGTATTTAGTGTATTCTAGCATCCTGAAGATGATGCCAGCATTAATTTCATTGTGCTTATGCTCATTTTTAAGATTTTGACATTTTCACCTAAAGTGCACAATCAGGCTGAAAACGCATTTAAAGCAATAAAAAGTTCATTTTGGCTCTCACACCTAAACTAAACGTTGTAGACTCAAAATTTTTGCTGTATTTAGTGTATTCTAGCATCCTGAAGATGATTCCAGCATTAATTTCATTGTGCTTATGCTCATTTTGAAGATTTTGACATTTTCACCTTAAGTGTACAATCAGGGGCTGAAAACGCGTTTAAAGCAATAAAAAGTTCATTTTGGCTCTCACACCTAAACTAAACGTTGTAGACTCAAAATTTTTGCTGTATTCAGTGTATTCTAGCATCCTGAAGATGATTCCAGCATTAATTTCATCGTGCTTATGCTCATTTTTAAGATTTTGACATTTTCACCTAAAGTGCACAATCAGGCTGAAAACGCATTTAAAGCAATAAAAAGTTCATTTTGGCTCTCACACCTAAACTAAACGTTGTAGACTCAAAATTTTTGCTGTATTTAGTGTATTCTAGCATCCTGAAGATGATTCCAGCATTAATTTCATTGTGCTTATGCTCATTTTGAAGATTTTGACATTTTCACCTTAAGTGTACAATCAGGGTCTGAAAACGCGTTTAAAGCAATAAAAAGTTCATTTTGGCTCTCACACCTAAACTAAACGTTGTAGACTCAAATTTTTTGCTGTATTTAGTGTATTCTAGCATCCTGAAGATGATTCCAGCATTAATTTCATTGTGCTTATGCTCATTTTTAAGATTTTGACATTTTCACCTAAAGTGCACAATCAGGCTGAAAACGCATTTAAAGCAATAAAAAGTTCATTTTGGCTCTCACACCTAAACTAAACGTTGTAGACTCAAAATTTTTGCTGTATTTAGTGTATTCTAGCATCCTGAAGATGATTCCAGCATTAATTTCATTGTGCTTATGCTCATTTTGAAGATTTTGACATTTTCACCTTAAGTGTACAATCAGGGGCTGAAAACGCGTTTAAAGCAATAAAAAGTTCATTTTGGCTCTCACACCTAAACTAAACGTTGTAGACTCAAAATTTTTGCTGTATTTAGTGTATTCTAGCATCCTGAAGATGATTCCAGCATTAATTTCATTGTGCTTATGCTCATTTTTAAGATTTTGACATTTTCACCTAAAGTGCACAATCAGGCTGAAAACGCATTTAAAGCAATAAAAAGTTCATTTTGGCTCTCACACCTAAACTAAACGTTGTAGACTCAAAATTTTTGCTGTATTTAGTGTATTCTAGCATCCTGAAGATGATTCCAGCATTAATTTCATTGTGCTTATGCTCATTTTGAAGATTTTGACATTTTCACCTTAAGTGTACAATCAGGGGCTGAAAACGCGTTTAAAGCAATAAAAAGTTCATTTTGGCTCTCACACCTAAACTAAACGTTGTAGACTCAAAATTTTTGCTGTATTCAGTGTATTCTAGCATCCTGAAGATGATTCCAGCATTAATTTCATCGTGCTTATGCTCATTTTTAAGATTTTGACATTTTCACCTAAAGTGCACAATCAGGCTGAAAACGCATTTAAAGCAATAAAAAGTTTATTTTGGCTCTCACACCTAAACTAAACGTTGTAGACTCAAAATTTTTGCTGTATTTAGTGTATTCTAGCATCCTGAAGATGATTCCAGCATTAATTTCATTGTGCTTATGCTCATTTTGAAGATTTTGACATTTTCACCTTAAGTGTACAATCAGGGTCTGAAAACGCGTTTAAAGCAATAAAAAGTTCATTTTGGCTCTCACACCTAAACTAAACGTTGTAGACTCAAATTTTTTGCTGTATTTAGTGTATTCTAGCATCCTGAAGATGATTCCAGCATTAATTTCATTGTGCTTATGCTCATTTTTAAGATTTTGACATTTTCACCTAAAGTGCACAATCAGGCTGAAAACGCATTTAAAGCAATAAAAAGTTCATTTTGGCTCTCACACCTAAACTAAACGTTGTAGACTCAAAATTTTTGCTGTATTTAGTGTATTCTAGCATCCTGAAGATGATTCCAGCATTAATTTCATTGTGCTTATGCTCATTTTGAAGATTTTGACATTTTCACCTTAAGTGTACAATCAGGGGCTGAAAACGTGTTTAAAGCAATAAAAAGTTCATTTTGGCTCTCACACCTAAACTAAACGTTGTAGACTCAAAATTTTTGCTGTATTTAGTGTATTCTAGCATCCTGAAGATGATTCCAGCATTAATTTAATTGTGCTTATGCTCATTTTTAAGATTTTGACATTTTCACCTAAAGTGCACAATCAGGCTGAAAACGCATTTAAAGCAATAAAAAGTTCATTTTGGCTCTCACACCTAAACTAAACGTTGTAGACTCAAAATTTTTGCTGTATTTAGTGTATTCTAGCATCCTGAAGATGATTCCAGCATTAATTTCATTGTGCTTATGCTCATTTTGAAGATTTGGACATTTTCACCTTAAGTGTACAATCAGGGGCTGAAAATGCGTTTAAAGCAATAAAAAGTTCATTTTGGCTCTCACACCTAAACTAAACGTTGTAGACTCAAAATTTTTGCTGTATTCAGTGTATTCTAGCATCCTGAAGATGATTCCAGCATTAATTTCATCGTGCTTATGCTCATTTTGAAGATTTTGACATTTTCACCTAAAGTGCACAATCAGGCTGAAAACGCATTTAAAGCAATAAAAAGTTCATTTTGGCTCACACACCTAAAATAAACGTTGTAGACTCAAAATTTTTGCTGTATTTAGTGTATTCTAGCATCCTGAAGATGATTCCAGCATTAATTTCATTGTGCTTATGCTCATTTTGAAGATTTTGACATTTTCACCTTAAGTGTACAATCAGGGGCTGAAAACGCGTTTAAAGCAATAAAAAGTTCATTTTGGCTCTCACACCTAAACTAAACGTTGTAGACTCAAAATTTTTGCTGTATTTAGTGTATTCTAGCATCCTGAAGATGATTCCAGCATTAATTTCATTGTGCTTATGCTCATTTTGAAGATTTTGACATTTTCACCTTAAGTGTACAATCAGGGGCTGAAAACGCGTTTAAAGCAATAAAAAGTTCATTTTGGCTCTCACACCTAAACTAAACGTTGTAGACTCAAAATTTTTGCTGTATTTAGTGTATTCTAGCATCCTGAAGATGATTCCAGCATTAATTTCATTGTGCTTATGCTCATTTTTAAGATTTTGACATTTTCACCTAAAGTGCACAATCAGGCTGAAAACGCATTTAAAGCAATAAAAAGTTCATTTTGGCTCTCACACCTAAACTAAACGTTGTAGACTCAAAATTTTTGCTGTATTTAGTGTATTCTAGCATCCTGAAGATGATTCCAGCATTAATTTCATTGTGCTTATGCTCATTTTGAAGATTTTGACATTTTCACCTTAAGTGTACAATCAGGGGCTGAAAACGCGTTTAAAGCAATAAAAAGTTCATTTTGGCTCTCACACCTAAACTAAACGTTGTAGACTCAAAATTTTTGCTGTATTCAGTGTATTCTAGCATCCTGAAGATGATTCCAGCATTAATTTCATCGTGCTTATGCTCATTTTTAAGATTTTGACATTTTCACCTAAAGTGCACAATCAGGCTGAAAACGCATTTAAAGCAATAAAAAGTTTATTTTGGCTCTCACACCTAAACTAAACGTTGTAGACTCAAAATTTTTGCTGTATTTAGTGTATTCTAGCATCCTGAAGATGATTCCAGCATTAATTTCATTGTGCTTATGCTCATTTTGAAGATTTTGACATTTTCACCTTAAGTGTACAATCAGGGTCTGAAAACGCGTTTAAAGCAATAAAAAGTTCATTTTGGCTCTCACACCTAAACTAAACGTTGTAGACTCAAATTTTTTGCTGTATTTAGTGTATTCTAGCATCCTGAAGATGATTCCAGCATTAATTTCATTGTGCTTATGCTCATTTTTAAGATTTTGACATTTTCACCTAAAGTGCACAATCAGGCTGAAAACGCATTTAAAGCAATAAAAAGTTCATTTTGGCTCTCACACCTAAACTAAACGTTGTAGACTCAAAATTTTTGCTGTATTTAGTGTATTCTAGCATCCTGAAGATGATTCCAGCATTAATTTCATTGTGCTTATGCTCATTTTGAAGATTTTGACATTTTCACCTTAAGTGTACAATCAGGGGCTGAAAACGCGTTTAAAGCAATAAAAAGTTCATTTTGGCTCTCACACCTAAACTAAACGTTGTAGACTCAAAATTTTTGCTGTATTTAGTGTATTCTAGCATCCTGAAGATGATTCCAGCATTAATTTAATTGTGCTTATGCTCATTTTTAAGATTTTGACATTTTCACCTAAAGTGCACAATCAGGCTGAAAACGCATTTAAAGCAATAAAAAGTTCATTTTGGCTCTCACACCTAAACTAAACGTTGTAGACTCAAAATTTTTGCTGTATTTAGTGTATTCTAGCATCCTGAAGATGATTCCAGCATTAATTTCATTGTGCTTATGCTCATTTTGAAGATTTGGACATTTTCACCTTAAGTGTACAATCAGGGGCTGAAAATGCGTTTAAAGCAATAAAAAGTTCATTTTGGCTCTCACACCTAAACTAAACGTTGTAGACTCAAAATTTTTGCTGTATTCAGTGTATTCTAGCATCCTGAAGATGATTCCAGCATTAATTTCATCGTGCTTATGCTCATTTTGAAGATTTTGACATTTTCACCTAAAGTGCACAATCAGGCTGAAAACGCATTTAAAGCAATAAAAAGTTCATTTTGGCTCACACACCTAAAATAAACGTTGTAGACTCAAAATTTTTGCTGTATTTAGTGTATTCTAGCATCCTGAAGATGATTCCAGCATTAATTTCATTGTGCTTATGCTCATTTTGAAGATTTTGACATTTTCACCTTAAGTGTACAATCAGGGGCTGAAAACGCGTTTAAAGCAATAAAAAGTTCATTTTGGCTCTCACACCTAAACTAAACGTTGTAGACTCAACATTTTTGCTGTATTTAGTGTATTCTAGCATCCTGAAGATGATTCCAGCATTAATTTCATTGTGCTTATGCTCATTTTGAAGATTTTGACATTTTCACCTTAAGTGTACAATCAGGGGCTGAAAACGCGTTTAAAGCAATAAAAAGTTCATTTTGGCTCTCACACCTAAACTAAACGTTGTAGACTCAAAATTTTTGCTGTATTTAGTGTATTCTAGCATCCTGAAGATGATTCCAGCATTAATTTCATTGTGCTTATGCTCATTTTTAAGATTTTGACATTTTCACCTAAAGTGCACAATCAGGCTGAAAACGCATTTAAAGCAATAAAAAGTTCATTTTGGCTCTCACACCTAAACTAAACGTTGTAGACTCAAAATTTTTGCTGTATTTAGTGTATTCTAGCATCCTGAAGATGATTCCAGCATTAATTTCATTGTGCTTATGCTCATTTTGAAGATTTTGACATTTTCACCTTAAGTGTACAATCAGGGGCTGAAAACGCGTTTAAAGCAATAAAAAGTTCATTTTGGCTCTCACACCTAAACTAAACGTTGTAGACTCAAAATTTTTGCTGTATTTAGTGTATTCTAGCATCCTGAAGATGACTCCAGCATTAATTTAAAATTGTGCTTATGCTCATTTTTAAGATTTTGACATTTTCACCTAAAGTGCACAATCAGGCTGAAAACGCATTTAAAGCAATAAAAAGTTCATTTTGGCTCTCACACCTAAACTAAACGTTGTAGACTCAAAATTTTTGCTGTATTTAGTGTATTCTAGCATCCTGAAGATGATTCCAGCATTAATTTAATTGTGCTTATGCTCATTTTGAAGATTTTGACATTTTCACCTTAAGTGTACAATCAGGGGCTGAAAACGCGTTTAAAGCAATAAAAAGTTCATTTTGGCTCTCACACCTAAACTAAACGTTGTGCACTCAAAATGTTTGCTGTATTTAGTGTATTCTAGCATCCTGAAGATGATTCCAGCATTAATTTCATTGTGCTTATGCTCATTTTGAAGATTTTGACATTTTCACCTTAAGTGTACAATCAGGGGCTGAAAACGCGTTTAAAGCAATAAAAAGTTCATTTTGGCTCTCACACCTAAACTAAACGTTGTAGACTCAAAATTTTTGCTGTATTCAGTGTATTCTAGCATCCTGAAGATGATTCCAGCATTAATTTCATCGTGCTTATGCTCATTTTTAAGATTTTGACATTTTCACCTAAAGTGCACAATCAGGCTGAAAACGCATTTAAAGCAATAAAAAGTTTATTTTGGCTCTCACACCTAAACTAAACGTTGTAGACTCAAAATTTTTGCTGTATTTAGTGTATTCTAGCATCCTGAAGATGATTCCAGCATTAATTTCATTGTGCTTATGCTCATTTTGAAGATTTTGACATTTTCACCTTAAGTGTACAATCAGGGTCTGAAAACGCGTTTAAAGCAATAAAAAGTTCATTTTGGCTCTCACACCTAAACTAAACGTTGTAGACTCAAATTTTTTGCTGTATTTAGTGTATTCTAGCATCCTGAAGATGATTCCAGCATTAATTTCATTGTGCTTATGCTCATTTTTAAGATTTTGACATTTTCACCTAAAGTGCACAATCAGGCTGAAAACGCATTTAAAGCAATAAAAAGTTCATTTTGGCTCTCACACCTAAACTAAACGTTGTAGACTCAAAATTTTTGCTGTATTTAGTGTATTCTAGCATCCTGAAGATGATTCCAGCATTAATTTCATTGTGCTTATGCTCATTTTGAAGATTTTGACATTTTCACCTTAAGTGTACAATCAGGGGCTGAAAACGCGTTTAAAGCAATAAAAAGTTCATTTTGGCTCTCACACCTAAACTAAACGTTGTAGACTCAAAATTTTTGCTGTATTTAGTGTATTCTAGCATCCTGAAGATGATTCCAGCATTAATTTAATTGTGCTTATGCTCATTTTTAAGATTTTGACATTTTCACCTAAAGTGCACAATCAGGCTGAAAACGCATTTAAAGCAATAAAAAGTTCATTTTGGCTCTCACACCTAAACTAAACGTTGTAGACTCAAAATTTTTGCTGTATTTAGTGTATTCTAGCATCCTGAAGATGATTCCAGCATTAATTTCATTGTGCTTATGCTCATTTTGAAGATTTGGACATTTTCACCTTAAGTGTACAATCAGGGGCTGAAAATGCGTTTAAAGCAATAAAAAGTTCATTTTGGCTCTCACACCTAAACTAAACGTTGTAGACTCAAAATTTTTGCTGTATTCAGTGTATTCTAGCATCCTGAAGATGATTCCAGCATTAATTTCATCGTGCTTATGCTCATTTTGAAGATTTTGACATTTTCACCTAAAGTGCACAATCAGGCTGAAAACGCATTTAAAGCAATAAAAAGTTCATTTTGGCTCACACACCTAAAATAAACGTTGTAGACTCAAAATTTTTGCTGTATTTAGTGTATTCTAGCATCCTGAAGATGATTCCAGCATTAATTTCATTGTGCTTATGCTCATTTTGAAGATTTTGACATTTTCACCTTAAGTGTACAATCAGGGGCTGAAAACGCGTTTAAAGCAATAAAAAGTTCATTTTGGCTCTCACACCTAAACTAAACGTTGTAGACTCAAAATTTTTGCTGTATTTAGTGTATTCTAGCATCCTGAAAATGATTCCAGCATTAATTTAATTGTGCTTATGCTCATTTTTAAGATTTTGACATTTTCACCTAAAGTGCACAATCAGGCTGAAAACGCATTTAAAGCAATAAAAAGTTCATTTTGGCTCTCACACCTAAACTAAACGTTGTAGACTCAAAATTTTTGCTGTATTTAGTGTATTCTAGCATCCTGAAGATGATTCCAGCATTAATTTCATTGTGCTTATGCTCATTTTGAAGATTTTGACATTTTCACCTTAAGTGTACAATCAGGGGCTGAAAACGCGTTTAAAGCAATAAAAAGTTCATTTTGGCTCTCACACCTAAACTAAACGTTGTAGACTCAAAATTTTTGCTGTATTTAGTGTATTCTAGCATCCTGAAGATGATTCCAGCATTAATTTCATTGTGCTTATGCTCATTTTGAAGATTTTGACATTTTCACCTTAAGTGTACAATCAGGGGCTGAAAACGCGTTTAAAGCAATAAAAAGTTCATTTTGGCTCTCACACCTAAACTAAACGTTGTAGACTCAAAATTTTTGCTGTATTTAGTGTATTCTAGCATCCTGAAGATGATTCCAGCATTAATTTCATTGTGCTTATGCTCATTTTTAAGATTTTGACATTTTCACCTAAAGTGCACAATCAGGCTGAAAACGCATTTAAAGCAATAAAAAGTTCATTTTGGCTCTCACACCTAAACTAAACGTTGTAGACTCAAAATTTTTGCTGTATTTAGTGTATTCTAGCATCCTGAAGATGATTCCAGCATTAATTTCATTGTGCTTATGCTCATTTTGAAGATTTTGACATTTTCACCTTAAGTGTACAATCAGGGGCTGAAAACGCGTTTAAAGCAATAAAAAGTTCATTTTGGCTCTCACACCTAAACTAAACGTTGTAGACTCAAAATTTTTGCTGTATTTAGTGTATTCTAGCATCCTGAAGATGACTCCAGCATTAATTTAAAATTGTGCTTATGCTCATTTTTAAGATTTTGACATTTTCACCTAAAGTGCACAATCAGGCTGAAAACGCATTTAAAGCAATAAAAAGTTCATTTTGGCTCTCACACCTAAACTAAACGTTGTAGACTCAAAATTTTTGCTGTATTTAGTGTATTCTAGCATCCTGAAGATGATTCCAGCATTAATTTAATTGTGCTTATGCTCATTTTGAAGATTTTGACATTTTCACCTTAAGTGTACAATCAGGGGCTGAAAACGCGTTTAAAGCAATAAAAAGTTCATTTTGGCTCTCACACCTAAACTAAACGTTGTGCACTCAAAATGTTTGCTGTATTTAGTGTATTCTAGCATCCTGAAGATGATTCCAGCATTAATTTCATTGTGCTTATGCTCATTTTGAAGATTTTGACATTTTCACCTTAAGTGTACAATCAGGGGCTGAAAACGCGTTTAAAGCAATAAAAAGTTCATTTTGGCTCTCACACCTAAACTAAACCTTGTAGACTCAAAATTTTTGCTGTATTTAGTGTATTCTAGCATCCTGAAGATGATTCCAGCATTAATTTCATTGTGCTTATGCTCATTTTGAAGATTTTGACATTTTCACCTAAAGTGCACAATCAGGCTGAAAACGCGTTTAAAGCAATAAAAAGTTCATTTTGGCTCTCACACCTAAACTAAACGTTGTAGACTCAAAATTTTTGCTGTATTTAGTGTATTCTAGCATCCTGAAGATGATTCCAGCATTAATTTCATTGTGCTTATGCTCATTTTGAAGATTTTGACATTTTCACCTTAAGTGTACAATCAGGGGCTGAAAACGCGTTTAAAGCAATAAAAAGTTCATTTTGGCTCTCACACCTAAACTAAACGTTGTAGACTCAACATTTTTGCTGTATTTAGTGTATTCTAGCATCCTGAAGATGATTCCAGCATTAATTTCATTGTGCTTATGCTCATTTTTAAGATTTTGACATTTTCACCTAAAGTGCACAATCAGGCTGAAAACGCATTTAAAGCAATAAAAAGTTCATTTTGGCTCTCACACCTAAACTAAACGTTGTAGACTCAAAATTTTTGCTGTATTTAGTGTATTCTAGCATCCTGAAGATGATTCCAGCATTAATTTCATTGTGCTTATGCTCATTTTGAAGATTTTGACATTTTCACCTTAAGTGTACAATCAGGGGCTGAAAACGCGTTTAAAGCAATAAAAAGTTCATTTTGGCTCTCACACCTAAACTAAACGTTGTAGACTCAAAATTTTTGCTGTATTCAGTGTATTCTAGCATCCTGAAGATGATTCCAGCATTAATTTCATCGTGCTTATGCTCATTTTTAAGATTTTGACATTTTCACCTAAAGTGCACAATCAGGCTGAAAACGCATTTAAAGCAATAAAAAGTTCATTTTGGCTCTCACACCTAAACTAAACGTTGTAGACTCAAAATTTTTGCTGTATTTAGTGTATTCTAGCATCCTGAAGATGATTCCAGCATTAATTTCATTGTGCTTATGCTCATTTTGAAGATTTTGACATTTTCACCTTAAGTGTACAATCAGGGTCTGAAAACGCGTTTAAAGCAATAAAAAGTTCATTTTGGCTCTCACACCTAAACTAAACGTTGTAGACTCAAATTTTTTGCTGTATTTAGTGTATTCTAGCATCCTGAAGATGATTCCAGCATTAATTTCATTGTGCTTATGCTCATTTTTAAGATTTTGACATTTTCACCTAAAGTGCACAATCAGGCTGAAAACGCATTTAAAGCAATAAAAAGTTCATTTTGGCTCTCACACCTAAACTAAACGTTGTAGACTCAAAATTTTTGCTGTATTTAGTGTATTCTAGCATCCTGAAGATGATTCCAGCATTAATTTCATTGTGCTTATGCTCATTTTGAAGATTTTGACATTTTCACCTTAAGTGTACAATCAGGGGCTGAAAACGCGTTTAAAGCAATAAAAAGTTCATTTTGGCTCTCACACCTAAACTAAACGTTGTAGACTCAAAATTTTTGCTGTATTTAGTGTATTCTAGCATCCTGAAGATGATTCCAGCATTAATTTCATTGTGCTTATGCTCATTTTTAAGATTTTGACATTTTCACCTAAAGTGCACAATCAGGCTGAAAACGCATTTAAAGCAATAAAAAGTTCATTTTGGCTCTCACACCTAAACTAAACGTTGTAGACTCAAAATTTTTGCTGTATTTAGTGTATTCTAGCATCCTGAAGATGATTCCAGCATTAATTTCATTGTGCTTATGCTCATTTTGAAGATTTTGACATTTTCACCTTAAGTGTACAATCAGGGGCTGAAAACGCGTTTAAAGCAATAAAAAGTTCATTTTGGCTCTCACACCTAAACTAAACGTTGTAGACTCAAAATTTTTGCTGTATTCAGTGTATTCTAGCATCCTGAAGATGATTCCAGCATTAATTTCATCGTGCTTATGCTCATTTTTAAGATTTTGACATTTTCACCTAAAGTGCACAATCAGGCTGAAAACGCATTTAAAGCAATAAAAAGTTTATTTTGGCTCTCACACCTAAACTAAACGTTGTAGACTCAAAATTTTTGCTGTATTTAGTGTATTCTAGCATCCTGAAGATGATTCCAGCATTAATTTCATTGTGCTTATGCTCATTTTGAAGATTTTGACATTTTCACCTTAAGTGTACAATCAGGGTCTGAAAACGCGTTTAAAGCAATAAAAAGTTCATTTTGGCTCTCACACCTAAACTAAACGTTGTAGACTCAAATTTTTTGCTGTATTTAGTGTATTCTAGCATCCTGAAGATGATTCCAGCATTAATTTCATTGTGCTTATGCTCATTTTTAAGATTTTGACATTTTCACCTAAAGTGCACAATCAGGCTGAAAACGCATTTAAAGCAATAAAAAGTTCATTTTGGCTCTCACACCTAAACTAAACGTTGTAGACTCAAAATTTTTGCTGTATTTAGTGTATTCTAGCATCCTGAAGATGATTCCAGCATTAATTTCATTGTGCTTATGCTCATTTTGAAGATTTTGACATTTTCACCTTAAGTGTACAATCAGGGGCTGAAAACGCGTTTAAAGCAATAAAAAGTTCATTTTGGCTCTCACACCTAAACTAAACGTTGTAGACTCAAAATTTTTGCTGTATTTAGTGTATTCTAGCATCCTGAAGATGATTCCAGCATTAATTTAATTGTGCTTATGCTCATTTTTAAGATTTTGACATTTTCACCTAAAGTGCACAATCAGGCTGAAAACGCATTTAAAGCAATAAAAAGTTCATTTTGGCTCTCACACCTAAACTAAACGTTGTAGACTCAAAATTTTTGCTGTATTTAGTGTATTCTAGCATCCTGAAGATGATTCCAGCATTAATTTCATTGTGCTTATGCTCATTTTGAAGATTTGGACATTTTCACCTTAAGTGTACAATCAGGGGCTGAAAACGCGTTTAAAGCAATAAAAAGTTCATTTTGGCTCTCACACCTAAACTAAACGTTGTAGACTCAAAATTTTTGCTGTATTCAGTGTATTCTAGCATCCTGAAGATGATTCCAGCATTAATTTCATCGTGCTTATGCTCATTTTGAAGATTTTGACATTTTCACCTAAAGTGCACAATCAGGCTGAAAACGCATTTAAAGCAATAAAAAGTTCATTTTGGCTCACACACCTAAAATAAACGTTGTAGACTCAAAATTTTTGCTGTATTTAGTGTATTCTAGCATCCTGAAGATGATTCCAGCATTAATTTCATTGTGCTTATGCTCATTTTGAAGATTTTGACATTTTCACCTTAAGTGTACAATCAGGGGCTGAAAACGCGTTTAAAGCAATAAAAAGTTCATTTTGGCTCTCACACCTAAACTAAACGTTGTAGACTCAAAATTTTTGCTGTATTTAGTGTATTCTAGCATCCTGAAAATGATTCCAGCATTAATTTAATTGTGCTTATGCTCATTTTTAAGATTTTGACATTTTCACCTAAAGTGCACAATCAGGCTGAAAACGCATTTAAAGCAATAAAAAGTTCATTTTGGCTCTCACACCTAAACTAAACGTTGTAGACTCAAAATTTTTGCTGTATTTAGTGTATTCTAGCATCCTGAAGATGATTCCAGCATTAATTTCATTGTGCTTATGCTCATTTTGAAGATTTTGACATTTTCACCTTAAGTGTACAATCAGGGGCTGAAAACGCGTTTAAAGCAATAAAAAGTTCATTTTGGCTCTCACACCTAAACTAAACGTTGTAGACTCAAAATTTTTGCTGTATTTAGTGTATTCTAGCATCCTGAAGATGATTCCAGCATTAATTTCATTGTGCTTATGCTCATTTTGAAGATTTTGACATTTTCACCTTAAGTGTACAATCAGGGGCTGAAAACGCGTTTAAAGCAATAAAAAGTTCATTTTGGCTCTCACACCTAAACTAAACGTTGTAGACTCAAAATTTTTGCTGTATTTAGTGTATTCTAGCATCCTGAAGATGATTCCAGCATTAATTTCATTGTGCTTATGCTCATTTTTAAGATTTTGACATTTTCACCTAAAGTGCACAATCAGGCTGAAAACGCATTTAAAGCAATAAAAAGTTCATTTTGGCTCTCACACCTAAACTAAACGTTGTAGACTCAAAATTTTTGCTGTATTTAGTGTATTCTAGCATCCTGAAGATGATTCCAGCATTAATTTCATTGTGCTTATGCTCATTTTGAAGATTTTGACATTTTCACCTTAAGTGTACAATCAGGGGCTGAAAACGCGTTTAAAGCAATAAAAAGTTCATTTTGGCTCTCACACCTAAACTAAACGTTGTAGACTCAAAATTTTTGCTGTATTTAGTGTATTCTAGCATCCTGAAGATGACTCGAGCATTAATTTAATTGTGCTTATGCTCATTTTTAAGATTTTGACATTTTCACCTAAAGTGCACAATCAGGCTGAAAACGCATTTAAAGCAATAAAAAGTTCATTTTGGCTCTCACACCTAAACTAAACGTTGTAGACTCAAAATTTTTGCTGTATTTAGTGTATTCTAGCATCCTGAAGATGATTCCAGCATTAATTTAATTGTGCTTATGCTCATTTTGAAGATTTTGACATTTTCACCTTAAGTGTACAATCAGGGGCTGAAAACGCGTTTAAAGCAATAAAAAGTTCATTTTGGCTCTCACACCTAAACTAAACGTTGTGCACTCAAAATGTTTGCTGTATTTAGTGTATTCTAGCATCCTGAAGATGATTCCAGCATTAATTTCATTGTGCTTATGCTCATTTTAAAGATTTTGACATTTTCACCTTAAGTGTACAATCAGGGGCTGAAAACGCGTTTAAAGCAATAAAAAGTTCATTTTGGCTCTCACACCTAAACTAAACGTTGTAGACTCAAAATTTTTGCTGTATTTAGTGTATTCTAGCATCCTGAAGATGATTCCAGCATTAATTTAATTGTGCTTATGCTCATTTTTAAGATTTTGACATTTTCACCTAAAGTGCACAATCAGGCTGAAAACGCATTTAAAGCAATAAAAAGTTCATTTTGGCTCTCACACCTAAACTAAACGTTGTAGACTCAAAATTTTTGCTGTATTTAGTGTATTCTAGCATCCTGAAGATGATTCCAGCATTAATTTCATTGTGCTTATGCTCATTTTGAAGATTTTGACATTTTCACCTTAAGTGTACAATCAGGGGCTGAAAACGCGTTTAAAGCAATAAAAAGTTCATTTTGGCTCTCACACCTAAACTAAACGTTGTAGACTCAAAATTTTTGCTGTATTTAGTGTATTCTAGCATCCTGAAGATGATTCCAGCATTAATTTCATTGTGCTTATGCTCATTTTGAAGATTTTGACATTTTCACCTTAAGTGTACAATCAGGGGCTGAAAACGCGTTTAAAGCAATAAAAAGTTCATTTTGGCTCTCACACCTAAACTAAACGTTGTAGACTCAAAATTTTTGCTGTATTTAGTGTATTCTAGCATCCTGAAGATGATTCCAGCATTAATTTCATTGTGCTTATGCTCATTTTTAAGATTTTGACATTTTCACCTAAAGTGCACAATCAGGCTGAAAACGCATTTAAAGCAATAAAAAGTTCATTTTGGCTCTCACACCTAAACTAAACGTTGTAGACTCAAAATTTTTGCTGTATTTAGTGTATTCTAGCATCCTGAAGATGATTCCAGCATTAATTTCATTGTGCTTATGCTCATTTTGAAGATTTTGACATTTTCACCTTAAGTGTACAATCAGGGGCTGAAAACGCGTTTAAAGCAATAAAAAGTTCATTTTGGCTCTCACACCTAAACTAAACGTTGTAGACTCAAAATTTTTGCTGTATTTAGTGTATTCTAGCATCCTGAAGATGACTCCAGCATTAATTTAATTGTGCTTATGCTCATTTTTAAGATTTTGACATTTTCACCTAAAGTGCACAATCAGGCTGAAAACGCATTTAAAGCAATAAAAAGTTCATTTTGGCTCTCACACCTAAACTAAACGTTGTAGACTCAAAATTTTTGCTGTATTTAGTGTATTCTAGCATCCTGAAGATGATTCCAGCATTAATTTAATTGTGCTTATGCTCATTTTGAAGATTTTGACATTTTCACCTTAAGTGTACAATCAGGGGCTGAAAACGCGTTTAAAGCAATAAAAAGTTCATTTTGGCTCTCACACCTAAACTAAACGTTGTGCACTCAAAATGTTTGCTGTATTTAGTGTATTCTAGCATCCTGAAGATGATTCCAGCATTAATTTCATTGTGCTTATGCTCATTTTGAAGATTTTGACATTTTCACCTTAAGTGTACAATCAGGGGCTGAAAACGCGTTTAAAGCAATAAAAAGTTCATTTTGGCTCTCACACCTAAACTAAACGTTGTAGACTCAAAATTTTTGCTGTATTTAGTGTATTCTAGCATCCTGAAGATGATTCCAGCATTAATTTAATTGTGCTTATGCTCATTTTTAAGATTTTGACATTTTCACCTAAAGTGCACAATCAGGCTGAAAACGCATTTAAAGCAATAAAAAGTTCATTTTGGCTCTCACACCTAAACTAAACGTTGTAGACTCAAAATTTTTGCTGTATTTAGTGTATTCTAGCATCCTGAAGATGATTCCAGCATTAATTTCATTGTGCTTATGCTCATTTTGAAGATTTTGACATTTTCACCTTAAGTGTACAATCAGGGGCTGAAAACGCGTTTAAAGCAATAAAAAGTTCATTTTGGCTCTCACACCTAAACTAAACGTTGTAGACTCAAAATTTTTGCTGTATTTAGTGTATTCTAGCATCCTGAAGATGATTCCAGCATTAATTTCATTGTGCTTATGCTCATTTTGAAGATTTTGACATTTTCACCTTAAGTGTACAATCAGGGGCTGAAAACGCGTTTAAAGCAATAAAAAGTTCATTTTGGCTCTCACACCTAAACTAAACGTTGTAGACTCAAAATTTTTGCTGTATTTAGTGTATTCTAGCATCCTGAAGATGATTCCAGCATTAATTTCATTGTGCTTATGCTCATTTTTAAGATTTTGACATTTTCACCTAAAGTGCACAATCAGGCTGAAAACGCATTTAAAGCAATAAAAAGTTCATTTTGGCTCTCACACCTAAACTAAACGTTGTAGACTAAAAATTTTTGCTGTATTTAGTGTATTCTAGCATCCTGAAGATGATTCCAGCATTAATTTCATTGTGCTTATGCTCATTTTGAAGATTTTGATATTTTCACCTTAAGTGTACAATCAGGGGCTGAAAACGCGTTTAAAGCAATAAAAAGTTCATTTTGGCTCTCACACCTAAACTAAACGTTGTAGACTCAAAATTTTTGCTGTATTTAGTGTATTCTAGCATCCTGAAGATGATTCCAGCATTAATTTCATTGTGCTTATGCTCATTTTTAAGATTTTGACATTTTCACTTAAAGTGCACAATCAGGCTGAAAACGCATTTAAAGCAATAAAAAATTCATTTTGGCTCTCACACCTAAACTAAACGTTGTAGACTCAAAATTTTTGCTGTATTTAGTGTATTCTAGCATCCTGAAGATGATTCCAGCATTAATTTAATTGTGCTTATGCTCATTTTTAAGATTTTGACATTTTCACCTAAAGTGCACAATCAGGCTGAAAACGCATTTAAAGCAATAAAAAGTTCATTTTGGCTCTCACACCTAAACTAAACGTTGTAGACTCAAAATTTTTGCTGTATTTAGTGTATTCTAGCATCCTGAAGATGATTCCAGCATTAATTTCATTGTGCTTATGCTCATTTTGAAGATTTTGACATTTTCACCTTAAGTGTACAATCAGGGGCTGAAAACGCGTTTAAAGCAATAAAAAGTTCATTTTGGCTCTCACACCTAAACTAAACGTTGTAGACTCAAAATTTTTGCTGTATTTAGTGTATTCTAGCATCCTGAAGATGATTCCAGCATTAATTTAATTGTGCTTATGCTCATTTTTAAGATTTTGACATTTTCACCTAAAGTGCACAATCAGGCTGAAAACGCATTTAAAGCAATAAAAAGTTCATTTTGGCTCACACACCTAAAATAAACGTTGTAAACTCAAAATTTTTGCTGTATTTAGTGTATTCTAGCATCCTGAAGATGATTCCAGCATTAATTTCATTGTGCTTATGCTCATTTTGAAGATTTTGACATTTTCACCTTAAGTGTACAATCAGGGGCTGAAAACGCGTTTAAAGCAATAAAAAGTTCATTTTGGCTCTCACACCTAAACTAAACGTTGTAGACTCAAAATTTTTGCTGTATTTAGTGTATTCTAGCATCCTGAAGATGATTCCAGCATTAATTTCATTGTGCTTATGCTCATTTTGAAGATTTTGACATTTTCACCTTAAGTGTACAATCAGGGGCTGAAAACGCGTTTAAAGCAATAAAAAGTTCATTTTGGCTCTCACACCTAAACTAAACGTTGTAGACTCAAAATTTTTGCTGTATTTAGTGTATTCTAGCATCCTGAAGATGATTCCAGCATTAATTTCATTGTGCTTATGCTCATTTTGAAGATTTTGACATTTTCACCTTAAGTGTACAATCAGGGGCTGAAAACGCGTTTAAAGCAATAAAAAGTTCATTTTGGCTCTCACACCTAAACTAAACGTTGTAGACTCAAAATTTTTGCTGTATTTAGTGTATTCTAGCATCCTGAAGATGATTCCAGCATTAATTTCATTGTGCTTATGCTCATTTTGAAGATTTTGACATTTTCACCTTAAGTGTACAATCAGGGGCTGAAAACGCATTTAAAGCAATAAAAAGTTCATTTTGGCTCTCACACCTAAACTAAACGTTGTAGACTCAAAATTTTTGCTGTATTTAGTGTATTCTAGCATCCTGAAGATGATTCCAGCATTAATTTCATTGTGCTTATGCTCATTTTGAAGATTTTGACATTTTCACCTTAAGTGTACAATCAGGGGCTGAAAACGCGTTTAAAGCAATAAAAAGTTCATTTTGGCTGTCACACCTAAACTAAACGTTGTAGACTCAAAATTTTTGCTGTATTTAGTGTATTCTAGCATCCTGAAGATGATTCCAGCATTAATTTCATTGTGCTCATACTCATTTTTAAGATTTTGACATTTTCACCTAAAGTGCACAATCAGGCTGAAAACGCATTTAAAGCAATAAAAAGTTCATTTTGGCTCTCACACCTAAACTAAACGTTGTAGACTCAAAATTTTTGCTGTATTTAGTGTATTTTAGCATCCTGAAGATGATTCCAGCATTAATTTCATTGTGCTTATGCTCATTTTTAAGATTTTGACATTTTCATCTTAAGTGTACAATCAGGGGCTGAAAACGCGTTTAAAGCAATAAAAAGTTCATTTTGGCTCTCACACCTAAACTAAACGTTGTAGACTCAAAATTTTTGCTGTATTCAGTGTATTCTAGCATCCTGAAGATGATTCCAGCATTAATTTCATCGTGCTTATGCTCATTTTGAAGATTTTGACATTTTCACCTAAAGTGCACAATCAGGCTGAAAACGCATTTAAAGCAATAAAAAGTTCATTTTGGCTCTCACACCTATACTAAATGTTGTAGACTCAAAATTTTTGCTGTATTTAGTGTATTCTAGCATCCTGAGGATGATTCCAGCATTAATTTTATTGTGCTTATGCTCATTTTGAAGATTTTGACATTTTCACCTTAAGTGTACAATCAGGGGCTGAAAACGCGTTTAAAGCAATAAAAAGTTCATTTTGGCTCTCACACCTAAACTAAACGTTGTAGACTCAAAATTTTTGCTGTATTTAGTGTATTCTAGCATCCTGAAGATGATTCCAGCATTAATTTAATTGTGCTTATGCTCATTTTTAAGATTTTGACATTTTCACCTAAAGTGCACAATCAGGCTGAAAACGCATTTAAAGCAATAAAAAGTTCATTTTGGCTCTCACACCTAAACTAAACGTTGTAGACTCAAAATTTTTGCTGTATTTGGTGTATTTTAGCATCCTGAAGATGATTCCAGCATTAATTTCATTGTGCTTATGCTCATTTTTAAGATTTTGACATTTTCATCTTAAGTTTACAATCAGGGGCTGAAAACGAGTTTAAAGCAATAAAAAGTTCATTTTGGCTCTCACACCTAAACTAAACGTTGTAGACTCAAAATTTTTGCTGTATTCAGTGTATTCTAGCATCCTGAAGATGATTCCAGCATTAATTTCATCGTGCTTATGCTCATTTTGAAGATTTTGACATTTTCACCTAAAGTGCACAATCAGGCTGAAAACGCATTTAAAGCAATAAAAAGTTCATTTTGGCTCACACACCTAAAATAAACGTTGTAGACTCAAATTTTTTGCTGTATTTAGTGTATTCTAGCATCCTGAAGATGATTCCAGCATTAATTTCATTGTGCTTATGCTCATTTTGAAGATTTTGACATTTTCACCTTAAGTGTACAATCAGGGGCTGAAAACGCGTTTAAAGCAATAAAAAGTTCATTTTGGCTCTCACACCTAAACTAAACGTTGTAGACTCAAAATTTTTGCTGTATTTAGTGTATTCTAGCATCCTGAAGATGATTCCAGCATTAATTTAATTGTGCTTGTGCTCATTTTTAAGATTTTGACATTTTCACCTAAAGTGCACAATCAGGCTGAAAACGCATTTAAAGCAATAAAAAGTTCATTTTGGCTCTCACACCTAAACTAAACGTTGTAGACTCAAAATTTTTGCTGTATTTAGTGTATTCTAGCATCCTGAAGATGATTCCAGCATTAATTTCATTGTGCTTATGCTCATTTTGAAGATTTTGACATTTTCACCTTAAGTGTACAATCAGGGGCTGAAAACGTGATTAAAGCAATAAAAAGTTCATTTTGGCTCTCACACCTAAACTAAACGTTGTAGACTCAAAATTTTTGCTGTATTTAGTGTATTCTAGCATCCTGAAGATGACTCCAGCATTAATTTAATTGTGCTTATGCTCATTTTTAAGATTTTGACATTTTCACCTAAAGTGCACAATCAGGCTGAAAACGCATTTAAAGCAATAAAAAGTTCATTTTGGCTCTCACACCTAATAAACTAAACGTTGTAGACTCAAAATTTTTGCTGTATTTAGTGTATTCTAGCATCCTGAAGATGATTCCAGCATTAATTTCATTGTGCTTATGCTCATTTTGAAGATTTTGACATTTTCACCTTAAGTGTACAATCAGGGGCTGAAAACTCGTTTAAAGCAATAAAAAGTTCATTTTGGCTCTCACACCTAAACTAAACGTTGTAGACTCAAAATTTTTGCTGTATTCAGTGTATTCTAGCATCCTGAAGATGATTCCAGCATTAATTTCATCGTGCTTATGCTCATTTTTAAGATTTTGACATTTTCACCTAAAGTGCACAATCAGGCTGAAAACGCATTTAAAGCAATAAAAAGTTCATTTTGGCTCTCACACCTAAACTAAACGTTGTAGACTCAAAATTTTTGCTGTATTTAGTGTATTCTAGCATCCTGAAGATGATTCCAGCATTAATTTCATTGTGCTTATGCTCATTTTGAAGATTTTGACATTTTCACCTAAAGTGCACAATCAGGCTGAAAACGCATTTAAAGCAATAAAAAGTTCATTTTGGCTCTCACACCTAAACTAAACGTTGTAGACTCAAAATTTTTGCTGTATTTAGTGTATTCTAGCATCCTGAAGATGATTCCAGCATTAATTTAATTGTGCTTATGCTCATTTTGAAGATTTTGACATTTTCACCTTAAGTGTACAATCAGGGGCTGAAAACGCGTTTAAAGCAATAAAAAGTTCATTTTGGCTCTCACACCTAAACTAAACGTTGTAGACTCAAAATGTTTGCTGTATTTAGTGTATTCTAGCATCCTGAAGATGATTCCAGCATTAATTTCATTGTGCTTATGCTCATTTTGAAGATTTTGACATTTTCACCTTAAGTGTACAATCAGGGGCTGAAAACGCGTTTAAAGCAATAAAAAGTTCATTTTGGCTCTCACACCTAAACTAAACGTTGTAGACTCAAAATTTTTGCTGTATTTAGTGTATTCTAGCATCCTGAAGATGATTCCAGCATTAATTTAATTGTGCTTATGCTCATTTTTAAGATTTTGACATTTTCACCTAAAGTGCACAATCAGGCTGAAAACGCATTTAAAGCAATAAAAAGTTCATTTTGGCTCTCACACCTAAACTAAACGTTGTAGACTCAAAATTTTTGCTGTATTTAGTGTATTCTAGCATCCTGAAGATGATTCCAGCATTAATTTCATTGTGCTTATGCTCATTTTGAAGATTTTGACATTTTCACCTTAAGTGTACAATCAGGGGCTGAAAACGCGTTTAAAGCAATAAAAAGTTCATTTTGGCTCTCACACCTAAACTAAACATTGTAGACTCAAAATTTTTGCTGTATTTAGTGTATTCTAGCATCCTGAAGATGATTCCAGCATTAATTTCATTGTGCTTATGCTCATTTTGAAGATTTTGACATTTTCACCTTAAGTGTACAATCAGGGGCTGAAAACGCGTTTAAAGCAATAAAAAGTTCATTTTGGCTCTCACACCTAAACTAAACGTTGTAGACTCAAAATTTTTGCTGTATTTAGTGTATTCTAGCATCCTGAAGATGATTCCAGCATTAATTTCATTGTGCTTATGCTCATTTTTAAGATTTTGACATTTTCACCTAAAGTGCACAATCAGGCTGAAAACGCATTTAAAGCAATAAAAAGTTCATTTTGGCTCTCACACCTAAACTAAACGTTGTAGACTCAAAATTTTTGCTGTATTTAGTGTATTCTAGCATCCTGAAGATGATTCCAGCATTAATTTCATTGTGCTTATGCTCATTTTGAAGATTTTGATATTTTCACCTTAAGTGTACAATCAGGGGCTGAAAACGCGTTTAAAGCAATAAAAAGTTCATTTTGGCTCTCACACCTAAACTAAACGTTGTAGACTCAAAATTTTTGCTGTATTTAGTGTATTCTAGCATCCTGAAGATGATTCTAGCATTAATTTCATTGTGCTTATGCTCATTTTTAAGATTTTGACATTTTCACTTAAAGTGCACAATCAGGCTGAAAACGCATTTAAAGCAATAAAAAATTCATTTTGGCTCTCACACCTAAACTAAACGTTGTAGACTCAAAATTTTTGCTGTATTTAGTGTATTCTAGCATCCTGAAGATGATTCCAGCATTAATTTCATTGTGCTTATGCTCATTTTGAAGATTTTGACATTTTCACCTTAAGTGTACAATCAGGGAATGAAAACGCGTTTAAAGCAATAAAAAGTTCATTTTGGCTCTCACACCTAAACTAAACGTTGTAGACTCAAAATTTTTGCTGTATTTAGTGTATTCTAGCATCCTGAAGATGATTCCAGCATTAATTTCATTGTGCTTATGCTCATTTTGAAGATTTTGACATTTTCACCTTAAGTGTACAATCAGGGGCTGAAAACGCATTTAAAGCAATAAAAAGTTCATTTTGGCTCTCACACCTAAACTAAACGTTGTAGACTCAAAATTTTTGCTGTATTTAGTGTATTCTAGCATCCTGAAGATGATTCCAGCATTAATTTCATTGTGCTTATGCTCATTTTTAAGATTTTGACATTTTCATCTTAAGTGTACAATCAGGGGCTGAAAACGCGTTTAAAGCAATAAAAAGTTCATTTTGGCTCTCACACCTAAACTAAACGTTGTAGACTCAAAATTTTTGCTGTATTCAGTGTATTCTAGCATCCTGAAGATGATTCCAGCATTAATTTCATCGTGCTTATGCTCATTTTGAAGATTTTGACATTTTCACCTAAAGTGCACAATCAGGCTGAAAACGCATTTAAAGCAATAAAAAGTTCATTTTGGCTCTCACACCTATACTAAATGTTGTAGACTCAAAATTTTTGCTGTATTTAGTGTATTCTAGCGTCCTGAGGATGATTCCAGCATTAATTTCATTGTGCTTATGCTCATTTTGAAGATTTTGACATTTTCACCTTAAGTGTACAATCAGGGGCTGAAAACGCGTTTAAAGCAATAAAAAGTTCATTTTGGCTCTCACACCTAAACTAAACGTTGTAGACTCAAAATTTTTGCTGTATTTAGTGTATTCTAGCATCCTGAAGATGATTCCAGCATTAATTTAATTGTGCTTATGCTCATTTTTAAGATTTTGACATTTTCACCTAAAGTGCACAATCAGGCTGAAAACGCATTTAAAGCAATAAAAAGTTCATTTTGGCTCTCACACCTAAACTAAACGTTGTAGACTCAAAATTTTTGCTGTATTTGGTGTATTTTAGCATCCTGAAGATGATTCCAGCATTAATTTCATTGTGCTTATGCTCATTTTTAAGATTTTGACATTTTCATCTTAAGTTTACAATCAGGGGCTGAAAACGAGTTTAAAGCAATAAAAAGTTCATTTTGGCTCTCACACCTAAACTAAACGTTGTAGACTCAAAATTTTTGCTGTATTCAGTGTATTCTAGCATCCTGAAGATGATTCCAGCATTAATTTCATCGTGCTTATGCTCATTTTGAAGATTTTGACATTTTCACCTAAAGTGCACAATCAGGCTGAAAACGCATTTAAAGCAATAAAAAGTTCATTTTGGCTCACACACCTAAAATAAACGTTGTAGACTCAAAATTTTTGCTGTATTTAGTGTATTCTAGCATCCTGAAGATGATTCCAGCATTAATTTCATTGTGCTTATGCTCATTTTGAAGATTTTGACATTTTCACCTTAAGTGTACAATCAGGGGCTGAAAACGCGTTTAAAGCAATAAAAAGTTCATTTTGGCTCTCACACCTAAACTAAACGTTGTAGACTCAAAATTTTTGCTGTATTTAGTGTATTCTAGCATCCTGAAGATGATTCCAGCATTAATTTCATTGTACTTATGCTCATTTTGAAGATTTTGACATTTTCACCTTAAGTGTACAATCAGGGGCTGAAAACGCGTTTAAAGCAATAAAAAGTTCATTTTGGCTCTCACACCTAAACTAAACGTTGTAGACTCAATTTTTTTGCTGTATTTAGTGTATTCTAGCATCCTGAAGATGATTCCAGCATTAATTTCATTGTGCTTATGCTCATTTTTAAGATTTTGACATTTTCACCTAAAGTGCACAATCAGGCTGAAAACGCATTTAAAGCAATAAAAAGTTCATTTTGGCTCTCACACCTAAACTAAACGTTGTAGACTCAAAATTTTTGCTGTATTTAGTGTATTCTAGCATCCTGAAGATGATTCCAGCATTAATTTCATTGTGCTTATGCTCATTTTGAAGATTTTGACATTTTCACCTTAAGTGTACAATCAGGGGCTGAAAACGCGTTTAAAGCAATAAAAAGTTCATTTTGGCTCTCACACCTAAACTAAACGTTGTAGACTCAAAATTTTTGCTGTATTCAGTGTATTCTAGCATCCTGAAGATGATTCCAGCATTAATTTCATCGTGCTTATGCTCATTTTTAAGATTTTGACATTTTCACCTAAAGTGCACAATCAGGCTGAAAACGCATTTAAAGCAATAAAAAGTTCATTTTGGCTCTCACACCTAAACTAAACGTTGTAGACTCAAAATTTTTGCTGTATTTAGTGTATTCTAGCATCCTGAAGATGATTCCAGCATTAATTTCATTGTGCTTATGCTCATTTTGAAGATTTTGACATTTTCACCTTAAGTGTACAATCAGGGGCTGAAAACGCGTTTAAAGCAATAAAAAGTTCATTTTGGCTCTCACACCTAAACTAAACGTTGTAGACTCAAAATTTTTGCTGTATTTAGTGTATTCTAGCATCCTGAAGATGATTCCAGCATTAATTTCATTGTGCTTATGCTCATTTTGAAGATTTTGACATTTTCACCTAAAGTGCACAATCAGGCTGAAAACGCATTTAAAGCAATAAAAAGTTCATTTTGGCTCTCACACCTAAACTAAACGTTGTAGACTCAAAATTTTTGCTGTATTTAGTGTATTCTAGCATCCTGAAGATGATTCCAGCATTAATTTAATTGTGCTTATGCTCATTTTGAAGATTTTGACATTTTCACCTTAAGTGTACAATCAGGGGCTGAAAACGCGTTTAAAGCAATAAAAAGTTCATTTTGGCTCTCACACCTAAACTAAACGTTGTAGACTCAAAATTTTTGCTGTATTTAGTGTATTCTAGCATCCTGAAGATGATTCCAGCATTAATTTCATTGTGCTTATGCTCATTTTTAAGATTTTGACATTTTCACCTAAAGTGCACAATCAGGCTGAAAACGCATTTAAAGCAATAAAAAGTTCATTTTGGCTCTCACACCTAAACTAAACGTTGTAGACTCAAAATTTTTGCTGTATTTAGTGTATTCTAGCATCCTGAAGATGATTCCAGCATTAATTTCATTGTGCTTATGCTCATTTTGAAGATTTTGACATTTTCACCTTAAGTGTACAATCAGGGGCTGAAAACGCGTTTAAAGCAATAAAAAGTTCATTTTGGCTCTCACAACTAAACTAAACGTTGTAGACTCAAAGTTTTTGCTGTATTTAGTGTATTCTAGCATCCTGAAGATGATTCCAGCATTAATTTCATTGTGCTTATGCTCATGTTGAAGATTTTGACATTTTCACCTTAAGTGTACAATCAGGGGCTGAAAACGCGTTTAAAGCAATAAAAAGTTCATTTTGGCTCTCACACCTAAACTAAACGTTGTAGACTCAAAATTTTTGCTGTATTCAGTGTATTCTAGCATCCTGAAGATGATTCCAGCATTAATTTCATCGTGCTTATGCTCATTTTTAAGATTTTGACATTTTCACCTAAAGTGCACAATCAGGCTGAAAACGCATTTAAAGCAATAAAAAGTTCATTTTGGCTCTCACACCTAAACTAAACGTTGTAGACTCAAAATTTTTGCTGTATTTAGTGTATTCTAGCATCCTGAAGATGATTCCAGCATTAATTTCATTGTGCTTATGCTCATTTTGAAGATTTTGACATTTTCACCTTAAGTGTACAATCAGGGGCTGAAAACGCGTTTAAAGCAATAAAAAGTTCATTTTGGCTCTCACACCTAAACTAAACGTTGTAGACTCAAAATTTTTGCTGTATTTAGTGTATTCTAGCATCCTGAAGATGATTCCAGCATTAATTTCATTGTGCTTATGCTCATTTTGAAGATTTTGACATTTTCACCTAAAGTGCACAATCAGGCTGAAAACGCGTTTAAAGCAATAAAAAGTTCATTTTGGCTCTCACACCTAAACTAAACGTTGTAGACTCAAAATTTTTGCTGTATTTAGTGTATTCTAGCATCCTGAAGATGATTCCAGCATTAATTTCATTGTGCTTATGCTCATTTTGAAGATTTTGACATTTTCACCTAAAGTGCACAATCAGGCTGAAAACGCATTTAAAGCAATAAAAAGTTCATTTTGGCTCTCACACCTAAACTAAACGTTGTAGACTCAAAATTTTTGCTGTATTTAGTGTATTCTAGCATCCTGAAGATGATTCCAGCATTAATATCATTGTGCTTATGCTCATTTTGAAGATTTTGACATTTTCACCTTAAGTGTACAATCAGGGGCTGAAAACGCATTTAAAGCAATAAAAAGTTCATTTTGGCTCTCACACCTAAACTACACGTTGTAGACTCAAAATTTTTGCTGTATTTAGTGTATTCTAGCATCCTGAAGATGATTCCAGCATTAATTTCATTGTGCTTATGCTCATTTTTAAGATTTTGACATTTTCACCTAAAGTGCACAATCAGGCTGAAAACGCATTTAAAGCAATAAAAAGTTCATTTTGGCTCTCACACCTAAACTAAACGTTGTAGACTCAAAATTTTTGCTGTATTTAGTGTATTCTAGCATCCTGAAGATGATTCCAGCATTAATTTCATTGTGCTTATGCTCATTTTGAAGATTTTGACATTTTCACCTTAAGTGTACAATCAGGGGCTGAAAACGCGTTTAAAGCAATAAAAAGTTCATTTTGGCTCTCACACCTAAACTAAACGTTGTAGACTCAAAATTTTTGCTGTATTTAGTGTATTCTAGCATCCTGAAGATGATTCCAGCATTAATTTCATTGTGCTTATGCTCATTTTTAAGATTTTGACATTTTCACCTAAAGTGCACAATCAGGCTGAAAACGCATTTAAAGCAATAAAAAGTTCATTTTGGCTCTCACACCTAAACTAAACGTTGTAGACTCAAAATTTTTGCTGTATTTAGTGTATTCTAGCATCCTGAAGATGATTCCAGCATTAATTTCATTGTGCTTATGCTCATTTTGAAGATTTTGACATTTTCACCTTAAGTGTACAATCAGGGGCTGAAAACGCGTTTAAAGCAATAAAAAGTTCATTTTGGCTCTCACACCTAAACTAAACGTTGTAGACTCAAAATTTTTGCTGTATTCAGTGTATTCTAGCATCCTGAAGATGATTCCAGCATTAATTTCATCGTGCTTATGCTCATTTTTAAGATTTTGACATTTTCACCTAAAGTGCACAATCAGGCTGAAAACGCATTTAAAGCAATAAAAAGTTCATTTTGGCTCTCACACCTAAACTAAACGTTGTAGACTCAAAATTTTTGCTGTATTTAGTGTATTCTAGCATCCTGAAGATGATTCCAGCATTAATTTCATTGTGCTTATGCTCATTTTGAAGATTTTGACATTTTCACCTTAAGTGTACAATCAGGGTCTGAAAACGCGTTTAAAGCAATAAAAAGTTCATTTTGGCTCTCACACCTAAACTAAACGTTGTAGACTCAAATTTTTTGCTGTATTTAGTGTATTCTAGCATCCTGAAGATGATTCCAGCATTAATTTCATTGTGCTTATGCTCATTTTTAAGATTTTGACATTTTCACCTAAAGTGCACAATCAGGCTGAAAACGCATTTAAAGCAATAAAAAGTTCATTTTGGCTCTCACACCTAAACTAAACGTTGTAGACTCAAAATTTTTGCTGTATTTAGTGTATTCTAGCATCCTGAAGATGATTCCAGCATTAATTTCATTGTGCTTATGCTCATTTTGAAGATTTTGACATTTTCACCTTAAGTGTACAATCAGGGGCTGAAAACGCGTTTAAAGCAATAAAAAGTTCATTTTGGCTCTCACACCTAAACTAAACGTTGTAGACTCAAAATTTTTGCTGTATTTAGTGTATTCTAGCATCCTGAAGATGATTCCAGCATTAATTTAATTGTGCTTATGCTCATTTTTAAGATTTTGACATTTTCACCTAAAGTGCACAATCAGGCTGAAAACGCATTTAAAGCAATAAAAAGTTCATTTTGGCTCTCACACCTAAACTAAACGTTGTAGACTCAAAATTTTTGCTGTATTTAGTGTATTCTAGCATCCTGAAGATGATTCCAGCATTAATTTCATTGTGCTTATGCTCATTTTGAAGATTTGGACATTTTCACCTTAAGTGTACAATCAGGGGCTGAAAACGCGTTTAAAGCAATAAAAAGTTAATTTTGGCTCTCACACCTAAACTAAACGTTGTAGACTCAAAATTTTTGCTGTATTCAGTGTATTCTAGCATCCTGAAGATGATTCCAGCATTAATTTCATCGTGCTTATGCTCATTTTGAAGATTTTGACATTTTCACCTAAAGTGCACAATCAGGCTGAAAACGCATTTAAAGCAATAAAAAGTTCATTTTGGCTCACACACCTAAAATAAACGTTGTAGACTCAAAATTTTTGCTGTATTTAGTGTATTCTAGCATCCTGAAGATGATTCCAGCATTAATTTCATTGTGCTTATGCTCATTTTGAAGATTTTGACATTTTCACCTTAAGTGTACAATCAGGGGCTGAAAACGCGTTTAAAGCAATAAAAAGTTCATTTTGGCTCTCACACCTAAACTAAACGTTGTAGACTCAAAATTTTTGCTGTATTTAGTGTATTCTAGCATCCTGAAAATGATTCCAGCATTAATTTAATTGTGCTTATGCTCATTTTTAAGATTTTGACATTTTCACCTAAAGTGCACAATCAGGCTGAAAACGCATTTAAAGCAATAAAAAGTTCATTTTGGCTCTCACACCTAAACTAAACGTTGTAGACTCAAAATTTTTGCTGTATTTAGTGTATTCTAGCATCCTGAAGATGATTCCAGCATTAATTTCATTGTGCTTATGCACATTTTGAAGATTTTGACATTTTCACCTTAAGTGTACAATCAGGGGCTGAAAACGCGTTTAAAGCAATAAAAAGTTCATTTTGGCTCTCACACCTAAACTAAACGTTGTAGACTCAAAATTTTTGCTGTATTTAGTGTATTCTAGCATCCTGAAGATGATTCCAGCATTAATTTCATTGTGCTTATGCTCATTTTGAAGATTTTGACATTTTCACCTTAAGTGTACAATCAGGGGCTGAAAACGCGTTTAAAGCAATAAAAAGTTCATTTTGGCTCTCACACCTAAACTAAACGTTGTAGACTCAAAATTTTTGCTGTATTTAGTGTATTCTAGCATCCTGAAGATGATTCCAGCATTAATTTCATTGTGCTTATGCTCATTTTTAAGATTTTGACATTTTCACCTAAAGTGCACAATCAGGCTGAAAACGCATTTAAAGCAATAAAAAGTTCATTTTGGCTCTCACACCTAAACTAAACGTTGTAGACTCAAAATTTTTGCTGTATTTAGTGTATTCTAGCATCCTGAAGATGATTCCAGCATTAATTTCATTGTGCTTATGCTCATTTTTAAGATTTTGACATTTTCACCTAAAGTGCACAATCAGGCTGAAAACGCGTTTAAAGCAATAAAAAGTTCATTTTGGCTCTCACACCTAAACTAAACGTTGTAGACTCAAAATTTTTGCTGTATTTAGTGTATTCTAGCATCCTGAAGATGATTCCAGCATTAATTTAATTGTGCTTATGCTCATTTTTAAGATTTTGACATTTTCACCTAAAGTGCACAATCAGGCTGAAAACGCATTTAAAGCAATAAAAAGTTCATTTTGGCTCTCACACCTAAACTAAACGTTGTAGACTCAAAATTTTTGCTGTATTTAGTGTATTCTAGCATCCTGAAGATGATTCCAGCATTAATTTCATTGTGCTTATGCTCATTTTGAAGATTTTGACATTTTCACCTTAAGTGTACAATCAGGGGCTGAAAACGCGTTTAAAGCAATAAAAAATTCATTTTGGCTCTCACACCTAAACTAAACGTTGTAGACTCAAAATTTTTGCTGTATTTAGTGTATTCTAGCATCCTGAAGATGATTCCAGCATTAATTTCATTGTGCTTATACTCATTTTTAAGATTTTGACATTTTCACCTAAAGTGCACAATCAGGCTGAAAACGCATTTAAAGCAATAAAAAGTTCATTTTGGCTCTCACACCTAAACTAAACGTTGTAGACTCAAAATTTTTGCTGTATTTAGTGTATTTTAGCATCCTGAAGATGATTCCAGCATTAATTTCATTGTGCTTATGCTCATTTTTAAGATTTTGACATTTTCATCTTAAGTGTACAATCAGGGGCTGAAAACGCGTTTAAAGCAATAAAAAGTTCATTTTGGCTCTCACACCTAAACTAAACGTTGTAGACTCAAAATTTTTGCTGTATTCAGTGTATTCTAGCATCCTGAAGATGATTCCAGCATTAATTTCATCGTGCTTATGCTCATTTTGAAGATTTTGACATTTTCACCTAAAGTGCACAATCAGGCTGAAAACGCATTTAAAGCAATAAAAAGTTCATTTTGGCTCTCACACCTATACTAAATGTTGTAGACTCAAAATTTTTGCTGTATTTAGTGTATTCTAGCATCCTGAGGATGATTCCAGCATTAATTTCATCGTGCTTATGCTCATTTTGAAGATTTTGACATTTTCACCTTAAGTGTACAATCAGGGGCTGAAAACGCGTTTAAAGCAATAATAAGTTCATTTTGGCTCTCACACCTAAACTAAACGTTGTAGACTCAAAATTTTTGCTGTATTTAGTGTATTCTAGCATCCTGAAGATGATTCCAGCATTAATTTCATTGTACTTATGCTCATTTTGAAGATTTTGACATTTTCACCTTAAGTGTACAATCAGGGGCTGAAAACGCGTTTAAAGCAATAAAAAGTTCATTTTGGCTCTCACACCTAAACTAAACGTTGTAGACTCAAAATTTTTGCTGTATTTAGTGTATTCTAGCATCCTGAAGATGATTCCAGCATTAATTTCATTGTGCTTATGCTCATTTTGAAGATTTTGACATTTTCACCTAAAGTGCACAATCAGGCTGAAAACGCATTTAAAGCAATAAAAAGTTCATTTTGGCTCTCACACCTAAACTAAACGTTGTAGACTCAAAATTTTTGCAGTATTTAGTGTATTCTAGCATCCTGAAGATGATTCCAGCATTAATTTAATTGTGCTTATGCTCATTTTGAAGATTTTGACATTTTCACCTTAAGTGTACAATCAGGGGCTGAAAACGCGTTTAAAGCAATAAAAAGTTCATTTTGTCTCTCACACCTAAACTAAACGTTGTAGACTCAAAATTTTTGCTGTATTTAGTGTATTCTAGCATCCTGAAGATGATTCCAGCATTAATTTCATTGTGCTTATGCTCATTTTTAAGATTTTGACATTTTCACCTAAAGTGCACAATCAGGCTGAAAACGCATTTAAAGCAATAAAAAGTTCATTTTGGCTCTCACACCTAAACTAAACGTTGTAGACTCAAAATTTTTGCTGTATTTAGTGTATTCTTGCATCCTGAAGATGATTCCAGCATTAATTTCATTGTGCTTATGCTCATTTTGAAGATTTTGACATTTTCACCTTAAGTGTACAATCAGGGGCTGAAAACGCGTTTAAAGCAATAAAAAGTTCATTTTGGCTCTCACAACTAAACTAAACGTTGTAGACTCAAAATTTTTGCTGTATTTAGTGTATTCTAGCATCCTGAAGATGATTCCAGCATTAATTTCATCGTGCTTATGCTCATTTTGAAGATTTTGACATTTTCACCTAAAGTGCACAATCAGGCTGAAAACGCATTTAAAGCAATAAAAAGTTCATTTTGGCTCTCACACCTATACTAAATGTTGTAGACTCAAAATTTTTGCTGTATTTAGTGTATTCTAGCATCCTGAGGATGATTCCAGCATTAATTTCATCGTGCTTATGCTCATTTTGAAGATTTTGACATTTTCACCTTAAGTGTACAATCAGGGGCTGAAAACGCGTTTAAAGCAATAAAAAGTTCATTTTGGCTCTCACACCTAAACTAAACGTTGTAGACTCAAAATTTTTGCTGTATTTAGTGTATTCTAGCATCCTGAAGATGATTCCAGCATTAATTTCATTGTACTTATGCTCATTTTGAAGATTTTGACATTTTCACCTTAAGTGTACAATCAGGGGCTGAAAACGCGTTTAAAGCAATAAAAAGTTCATTTTGGCTCTCACACCTAAACTAAACGTTGTAGACTCAATTTTTTTGCTGTATTTAGTGTATTCTAGCATCCTGAAGATGATTCCAGCATTAATTTCATTGTGCTTATGCTCATTTTTAAGATTTTGACATTTTCACCTAAAGTGCACAATCAGGCTGAAAACGCATTTAAAGCAATAAAAAGTTCATTTTGGCTCTCACACCTAAACTAAACGTTGTAGACTCAAAATTTTTGCTGTATTTAGTGTATTCTAGCATCCTGAAGATGATTCCAGCATTAATTTCATTGTGCTTATGCTCATTTTGAAGATTTTGACATTTTCACCTTAAGTGTACAATCAGGGGCTGAAAACGCGTTTAAAGCAATAAAAAGTTCATTTTGGCTCTCACACCTAAACTAAACGTTGTAGACTCAAAATTTTTGCTGTATTCAGTGTATTCTAGCATCCTGAAGATGATTCCAGCATTAATTTCATCGTGCTTATGCTCATTTTTAAGATTTTGACATTTTCACCTAAAGTGCACAATCAGGCTGAAAACGCATTTAAAGCAATAAAAAGTTCATTTTGGCTCTCACACCTAAACTAAACGTTGTAGACTCAAAATTTTTGCTGTATTTAGTGTATTCTAGCATCCTGAAGATGATTCCAGCATTAATTTCATTGTGCTTATGCTCATTTTGAAGATTTTGACATTTTCACCTTAAGTGTACAATCAGGGGCTGAAAACGCGTTTAAAGCAATAAAAAGTTCATTTTGGCTCTCACACCTAAACTAAACGTTGTAGACTCAAAATTTTTGCTGTATTTAGTGTATTCTAGCATCCTGAAGATGATTCCAGCATTAATTTCATTGTGCTTATGCTCATTTTGAAGATTTTGACATTTTCACCTAAAGTGCACAATCAGGCTGAAAACGCATTTAAAGCAATAAAAAGTTCATTTTGGCTCTCACACCTAAACTAAACGTTGTAGACTCAAAATTTTTGCTGTATTTAGTGTATTCTAGCATCCTGAAGATGATTCCAGCATTAATTTAATTGTGCTTATGCTCATTTTGAAGATTTTGACATTTTCACCTTAAGTGTACAATCAGGGGCTGAAAACGCGTTTAAAGCAATAAAAAGTTCATTTTGGCTCTCACACCTAAACTAAACGTTGTAGACTCAAAATTTTTGCTGTGTTTAGTGTATTCTAGCATCCTGAAGATGATTCCAGCATTAATTTCATTGTGCTTATGCTCATTTTTAAGATTTTGACATTTTCACCTAAAGTGCACAATCAGGCTGAAAACGCATTTAAAGCAATAAAAAGTTCATTTTGGCTCTCACACCTAAACTAAACGTTGTAGACTCAAAATTTTTGCTGTATTTAGTGTATTCTTGCATCCTGAAGATGATTCCAGCATTAATTTCATTGTGCTTATGCTCATTTTTAAGATTTTGACATTTTCACCTAAAGTGCACAATCAGGCTGAAAACGCATTTAAAGCAATAAAAAGTTCATTTTGGCTCTCACACCTAAACTAAACGTTGTAGACTCAAAATTTTTGCTGTATTTAGTGTATTTTAGCATCCTGAAGATGATTCCAGCATTAATTTCATTGTGCTTATGCTCATTTTTAAGATTTTGACATTTTCATCTTAAGTGTACAATCAGGGGCTGAAAACGCGTTTAAAGCAATAAAAAGTTCATTTTGGCTCTCACACCTAAACTAAACGTTGTAGACTCAAAATTTTTGCTGTATTCAGTGTATTCTAGCATCCTGAAGATGATTCCAGCATTAATTTCATCGTGCTTATGCTCATTTTGAAGATTTTGACATTTTCACCTAAAGTGCACAATCAGGCTGAAAACGCATTTAAAGCAATAAAAAGTTCATTTTGGCTCTCACACCTATACTAAATGTTGTAGACTCAAAATTTTTGCTGTATTTAGTGTATTCTAGCATCCTGAGGATGATTCCAGCATTAATTTCATCGTGCTTATGCTCATTTTGAAGATTTTGACATTTTCACCTTAAGTGTACAATCAGGGGCTGAAAACGCGTTTAAAGCAATAATAAGTTCATTTTGGCTCTCACACCTAAACTAAACGTTGTAGACTCAAAATTTTTGCTGTATTTAGTGTATTCTAGCATCCTGAAGATGATTCCAGCATTAATTTCATTGTACTTATGCTCATTTTGAAGATTTTGACATTTTCACCTTAAGTGTACAATCAGGGGCTGAAAACGCGTTTAAAGCAATAAAAAGTTCATTTTGGCTCTCACACCTAAACTAAACGTTGTAGACTCAAAATTTTTGCTGTATTTAGTGTATTCTAGCATCCTGAAGATGATTCCAGCATTAATTTCATTGTGCTTATGCTCATTTTGAAGATTTTGACATTTTCACCTAAAGTGCACAATCAGGCTGAAAACGCATTTAAAGCAATAAAAAGTTCATTTTGGCTCTCACACCTAAACTAAACGTTGTAGACTCAAAATTTTTGCAGTATTTAGTGTATTCTAGCATCCTGAAGATGATTCCAGCATTAATTTAATTGTGCTTATGCTCATTTTGAAGATTTTGACATTTTCACCTTAAGTGTACAATCAGGGGCTGAAAACGCGTTTAAAGCAATAAAAAGTTCATTTTGGCTCTCACACCTAAACTAAACGTTGTAGACTCAAAATTTTTGCTGTATTTAGTGTATTCTAGCATCCTGAAGATGATTCCAGCATTAATTTCATTGTGCTTATGCTCATTTTTAAGATTTTGACATTTTCACCTAAAGTGCACAATCAGGCTGAAAACGCATTTAAAGCAATAAAAAGTTCATTTTGGCTCTCACACCTAAACTAAACGTTGTAGACTCAAAATTTTTGCTGTATTTAGTGTATTCTTGCATCCTGAAGATGATTCCAGCATTAATTTCATTGTGCTTATGCTCATTTTGAAGATTTTGACATTTTCACCTTAAGTGTACAATCAGGGGCTGAAAACGCGTTTAAAGCAATAAAAAGTTCATTTTGGCTCTCACAACTAAACTAAACGTTGTAGACTCAAAATTTTTGCTGTATTTAGTGTATTCTAGCATCCTGAAGATGATTCCAGCATTAATTTCATCGTGCTTATGCTCATTTTGAAGATTTTGACATTTTCACCTAAAGTGCACAATCAGGCTGAAAACGCATTTAAAGCAATAAAAAGTTCATTTTGGCTCTCACACCTATACTAAATGTTGTAGACTCAAAATTTTTGCTGTATTTAGTGTATTCTAGCATCCTGAGGATGATTCCAGCATTAATTTCATCGTGCTTATGCTCATTTTGAAGATTTTGACATTTTCACCTTAAGTGTACAATCAGGGGCTGAAAACGCGTTTAAAGCAATAAAAAGTTCATTTTGGCTCTCACACCTAAACTAAACGTTGTAGACTCAAAATTTTTGCTGTATTTAGTGTATTCTAGCATCCTGAAGATGATTCCAGCATTAATTTCATTGTACTTATGCTCATTTTGAAGATTTTGACATTTTCACCTTAAGTGTACAATCAGGGGCTGAAAACGCGTTTAAAGCAATAAAAAGTTCATTTTGGCTCTCACACCTAAACTAAACGTTGTAGACTCAATTTTTTTGCTGTATTTAGTGTATTCTAGCATCCTGAAGATGATTCCAGCATTAATTTCATTGTGCTTATGCTCATTTTTAAGATTTTGACATTTTCATCTTAAGTGTACAATCAGGCTGAAAACGCATTTAAAGCAATAAAAAGTTCATTTTGGCTCTCACACCTAAACTAAACGTTGTAGACTCAAAATTTTTGCTGTATTTAGTGTATTTTAGCATCCTGAAGATGATTCCAGCATTAATTTCATTGTGCTTATGCTCATTTTTAAGATTTTGACATTTTCATCTTAAGTGTACAATCAGGGGCTGAAAACGCGTTTAAAGCAATAAAAAGTTCATTTTGGCTCTCACACCTAAACTAAACGTTGTAGACTCAAAATTTTTGCTGTATTCAGTGTATTCTAGCATCCTGAAGATGATTCCAGCATTAATTTCATCGTGCTTATGCTCATTTTGAAGATTTTGACATTTTCACCTAAAGTGCACAATCAGGCTGAAAACGCATTTAAAGCAATAAAAAGTTCATTTTGGCTCTCACACCTATACTAAATGTTGTAGACTCAAAATTTTTGCTGTATTTAGTGTATTCTAGCATCCTGAGGATGATTCCAGCATTAATTTCATCGTGCTTATGCTCATTTTGAAGATTTTGACATTTTCACCTTAAGTGTACAATCAGGGGCTGAAAACGCGTTTAAAGCAATAATAAGTTCATTTTGGCTCTCACACCTAAACTAAACGTTGTAGACTCAAAATTTTTGCTGTATTTAGTGTATTCTAGCATCCTGAAGATGATTCCAGCATTAATTTCATTGTACTTATGCTCATTTTGAAGATTTTGACATTTTCACCTTAAGTGTACAATCAGGGGCTGAAAACGCGTTTAAAGCAATAAAAAGTTCATTTTGGCTCTCACACCTAAACTAAACGTTGTAGACTCAAAATTTTTGCTGTATTTAGTGTATTCTAGCATCCTGAAGATGATTCCAGCATTAATTTCATTGTGCTTATGCTCATTTTGAAGATTTTGACATTTTCACCTAAAGTGCACAATCAGGCTGAAAACGCATTTAAAGCAATAAAAAGTTCATTTTGGCTCTCACACCTAAACTAAACGTTGTAGACTCAAAATTTTTGCAGTATTTAGTGTATTCTAGCATCCTGAAGATGATTCCAGCATTAATTTAATTGTGCTTATGCTCATTTTGAAGATTTTGACATTTTCACCTTAAGTGTACAATCAGGGGCTGAAAACGCGTTTAAAGCAATAAAAAGTTCATTTTGGCTCTCACACCTAAACTAAACGTTGTAGACTCAAAATTTTTGCTGTATTTAGTGTATTCTAGCATCCTGAAGATGATTCCAGCATTAATTTCATTGTGCTTATGCTCATTTTTAAGATTTTGACATTTTCACCTAAAGTGCACAATCAGGCTGAAAACGCATTTAAAGCAATAAAAAGTTCATTTTGGCTCTCACACCTAAACTAAACGTTGTAGACTCAAAATTTTTGCTGTATTTAGTGTATTCTTGCATCCTGAAGATGATTCCAGCATTAATTTCATTGTGCTTATGCTCATTTTGAAGATTTTGACATTTTCACCTTAAGTGTACAATCAGGGGCTGAAAACGCGTTTAAAGCAATAAAAAGTTCATTTTGGCTCTCACAACTAAACTAAACGTTGTAGACTCAAAATTTTTGCTGTATTTAGTGTATTCTAGCATCCTGAAGATGATTCCAGCATTAATTTCATCGTGCTTATGCTCATTTTGAAGATTTTGACATTTTCACCTAAAGTGCACAATCAGGCTGAAAACGCATTTAAAGCAATAAAAAGTTCATTTTGGCTCTCACACCTATACTAAATGTTGTAGACTCAAAATTTTTGCTGTATTTAGTGTATTCTAGCATCCTGAGGATGATTCCAGCATTAATTTCATCGTGCTTATGCTCATTTTGAAGATTTTGACATTTTCACCTTAAGTGTACAATCAGGGGCTGAAAACGCGTTTAAAGCAATAAAAAGTTCATTTTGGCTCTCACACCTAAACTAAACGTTGTAGACTCAAAATTTTTGCTGTATTTAGTGTATTCTAGCATCCTGAAGATGATTCCAGCATTAATTTCATTGTACTTATGCTCATTTTGAAGATTTTGACATTTTCACCTTAAGTGTACAATCAGGGGCTGAAAACGCGTTTAAAGCAATAAAAAGTTCATTTTGGCTCTCACACCTAAACTAAACGTTGTAGACTCAATTTTTTTGCTGTATTTAGTGTATTCTAGCATCCTGAAGATGATTCCAGCATTAATTTCATTGTGCTTATGCTCATTTTTAAGATTTTGACATTTTCACCTAAAGTGCACAATCAGGCTGAAAACGCATTTAAAGCAATAAAAAGTTCATTTTGGCTCTCACACCTAAACTAAACGTTGTAGACTCAAAATTTTTGCTGTATTTAGTGTATTCTAGCATCCTGAAGATGATTCCAGCATTAATTTCATTGTGCTTATGCTCATTTTGAAGATTTTGACATTTTCACCTTAAGTGTACAATCAGGGGCTGAAAACGCGTTTAAAGCAATAAAAAGTTCATTTTGGCTCTCACACCTAAACTAAACGTTGTAGACTCAAAATTTTTGCTGTATTCAGTGTATTCTAGCATCCTGAAGATGATTCCAGCATTAATTTCATCGTGCTTATGCTCATTTTTAAGATTTTGACATTTTCACCTAAAGTGCACAATCAGGCTGAAAACGCATTTAAAGCAATAAAAAGTTCATTTTGGCTCTCACACCTAAACTAAACGTTGTAGACTCAAAATTTTTGCTGTATTTAGTGTATTCTAGCATCCTGAAGATGATTCCAGCATTAATTTCATTGTGCTTATGCTCATTTTGAAGATTTTGACATTTTCACCTTAAGTGTACAATCAGGGGCTGAAAACGCGTTTAAAGCAATAAAAAGTTCATTTTGGCTCTCACACCTAAACTAAACGTTGTAGACTCAAAATTTTTGCTGTATTTAGTGTATTCTAGCATCCTGAAGATGATTCCAGCATTAATTTCATTGTGCTTATGCTCATTTTGAAGATTTTGACATTTTCACCTAAAGTGCACAATCAGGCTGAAAACGCATTTAAAGCAATAAAAAGTTCATTTTGGCTCTCACACCTAAACTAAACGTTGTAGACTCAAAATTTTTGCTGTATTTAGTGTATTCTAGCATCCTGAAGATGATTCCAGCATTAATTTAATTGTGCTTATGCTCATTTTGAAGATTTTGACATTTTCACCTTAAGTGTACAATCAGGGGCTGAAAACGCGTTTAAAGCAATAAAAAGTTCATTTTGGCTCTCACACCTAAACTAAACGTTGTAGACTCAAAATTTTTGCTGTGTTTAGTGTATTCTAGCATCCTGAAGATGATTCCAGCATTAATTTCATTGTGCTTATGCTCATTTTTAAGATTTTGACATTTTCACCTAAAGTGCACAATCAGGCTGAAAACGCATTTAAAGCAATAAAAAGTTCATTTTGGCTCTCACACCTAAACTAAACGTTGTAGACTCAAAATTTTTGCTGTATTTAGTGTATTCTTGCATCCTGAAGATGATTCCAGCATTAATTTCATTGTGCTTATGCTCATTTTTAAGATTTTGACATTTTCACCTAAAGTGCACAATCAGGCTGAAAACGCGTTTAAAGCAATAAAAAGTTCATTTTGGCTCTCACACCTAAACTAAACGTTGTAGACTCAAAATTTTTGCTGTATTTAGTGTATTCTAGCATCCTGAAGATGATTCCAGCATTAATTTAATTGTGCTTATGCTCATTTTTAAGATTTTGACATTTTCACCTAAAGTGCACAATCAGGCTGAAAACGCATTTAAAGCAATAAAAAGTTCATTTTGGCTCTCACACCTAAACTAAACGTTGTAGACTCAAAATTTTTGCTGTATTTAGTGTATTCTAGCATCCTGAAGATGATTCCAGCATTAATTTCATTGTGCTTATGCTCATTTTGAAGATTTTGACATTTTCACCTTAAGTGTACAATCAGGGGCTGAAAACGCGTTTAAAGCAATAAAAAGTTCATTTTGGCTCTCACACCTAAACTAAACGTTGTAGACTCAAAATTTTTGCTGTATTTAGTGTATTCTAGCATCCTGAAGATGATTCCAGCATTAATTTCATTGTGCTTATACTCATTTTTAAGATTTTGACATTTTCACCTAAAGTGCACAATCAGGCTGAAAACGCATTTAAAGCAATAAAAAGCTCATTTTGGCTCTCACACCTAAACTAAACGTTGTAGACTCAAAATTTTTGCTGTATTTAGTGTATTTTAGCATCCTGAAGATGATTCCAGCATTAATTTCATTGTGCTTATGCTCATTTTTAAGATTTTGACATTTTCATCTTAAGTGTACAATCAGGGGCTGAAAACGCGTTTAAAGCAATAAAAAGTTCATTTTGGCTCTCACACCTAAACTAAACGTTGTAGACTCAAAATTTTTGCTGTATTCAGTGTATTCTAGCATCCTGAAGATGATTCCAGCATTAATTTCATCGTGCTTATGCTCATTTTGAAGATTTTGACATTTTCACCTAAAGTGCACAATCAGGCTGAAAACGCATTTAAAGCAATAAAAAGTTCATTTTGGCTCTCACACCTATACTAAATGTTGTAGACTCAAAATTTTTGCTGTATTTAGTGTATTCTAGCATCCTGAGGATGATTCCAGTATTAATTTCATCGTGCTTATGCTCATTTTGAAGATTTTGACATTTTCACCTTAAGTGTACAATCAGGGGCTGAAAACGCGTTTAAAGCAATAAAAAGTTCATTTTGGCTCTCACACCTAAACTAAACGTTGTAGACTCAAAATTTTTGCTGTATTTAGTGTATTCTAGCATCCTGAAGATGATTCCAGCATTAATTTCATTGTGCTTATGCTCATTTTGAAGATTTTGACATTTTCACCTAAAGTGCACAATCAGGCTGAAAACGCATTTAAAGCAATAAAAAGTTCATTTTGGCTCTCACACCTAAACTAAACGTTGTAGACTCAAAATTTTTGCAGTATTTAGTGTATTCTAGCATCCTGAAGATGATTCCAGCATTAATTTAATTGTGCTTATGCTCATTTTGAAGATTTTGACATTTTCACCTTAAGTGTACAATCAGGGGCTGAAAACGCGTTTAAAGCAATAAAAAGTTCATTTTGGCTCTCACACCTAAACTAAACGTTGTAGACTCAAAATTTTTGCTGTATTTAGTGTATTCTAGCATCCTGAAGATGATTCCAGCATTAATTTCATTGTGCTTATGCTCATTTTTAAGATTTTGACATTTTCACCTAAAGTGCACAATCAGGCTGAAAACGCATTTAAAGCAATAAAAAGTTCATTTTGGCTCTCACACCTAAACTAAACGTTGTAGACTCAAAATTTTTGCTGTATTTAGTGTATTCTTGCATCCTGAAGATGATTCCAGCATTAATTTCATTGTGCTTATGCTCATTTTGAAGATTTTGACATTTTCACCTTAAGTGTACAATCAGGGGCTGAAAACGCGTTTAAAGCAATAAAAAGTTCATTTTGGCTCTCACAACTAAACTAAACGTTGTAGACTCAAAATTTTTGCTGTATTTAGTGTATTCTAGCATCCTGAAGATGATTCCAGCATTAATTTCATCGTGCTTATGCTCATTTTGAAGATTTTGACATTTTCACCTAAAGTGCACAATCAGGCTGAAAACGCATTTAAAGCAATAAAAAGTTCATTTTGGCTCTCACACCTATACTAAATGTTGTAGACTCAAAATTTTTGCTGTATTTAGTGTATTCTAGCATCCTGAGGATGATTCCAGCATTAATTTCATCGTGCTTATGCTCATTTTGAAGATTTTGACATTTTCACCTTAAGTGTACAATCAGGGGCTGAAAACGCGTTTAAAGCAATAAAAAGTTCATTTTGGCTCTCACACCTAAACTAAACGTTGTAGACTCAAAATTTTTGCTGTATTTAGTGTATTCTAGCATCCTGAAGATGATTCCAGCATTAATTTCATTGTACTTATGCTCATTTTGAAGATTTTGACATTTTCACCTTAAGTGTACAATCAGGGGCTGAAAACGCGTTTAAAGCAATAAAAAGTTCATTTTGGCTCTCACACCTAAACTAAACGTTGTAGACTCAATTTTTTTGCTGTATTTAGTGTATTCTAGCATCCTGAAGATGATTCCAGCATTAATTTCATTGTGCTTATGCTCATTTTTAAGATTTTGACATTTTCACCTAAAGTGCACAATCAGGCTGAAAACGCATTTAAAGCAATAAAAAGTTCATTTTGGCTCTCACACCTAAACTAAACGTTGTAGACTCAAAATTTTTGCTGTATTTAGTGTATTCTAGCATCCTGAAGATGATTCCAGCATTAATTTCATTGTGCTTATGCTCATTTTGAAGATTTTGACATTTTCACCTTAAGTGTACAATCAGGGGCTGAAAACGCGTTTAAAGCAATAAAAAGTTCATTTTGGCTCTCACACCTAAACTAAACGTTGTAGACTCAAAATTTTTGCTGTATTCAGTGTATTCTAGCATCCTGAAGATGATTCCAGCATTAATTTCATCGTGCTTATGCTCATTTTTAAGATTTTGACATTTTCACCTAAAGTGCACAATCAGGCTGAAAACGCATTTAAAGCAATAAAAAGTTCATTTTGGCTCTCACACCTATACTAAATGTTGTAGACTCAAAATTTTTGCTGTATTTAGTGTATTCTAGCATCCTGAGGATGATTCCAGCATTAATTTCATCGTGCTTATGCTCATTTTGAAGATTTTGACATTTTCACCTTAAGTGTACAATCAGGGGCTGAAAACGCGTTTAAAGCAATAAAAAGTTCATTTTGGCTCTCACACCTAAACTAAACGTTGTAGACTCAAAATTTTTGCTGTATTTAGTGTATTCTAGCATCCTGAAGATGATTCCAGCATTAATTTCATTGTACTTATGCTCATTTTGAAGATTTTGACATTTTCACCTTAAGTGTACAATCAGGGGCTGAAAACGCGTTTAAAGCAATAAAAAGTTCATTTTGGCTCTCACACCTAAACTAAACGTTGTAGACTCAATTTTTTTGCTGTATTTAGTGTATTCTAGCATCCTGAAGATGATTCCAGCATTAATTTCATTGTGCTTATGCTCATTTTTAAGATTTTGACATTTTCACCTAAAGTGCACAATCAGGCTGAAAACGCATTTAAAGCAATAAAAAGTTCATTTTGGCTCTCACACCTAAACTAAACGTTGTAGACTCAAAATTTTTGCTGTATTTAGTGTATTCTAGCATCCTGAAGATGATTCCAGCATTAATTTCATTGTGCTTATGCTCATTTTGAAGATTTTGACATTTTCACCTTAAGTGTACAATCAGGGGCTGAAAACGCGTTTAAAGCAATAAAAAGTTCATTTTGGCTCTCACACCTAAACTAAACGTTGTAGACTCAAAATTTTTGCTGTATTCAGTGTATTCTAGCATCCTGAAGATGATTCCAGCATTAATTTCATCGTGCTTATGCTCATTTTTAAGATTTTGACATTTTCACCTAAAGTGCACAATCAGGCTGAAAACGCATTTAAAGCAATAAAAAGTTCATTTTGGCTCTCACACCTAAACTAAACGTTGTAGACTCAAAATTTTTGCTGTATTTAGTGTATTCTAGCATCCTGAAGATGATTCCAGCATTAATTTCATTGTGCTTATGCTCATTTTGAAGATTTTGACATTTTCACCTTAAGTGTACAATCAGGGGCTGAAAACGCGTTTAAAGCAATAAAAAGTTCATTTTGGCTCTCACACCTAAACTAAACGTTGTAGACTCAAAATTTTTGCTGTATTTAGTGTATTCTAGCATCCTGAAGATGATTCCAGCATTAATTTCATTGTGCTTATGCTCATTTTGAAGATTTTGACATTTTCACCTAAAGTGCACAATCAGGCTGAAAACGCATTTAAAGCAATAAAAAGTTCATTTTGGCTCTCACACCTAAACTAAACGTTGTAGACTCAAAATTTTTGCTGTATTTAGTGTATTCTAGCATCCTGAAGATGATTCCAGCATTAATTTAATTGTGCTTATGCTCATTTTGAAGATTTTGACATTTTCACCTTAAGTGTACAATCAGGGGCTGAAAACGCGTTTAAAGCAATAAAAAGTTCATTTTGGCTCTCACACCTAAACTAAACGTTGTAGACTCAAAATTTTTGCTGTGTTTAGTGTATTCTAGCATCCTGAAGATGATTCCAGCATTAATTTCATTGTGCTTATGCTCATTTTTAAGATTTTGACATTTTCACCTAAAGTGCACAATCAGGCTGAAAACGCATTTAAAGCAATAAAAAGTTCATTTTGGCTCTCACACCTAAACTAAACGTTGTAGACTCAAAATTTTTGCTGTATTTAGTGTATTCTTGCATCCTGAAGATGATTCCAGCATTAATTTCATTGTGCTTATGCTCATTTTTAAGATTTTGACATTTTCACCTAAAGTGCACAATCAGGCTGAAAACGCGTTTAAAGCAATAAAAAGTTCATTTTGGCTCTCACACCTAAACTAAACGTTGTAGACTCAAAATTTTTGCTGTATTTAGTGTATTCTAGCATCCTGAAGATGATTCCAGCATTAATTTAATTGTGCTTATGCTCATTTTTAAGATTTTGACATTTTCACCTAAAGTGCACAATCAGGCTGAAAACGCATTTAAAGCAATAAAAAGTTCATTTTGGCTCTCACACCTAAACTAAACGTTGTAGACTCAAAATTTTTGCTGTATTTAGTGTATTCTAGCATCCTGAAGATGATTCCAGCATTAATTTCATTGTGCTTATGCTCATTTTGAAGATTTTGACATTTTCACCTTAAGTGTACAATCAGGGGCTGAAAACGCGTTTAAAGCAATAAAAAGTTCATTTTGGCTCTCACACCTAAACTAAACGTTGTAGATTCAAAATTTTTGCTGTATTTAGTGTATTCTAGCATCCTGAAGATGATTCCAGCATTAATTTCATTGTGCTTATACTCATTTTTAAGATTTTGACATTTTCACCTAAAGTGCACAATCAGGCTGAAAACGCATTTAAAGCAATAAAAAGCTCATTTTGGCTCTCACACCTAAACTAAACGTTGTAGACTCAAAATTTTTGCTGTATTTAGTGTATTTTAGCATCCTGAAGATGATTCCAGCATTAATTTCATTGTGCTTATGCTCATTTTTAAGATTTTGACATTTTCATCTTAAGTGTACAATCAGGGGCTGAAAACGCGTTTAAAGCAATAAAAAGTTCATTTTGGCTCTCACACCTAAACTAAACGTTGTAGACTCAAAATTTTTGCTGTATTCAGTGTATTCTAGCATCCTGAAGATGATTCCAGCATTAATTTCATCGTGCTTATGCTCATTTTGAAGATTTTGACATTTTCACCTAAAGTGCACAATCAGGCTGAAAACGCATTTAAAGCAATAAAAAGTTCATTTTGGCTCTCACACCTATACTAAATGTTGTAGACTCAAAATTTTTGCTGTATTTAGTGTATTCTAGCATCCTGAGGATGATTCCAGCATTAATTTCATCGTGCTTATGCTCATTTTGAAGATTTTGACATTTTCACCTTAAGTGTACAATCAGGGGCTGAAAACGCGTTTAAAGCAATAATAAGTTCATTTTGGCTCTCACACCTAAACTAAACGTTGTAGACTCAAAATTTTTGCTGTATTTAGTGTATTCTAGCATCCTGAAGATGATTCCAGCATTAATTTCATTGTACTTATGCTCATTTTGAAGATTTTGACATTTTCACCTTAAGTGTACAATCAGGGGCTGAAAACGCGTTTAAAGCAATAAAAAGTTCATTTTGGCTCTCACACCTAAACTAAACGTTGTAGACTCAAAATTTTTGCTGTATTTAGTGTATTCTAGCATCCTGAAGATGATTCCAGCATTAATTTCATTGTGCTTATGCTCATTTTGAAGATTTTGACATTTTCACCTAAAGTGCACAATCAGGCTGAAAACGCATTTAAAGCAATAAAAAGTTCATTTTGGCTCTCACACCTAAACTAAACGTTGTAGACTCAAAATTTTTGCAGTATTTAGTGTATTCTAGCATCCTGAAGATGATTCCAGCATTAATTTAATTGTGCTTATGCTCATTTTGAAGATTTTGACATTTTCACCTTAAGTGTACAATCAGGGGCTGAAAACGCGTTTAAAGCAATAAAAAGTTCATTTTGGCTCTCACACCTAAACTAAACGTTGTAGACTCAAAATTTTTGCTGTATTTAGTGTATTCTAGCATCCTGAAGATGATTCCAGCATTAATTTCATTGTGCTTATGCTCATTTTTAAGATTTTGACATTTTCACCTAAAGTGCACAATCAGGCTGAAAACGCATTTAAAGCAATAAAAAGTTCATTTTGGCTCTCACACCTAAACTAAACGTTGTAGACTCAAAATTTTTGCTGTATTTAGTGTATTCTTGCATCCTGAAGATGATTCCAGCATTAATTTCATTGTGCTTATGCTCATTTTGAAGATTTTGACATTTTCACCTTAAGTGTACAATCAGGGGCTGAAAACGCGTTTAAAGCAATAAAAAGTTCATTTTGGCTCTCACAACTAAACTAAACGTTGTAGACTCAAAATTTTTGCTGTATTTAGTGTATTCTAGCATCCTGAAGATGATTCCAGCATTAATTTCATCGTGCTTATGCTCATTTTGAAGATTTTGACATTTTCACCTAAAGTGCACAATCAGGCTGAAAACGCATTTAAAGCAATAAAAAGTTCATTTTGGCTCTCACACCTATACTAAATGTTGTAGACTCAAAATTTTTGCTGTATTTAGTGTATTCTAGCATCCTGAGGATGATTCCAGCATTAATTTCATCGTGCTTATGCTCATTTTGAAGATTTTGACATTTTCACCTTAAGTGTACAATCAGGGGCTGAAAACGCGTTTAAAGCAATAAAAAGTTCATTTTGGCTCTCACACCTAAACTAAACGTTGTAGACTCAAAATTTTTGCTGTATTTAGTGTATTCTAGCATCCTGAAGATGATTCCAGCATTAATTTCATTGTACTTATGCTCATTTTGAAGATTTTGACATTTTCACCTTAAGTGTACAATCAGGGGCTGAAAACGCGTTTAAAGCAATAAAAAGTTCATTTTGGCTCTCACACCTAAACTAAACGTTGTAGACTCAATTTTTTTGCTGTATTTAGTGTATTCTAGCATCCTGAAGATGATTCCAGCATTAATTTCATTGTGCTTATGCTCATTTTTAAGATTTTGACATTTTCACCTAAAGTGCACAATCAGGCTGAAAACGCATTTAAAGCAATAAAAAGTTCATTTTGGCTCTCACACCTAAACTAAACGTTGTAGACTCAAAATTTTTGCTGTATTTAGTGTATTCTAGCATCCTGAAGATGATTCCAGCATTAATTTCATTGTGCTTATGCTCATTTTGAAGATTTTGACATTTTCACCTTAAGTGTACAATCAGGGGCTGAAAACGCGTTTAAAGCAATAAAAAGTTCATTTTGGCTCTCACACCTAAACTAAACGTTGTAGACTCAAAATTTTTGCTGTATTCAGTGTATTCTAGCATCCTGAAGATGATTCCAGCATTAATTTCATCGTGCTTATGCTCATTTTTAAGATTTTGACATTTTCACCTAAAGTGCACAATCAGGCTGAAAACGCATTTAAAGCAATAAAAAGTTCATTTTGGCTCTCACACCTAAACTAAACGTTGTAGACTCAAAATTTTTGCTGTATTTAGTGTATTCTAGCATCCTGAAGATGATTCCAGCATTAATTTCATTGTGCTTATGCTCATTTTAAAGATTTTGACATTTTCACCTTAAGTGTACAATCAGGGGCTGAAAACGCGTTTAAAGCAATAAAAAGTTCATTTTGGCTCTCACACCTAAACTAAACGTTGTAGACTCAAAATTTTTGCTGTATTTAGTGTATTCTAGCATCCTGAAGATGATTCCAGCATTAATTTCATTGTGCTTATGCTCATTTTGAAGATTTTGACATTTTCACCTAAAGTGCACAATCAGGCTGAAAACGCATTTAAAGCAATAAAAAGTTCATTTTGGCTCTCACACCTAAACTAAACGTTGTAGACTCAAAATTTTTGCTGTATTTAGTGTATTCTAGCATCCTGAAGATGATTCCAGCATTAATTTAATTGTGCTTATGCTCATTTTGAAGATTTTGACATTTTCACCTTAAGTGTACAATCAGGGGCTGAAAACGCATTTAAAGCAATAAAAAGTTCATTTTGGCTCTCACACCTAAACTAAACGTTGTAGACTCAAAATTTTTGCTGTGTTTAGTGTATTCTAGCATCCTGAAGATGATTCCAGCATTAATTTCATTGTGCTTATGCTCATTTTTAAGATTTTGACATTTTCACCTAAAGTGCACAATCAGGCTGAAAACGCATTTAAAGCAATAAAAAGTTCATTTTGGCTCTCACACCTAAACTAAACGTTGTAGACTCAAAATTTTTGCTGTATTTAGTGTATTCTTGCATCCTGAAGATGATTCCAGCATTAATTTCATTGTGCTTATGCTCATTTTGAAGATTTTGACATTTTCACCTTAAGTGTACAATCAGGGGCTGAAAACGCGTTTAAAGCAATAAAAAGTTCATTTTGGCTCTCACAACTAAACTAAACGTTGTAGACTCAAAATTTTTGCTGTATTTAGTGTATTCTAGCATCCTGAAGATGATTCCAGCATTAATTTCATTGTGCTTATGCTCATTTTTAAGATTTTGACATTTTCACCTAAAGTGCACAATCAGGCTGAAAACGCATTTAAAGCAATAAAAAGTTCATTTTGGCTCTCACACCTAAACTAAACGTTGTAGACTCAAAATTTTTGCTGGATTTAGTGTATTCTAGCATCCTGAAGATGATTCCAGCATTAATTTCATTGTGCTTATGCTCATTTTGAAGATTTTGACATTTTCACCTTAATTGTACAATCAGGGGCTGAAAACGCGTTTAAAGCAATAAAAAGTTCATTTTGGCTCTCACACCTAAACTAAACGTTGTAGACTCAAAATTTTTGCTGTATTCAGTGTATTCTAGCATCCTGAAGATGATTCCAGCATTAATTTCATCGTGCTTATGCTCATTTTTAAGATTTTGACATTTTCACCTAAAGTGCACAATCAGGCTGAAAACGCATTTAAAGCAATAAAAAGTTCATTTTGGCTCTCACACCTAAACTAAACGTTGTAGACTCAAAATTTTTGCTGTATTTAGTGTATTCTAGCATCCTGAAGATGATTCCAGCATTAATTTCATTGTGCTTATGCTCATTTTGAAGATTTTGACATTTTCACCTTAAGTGTACAATCAGGAGCTGAAAACGCGTTTAAAGCAATAAAAAGTTCATTTTGGCTCTCACACCTAAACTAAACGTTGTAGACTCAAAATTTTTGCTGTATTTAGTGTATTCTAGCATCCTGAAGATGATTCCAGCATTAATTTCATTGTGCTTATGCTCATTTTTAAGATTTTGACATTTTCACCTAAAGTGCACAATCAGGCTGAAAACGCATTTAAAGCAATAAAAAGTTCATTTTGGCTCTCACACCTAAACTAAACGTTGTAGACTCAAAATTTTTGCTGTATTTAGTGTATTCTAGCATCCTGAAGATGATTCCAGCATTAATTTCATTGTGCTTATGCTCATTTTGAAGATTTTGACATTTTCACCTTAAGTGTACAATCAGGGGCTGAAAACGCGTTTAAAGCAATAAAAAGTTCATTTTGGCTCTCACACCTAAACTAAACGTTGTAGACTCAAAATTTTTGCTGTATTCAGTGTATTCTAGCATCCTGAAGATGATTCCAGCATTAATTTCATCGTGCTTATGCTCATTTTTAAGATTTTGACATTTTCACCTAAAGTGCACAATCAGGCTGAAAACGCATTTAAAGCAATAAAAAGTTCATTTTGGCTCTCACACCTAAACTAAACGTTGTAGACTCAAAATTTTTGCTGTATTTAGTGTATTCTATTATCCTGAAGATGATTCCAGCATTAATTTCATTGTGCTTATGCTCATTTTGAAGATTTTGACATTTTCACCTTAAGTGTACAATCAGGGGCTGAAAACGCGTTTAAAGCAATAAAAAGTTCATTTTGGCTCTCACACCTAAACTAAACGTTGTAGACTCAAAATTTTTGCTGTATTTAGTGTATTCTAGCATCCTGAAGATGATTCCAGCATTAATTTAATTGTGCTTATGCTCATTTTTAAGATTTTGACATTTTCACCTAAAGTGCACAATCAGGCTGAAAACGCATTTAAAGCAATAAAAAGTTCATTTTGGCTCTCACACCTAAACTAAACGTTGTAGACTCAAAATTTTTGCTGTATTTAGTGTATTCTAGCATCCTGAAGATGATTCCAGCATTAATTTAATTGTGCTTATGCTCATTTTGAAGATTTTGACATTTTCACCTTAAGTGTACAATCAGGGGCTGAAAACGCATTTAAAGCAATAAAAAGTTCATTTTGGCTCTCACACCTAAACTAAACGTTGTAGACTCAAAATTTTTGCTGTGTTTAGTGTATTCTAGCATCCTGAAGATGATTCCAGCATTAATTTCATTGTGCTTATGCTCATTTTTAAGATTTTGACATTTTCACCTAAAGTGCACAATCAGGCTGAAAACGCATTTAAAGCAATAAAAAGTTCATTTTGGCTCTCACACCTAAACTAAACGTTGTAGACTCAAAATTTTTGCTGTATTTAGTGTATTCTTGCATCCTGAAGATGATTCCAGCATTAATTTCATTGTGCTTATGCTCATTTTGAAGATTTTGACATTTTCACCTTAAGTGTACAATCAGGGGCTGAAAACGCGTTTAAAGCAATAAAAAGTTCATTTTGGCTCTCACAACTAAACTAAACGTTGTAGACTCAAAATTTTTGCTGTATTTAGTGTATTCTAGCATCCTGAAGATGATTCCAGCATTAATTTCATTGTGCTTATGCTCATTTTTAAGATTTTGACATTTTCACCTAAAGTGCACAATCAGGCTGAAAACGCATTTAAAGCAATAAAAAGTTCATTTTGGCTCTCACACCTAAACTAAACGTTGTAGACTCAAAATTTTTGCTGGATTTAGTGTATTCTAGCATCCTGAAGATGATTCCAGCATTAATTTCATTGTGCTTATGCTCATTTTGAAGATTTTGACATTTTCACCTTAATTGTACAATCAGGGGCTGAAAACGCGTTTAAAGCAATAAAAAGTTCATTTTGGCTCTCACACCTAAACTAAACGTTGTAGACTCAAAATTTTTGCTGTATTCAGTGTATTCTAGCATCCTGAAGATGATTCCAGCATTAATTTCATCGTGCTTATGCTCATTTTTAAGATTTTGACATTTTCACCTAAAGTGCACAATCAGGCTGAAAACGCATTTAAAGCAATAAAAAGTTCATTTTGGCTCTCACACCTAAACTAAACGTTGTAGACTCAAAATTTTTGCTGTATTTAGTGTATTCTAGCATCCTGAAGATGATTCCAGCATTAATTTCATTGTGCTTATGCTCATTTTGAAGATTTTGACATTTTCACCTTAAGTGTACAATCAGGAGCTGAAAACGCGTTTAAAGCAATAAAAAGTTCATTTTGGCTCTCACACCTAAACTAAACGTTGTAGACTCAAAATTTTTGCTGTATTTAGTGTATTCTAGCATCCTGAAGATGATTCCAGCATTAATTTCATTGTGCTTATGCTCATTTTTAAGATTTTGACATTTTCACCTAAAGTGCACAATCAGGCTGAAAACGCATTTAAAGCAATAAAAAGTTCATTTTGGCTCTCACACCTAAACTAAACGTTGTAGACTCAAAATTTTTGCTGTATTTAGTGTATTCTAGCATCCTGAAGATGATTCCAGCATTAATTTCATTGTGCTTATGCTCATTTTGAAGATTTTGACATTTTCACCTTAAGTGTACAATCAGGGGCTGAAAACGCGTTTAAAGCAATAAAAAGTTCATTTTGGCTCTCACACCTAAACTAAACGTTGTAGACTCAAAATTTTTGCTGTATTCAGTGTATTCTAGCATCCTGAAGATGATTCCAGCATTAATTTCATCGTGCTTATGCTCATTTTTAAGATTTTGACATTTTCACCTAAAGTGCACAATCAGGCTGAAAACGCATTTAAAGCAATAAAAAGTTCATTTTGGCTCTCACACCTAAACTAAACGTTGTAGACTCAAAATTTTTGCTGTATTTAGTGTATTCTAGCATCCTGAAGATGATTCCAGCATTAATTTCATTGTGCTTATGCTCATTTTGAAGATTTTGACATTTTCACCTTAAGTGTACAATCAGGGGCTGAAAACGCGTTTAAAGCAATAAAAAGTTCATTTTGGCTCTCACACCTAAACTAAACGTTGTAGACTCAAAATTTTTGCTGTATTTAGTGTATTCTAGCATCCTGAAGATGATTCCAGCATTAATTTAATTGTGCTTATGCTCATTTTTAAGATTTTGACATTTTCACCTAAAGTGCACAATCAGGCTGAAAACGCATTTAAAGCAATAAAAAGTTCATTTTGGCTCTCACACCTAAACTAAACGTTGTAGACTCAAAAATTTTGCTGTATTTAGTGTATTCTAGCATCCTGACGATGATTCCAGCATTAATTTCATTGTGCTTATGCTCATTTTGAAGATTTTGACATTTTCACCTTAAGTGTACAATCAGGGGCTGAAAACGCGTTTAAAGCAATAAAAAGTTCATTTTGGCTCTCACACCTAAACTAAACGTTGTAGACTCAAAATTTTTGCTGTATTTAGTGTATTCTAGCATCCTGAAGATGATTCCAGCATTAATTTCATTGTGCTTATGCTCATTTTGAAGATTTTGACATTTTCACCTAAAGTGCACAATCAGGCTGAAAACGCGTTTAAAGCAATAAAAAGTTCATTTTGGCTCTCACACCTAAACTAAACGTTGTAGACTCAAAATTTTTGCTGTATTTAGTGTATTCTAGCATCCTGAAGATGATTCCAGCATTAATTTCATTGTGCTTATGCTCATTTTGAAGATTTTGACATTTTCACCTAAAGTGCACAATCAGGCTGAAAACGCATTTAAAGCAATAAAAAGTTCATTTTGGCTCTCACACCTAAACTAAACGTTGTAGACTCAAAATTTTTGCTGTATTTAGTGTATTCTAGCATCCTGAAGATGATTCCAGCATTAATTTCATTGTGCTTATGCTCATTTTGAAGATTTTGACATTTTCACCTTAAGTGTACAATCAGGGGCTGAAAACGCATTTAAAGCAATAAAAAGTTCATTTTGGCTCTCACACCTAAACTACACGTTGTAGACTCAAAATGTTTGCTGTATTTAGTGTATTCTAGCATCCTGAAGATGATTCTAGCATTAATTTCATTGTGCTTATGCTCATTTTTAAGATTTTGACATTTTCACCTAAAGTGCACAATCAGGCTGAAAACGCATTTAAAGCAATAAAAAGTTCATTTTGGCTCTCACACCTAAACTAAACGTTGTAGACTCAAAATTTTTGCTGTATTTAGTGTATTCTAGCATCCTGAAGATGATTCCAGCATTAATTTCATTGTGCTTATGCTCATTTTGAAGATTTTGACATTTTCACCTTAAGTGTACAATCAGGGGCTGAAAACGCGTTTAAAGCAATAAAAAGTTCATTTTGGCTCTCACACCTAAACTAAACGTTGTAGACTCAAAATTTTTGCTGTATTTAGTGTATTCTAGCATCCTGAAGATGATTCCAGCATTAATTTCATTGTGCTTATGCTCATTTTGAAGATTTTGACATTTTCACCTTAAGTGTACAATCAGGGGCTGAAAACGCGTTTAAAGCAATAAAAAGTTCATTTTGGCTCTCACACCTAAACTAAACGTTGTAGACTCAAAATTTTTGCTGTATTCAGTGTATTCTAGCATCCTGAAGATGATTCCAGCATTAATTTCATCGTGCTTATGCTCATTTTTAAGATTTTGACATTTTCACCTAAAGTGCACAATCAGGCTGAAAACGCATTTAAAGCAATAAAAAGTTCATTTTGGCTCTCACACCTAAACTAAACGTTGTAGACTCAAAATTTTTGCTGTATTTAGTGTATTCTAGCATCCTGAAGATGATTCCAGCATTAATTTCATTGTGCTTATGCTCATTTTGAAGATTTTGACATTTTCACCTTAAGTGTACAATCAGGGTCTGAAAACGCGTTTAAAGCAATAAAAAGTTCATTTTGGCTCTCACACCTAAACTAAACGTTGTAGACTCAAATTTTTTGCTGTATTTAGTGTATTCTAGCATCCTGAAGATGATTCCAGCATTAATTTCATTGTGCTTATGCTCATTTTTAAGATTTTGACATTTTCACCTAAAGTGCACAATCAGGCTGAAAACGCATTTAAAGCAATAAAAAGTTCATTTTGGCTCTCACACCTAAACTAAACGTTGTAGACTCAAAATTTTTGCTGTATTTAGTGTATTCTAGCATCCTGAAGATGATTCCAGCATTAATTTCATTGTGCTTATGCTCATTTTGAAGATTTTGACATTTTCACCTTAAGTGTACAATCAGGGGCTGAAAACGCGTTTAAAGCAATAAAAAGTTCATTTTGGCTCTCACACCTAAACTAAACGTTGTAGACTCAAAATTTTTGCTGTATTTAGTGTATTCTAGCATCCTGAAGATGATTCCAGCATTAATTTCATTGTGCTTATGCTCATTTTTAAGATTTTGACATTTTCACCTAAAGTGCACAATCAGGCTGAAAACGCATTTAAAGCAATAAAAAGTTCATTTTGGCTCTCACACCTAAACTAAACGTTGTAGACTCAAAATTTTTGCTGAATTTAGTGTATTCTAGCATCCTGAAGATGATTCCAGCATTAATTTCATTGTGCTTATGCTCATTTTGAAGATTTTGACATTTTCACCTTAAGTGTACAATCAGGGGCTGAAAACGCGTTTAAAGCAATAAAAAGTTCATTTTGGCTCTCACACCTAAACTAAACGTTGCAGACTCAAAATTTTTGCTGTATTCAGTGTATTCTAGCATCCTGAAGATGATTCCAGCATTAATTTCATCGTGCTTATGCTCATTTTTAAGATTTTGACATTTTCACCTAAAGTGCACAATCAGGCTGAAAACGCATTTAAAGCAATAAAAAGTTTATTTTGGCTCTCACACCTAAACTAAACGTTGTAGACTCAAAATTTTTGCTGTATTTAGTGTATTCTAGCATCCTGAAGATGATTCCAGCATTAATTTCATTGTGCTTATGCTCATTTTGAAGATTTTGACATTTTCACCTTAAGTGTACAATCAGGGTCTGAAAACGCGTTTAAGCAATAAAAAGTTCATTTTGGCTCTCACACCTAAACTAAACGTTGTAGACTCAAATTTTTTGCTGTATTTAGTGTATTCTAGCATCCTGAAGATGATTCCAGCATTAATTTCATTGTGCTTATGCTCATTTTTAAGATTTTGACATTTTCACCTAAAGTGTACAATCAGGCTGAAAACGCATTTAAAGCAATAAAAAGTTCATTTTGGCTCTCACACCTAAACTAAACGTTGTAGACTCAAAATTTTTGCTGTATTTAGTGTATTCTAGCATCCTGAAGATGATTCCAGCATTAATTTCATTGTGCTTATGCTCATTTTGAAGATTTTGACATTTTCACCTTAAGTGTACAATCAGGGGCTGAAAACGCGTTTAAAGCAATAAAAAGTTCATTTTGGCTCTCACACCTAAACTAAACGTTGTAGACTCAAAATTTTTGCTGTATTTAGTGTATTCTAGCATCCTGAAGATGATTTCAGCATTAATTTAATTGTGCTTATGCTCATTTTTAAGATTTTGACATTTTCACCTAAAGTGCACAATCAGGCTGAAAACGCATTTAAAGCAATAAAAAGTTCATTTTGGCTCTCACACCTAAACTAAACGTTGTAGACTCAAAATTTTTGCTGTATTTAGTGTATTCTAGCATCCTGAAGATGATTCCAGCATTAATTTCATTGTGCTTATGCTCATTTTGAAGATTTGGACATTTTCACCTTAAGTGTACAATCAGGGGCTGAAAACGCGTTTAAAGCAATAAAAAGTTCATTTTGGCTCTCACACCTAAACTAAACGTTGTAGACTCAAAATGTTTGCTGTATTTAGTGTATTCTAGCATCCTGAAGATGATTCCAGCATTAATTTCATTGTGCTTATGCTCATTTTTAAGATTTTGACATTTTCACCTAAAGTGCACAATCAGGCTGAAAACGCATTTAAAGCAATAAAAAGTTCATTTTGGCTCTCACACCTAAACTAAACGTTGTAGACTCAAAATTTTTGCTGTATTTAGTGTATTCTAGCATCCTGAAGATGATTCCAGCATTAATTTCATTGTGCTTATGCTCATTTTGAAGATTTTGACATTTTCACCTTAAGTGTACAATCAGGGGCTGAAAACGCGTTTAAAGCAATAAAAAGTTCATTTTGGCTCTCACACCTAAACTAAACGTTGTAGACTCAAAATTTTTGCTGTATTTAGTGTATTCTAGCATCCTGAAGATGACTCCAGCATTAATTTAATTGTGCTTATGCTCATTTTTAAGATTTTGACATTTTCACCTAAAGTGCACAATCAGGCTGAAAACGCATTTAAAGCAATAAAAAGTTCATTTTGGCTCTCACACCTAAACTAAACGTTGTAGACTCAAAATTTTTGCTGTATTTAGTGTATTCTAGCATCCTGAAGATGATTCCAGCATTAATTTAATTGTGCTTATGCTCATTTTGAAGATTTTGACATTTTCACCTTAAGTGTACAATCAGGGGCTGAAAACGCGTTTAAAGCAATAAAAAGTTCATTTTGGCTCTCACACCTAAACTAAACGTTGTGCACTCAAAATGTTTGCTGTATTTAGTGTATTCTAGCATCCTGAAGATGATTCCAGCATTAATTTCATTGTGCTTATGCTCATTTTGAAGATTTTGACATTTTCACCTTAAGTGTACAATCAGGGGCTGAAAACGCGTTTAAAGCAATAAAAAGTTCATTTTGGCTCTCACACCTAAACTAAACCTTGTAGACTCAAAATTTTTGCTGTATTTAGTGTATTCTAGCATCCTGAAGATGATTCCAGCATTAATTTCATTGTGCTTATGCTCATTTTGAAGATTTTGACATTTTCACCTAAAGTGCACAATCAGGCTGAAAACGCGTTTAAAGCAATAAAAAGTTCATTTTGGCTCTCACACCTAAACTAAACGTTGTAGACTCAAAATTTTTGCTGTATTTAGTGTATTCTAGCATCCTGAAGATGATTCCAGCATTAATTTCATTGTGCTTATGCTCATTTTGAAGATTTTGACATTTTCACCTTAAGTGTACAATCAGGGGCTGAAAACGCGTTTAAAGCAATAAAAAGTTCATTTTGGCTCTCACACCTAAACTAAACGTTGTAGACTCAAAATTTTTGCTGTATTTAGTGTATTCTAGCATCCTGAAGATGATTCCAGCATTAATTTCATTGTGCTTATGCTCATTTTTAAGATTTTGACATTTTCACCTAAAGTGCACAATCAGGCTGAAAACGCATTTAAAGCAATAAAAAGTTCATTTTGGCTCTCACACCTAAACTAAACGTTGTAGACTCAAAATTTTTGCTGTATTTAGTGTATTCTAGCATCCTGAAGATGATTCCAGCATTAATTTCATTGTGCTTATGCTCATTTTGAAGATTTTGACATTTTCACCTTAAGTGTACAATCAGGGGCTGAAAACGCGTTTAAAGCAATAAAAAGTTCATTTTGGCTCTCACACCTAAACTAAACGTTGTAGACTCAAAATTTTTGCTGTATTCAGTGTATTCTAGCATCCTGAAGATGATTCCAGCATTAATTTCATCGTGCTTATGCTCATTTTTAAGATTTTGACATTTTCACCTTAAGTGTACAATCAGGGGCTGAAAACGCGTTTAAAGCAATAAAAAGTTCATTTTGGCTCTCACACCTAAACTAAACGTTGTAGACTCAAAATTTTTGCTGTATTCAGTGTATTCTAGCATCCTGAAGATGATTCCAGCATTAATTTCATCGTGCTTATGCTCATTTTTAAGATTTTGACATTTTCACCTAAAGTGCACAATCAGGCTGAAAACGCATTTAAAGCAATAAAAAGTTCATTTTGGCTCTCACACCTAAACTAAACGTTGTAGACTCAAAATTTTTGCTGTATTTAGTGTATTCTAGCATCCTGAAGATGATTCCAGCATTAATTTCATTGTGCTTATGCTCATTTTGAAGATTTTGACATTTTCACCTTAAGTGTACAATCAGGGTCTGAAAACGCGTTTAAAGCAATAAAAAGTTCATTTTGGCTCTCACACCTAAACTAAACGTTGTAGACTCAAATTTTTTGCTGTATTTAGTGTATTCTAGCATCCTGAAGATGATTCCAGCATTAATTTCATTGTGCTTATGCTCATTTTTAAGATTTTGACATTTTCACCTAAAGTGCACAATCAGGCTGAAAACGCATTTAAAGCAATAAAAAGTTCATTTTGGCTCTCACACCTAAACTAAACGTTGTAGACTCAAAATTTTTGCTGTATTTAGTGTATTCTAGCATCCTGAAGATGATTCCAGCATTAATTTCATTGTGCTTATGCTCATTTTGAAGATTTTGACATTTTCACCTTAAGTGTACAATCAGGGGCTGAAAACGCGTTTAAAGCAATAAAAAGTTCATTTTGGCTCTCACACCTAAACTAAACGTTGTAGACTCAAAATTTTTGCTGTATTTAGTGTATTCTAGCATCCTGAAGATGATTCCAGCATTAATTTCATTGTGCTTATGCTCTTTTTTAAGATTTTGACATTTTCACCTAAAGTGCACAATCAGGCTGAAAACGCATTTAAAGCAATAAAAAGTTCATTTTGGCTCTCACACCTAAACTAAACGTTGTAGACTCAAAATTTTTGCTGTATTTAGTGTATTCTAGCATCCTGAAGATGATTCCAGCATTAATTTCATTGTGCTTATGCTCATTTTGAAGATTTTGACATTTTCACCTTAAGTGTACAATCAGGGGCTGAAAACGCGTTTAAAGCAATAAAAAGTTCATTTTGGCTCTCACACCTAAACTAAACGTTGTAGACTCAAAATTTTTGCTGTATTCAGTGTATTCTAGCATCCTGAAGATGATTCCAGCATTAATTTCATCGTGCTTATGCTCATTTTTAAGATTTTGACATTTTCACCTAAAGTGCACAATCAGGCTGAAAACGCATTTAAAGCAATAAAAAGTTTATTTTGGCTCTCACACCTAAACTAAACGTTGTAGACTCAAAATTTTTGCTGTATTTAGTGTATTCTAGCATCCTGAAGATGATTCCAGCATTAATTTCATTGTGCTTATGCTCATTTTGAAGATTTTGACATTTTCACCTTAAGTGTACAATCAGGGTCTGAAAACGCGTTTAAAGCAATAAAAAGTTCATTTTGGCTCTCACACCTAAACTAAACGTTGTAGACTCAAAATTTTTGCTGTATTTAGTGTATTCTAGCATCCTGAAGATGATTCCAGCATTAATTTCATTGTGCTTATGCTCATTTTTAAGATTTTGACATTTTCACCTAAAGTGCACAATCAGGCTGAAAACGCATTTAAAGCAATAAAAAGTTCATTTTGGCTCTCACACCTAAACTAAACGTTGTAGACTCAAAATTTTTGCTGTATTTAGTGTATTCTAGCATCCTGAAGATGATTCCAGCATTAATTTCATTGTGCTTATGCTCATTTTGAAGATTTTGATATTTTCACCTTAAGTGTACAATCAGGGGCTGAAAACGCGTTTAAAGCAATAAAAAGTTCATTTTGGCTCTCACACCTAAACTAAACGTTGTAGACTCAAAATTTTTGCTGTATTTAGTGTATTCTAGCATCCTGAAGATGATTCTAGCATTAATTTCATTGTGCTTATGCTCATTTTTAAGATTTTGACATTTTCACTTAAAGTGCACAATCAGGCTGAAAACGCATTTAAAGCAATAAAAAATTCATTTTGGCTCTCACACCTAAACTAAACGTTGTAGACTCAAAATTTTTGCTGTATTTAGTGTATTCTAGCATCCTGAAGATGATTCCAGCATTAATTTCATTGTGCTTATGCTCATTTTGAAGATTTTGACATTTTCACCTTAAGTGTACAATCAGGGAATGAAAACGCGTTTAAAGCAATAAAAAGTTCATTTTGGCTCTCACACCTAAACTAAACGTTGTAGACTCAAAATTTTTGCTGTATTTAGTGTATTCTAGCATCCTGAAGATGATTCCAGCATTAATTTCATTGTGCTTATGCTCATTTTGAAGATTTTGACATTTTCACCTTAAGTGTACAATCAGGGGCTGAAAACGCATTTAAAGCAATAAAAAGTTCATTTTGGCTCTCACACCTAAACTAAACGTTGTAGACTCAAAATTTTTGCTGTATTTAGTGTATTCTAGCATCCTGAAGATGATTCCAGCATTAATTTCATTGTGCTTATGCTCATTTTTAAGATTTTGACATTTTCATCTTAAGTGTACAATCAGGGGCTGAAAACGCGTTTAAAGCAATAAAAAGTTCATTTTGGCTCTCACACCTAAACTAAACGTTGTAGACTCAAAATTTTTGCTGTATTCAGTGTATTCTAGCATCCTGAAGATGATTCCAGCATTAATTTCATCGTGCTTATGCTCATTTTGAAGATTTTGACATTTTCACCTAAAGTGCACAATCAGGCTGAAAACGCATTTAAAGCAATAAAAAGTTCATTTTGGCTCTCACACCTATACTAAATGTTGTAGACTCAAAATTTTTGCTGTATTTAGTGTATTCTAGCGTCCTGAGGATGATTCCAGCATTAATTTCATTGTGCTTATGCTCATTTTGAAGATTTTGACATTTTCACCTTAAGTGTACAATCAGGGGCTGAAAACGCGTTTAAAGCAATAAAAAGTTCATTTTGGCTCTCACACCTAAACTAAACGTTGTAGACTCAAAATTTTTGCTGTATTCAGTGTATTCTAGCATCCTGAAGATGATTCCAGCATTAATTTCATCGTGCTTATGCTCATTTTTAAGATTTTGACATTTTCACCTAAAGTGCACAATCAGGCTGAAAACGCATTTAAAGCAATAAAAAGTTCATTTTGGCTCTCACACCTAAACTAAACGTTGTAGACTCAAAATTTTTGCTGTATTTAGTGTATTCTAGCATCCTGAAGATGATTCCAGCATTAATTTCATTGTGCTTATGCTCATTTTGAAGATTTTGACATTTTCACCTTAAGTGTACAATCAGGGTCTGAAAACGCGTTTAAAGCAATAAAAAGTTCATTTTGGCTCTCACACCTAAACTAAACGTTGTAGACTCAAATTTTTTGCTGTATTTAGTGTATTCTAGCATCCTGAAGATGATTCCAGCATTAATTTCATTGTGCTTATGCTCATTTTTAAGATTTTGACATTTTCACCTAAAGTGCACAATCAGGCTGAAAACGCATTTAAAGCAATAAAAAGTTCATTTTGGCTCTCACACCTAAACTAAACGTTGTAGACTCAAAATTTTTGCTGTATTTAGTGTATTCTAGCATCCTGAAGATGATTCCAGCATTAATTTCATTGTGCTTATGCTCATTTTGAAGATTTTGACATTTTCACCTTAAGTGTACAATCAGGGGCTGAAAACGCGTTTAAAGCAATAAAAAGTTCATTTTGGCTCTCACACCTAAACTAAACGTTGTAGACTCAAAATTTTTGCTGTATTTAGTGTATTCTAGCATCCTGAAGATGATTCCAGCATTAATTTCATTGTGCTTATGCTCATTTTTAAGATTTTGACATTTTCACCTAAAGTGCACAATCAGGCTGAAAACGCATTTAAAGCAATAAAAAGTTCATTTTGGCTCTCACACCTAAACTAAACGTTGTAGACTCAAAATTTTTGCTGAATTTAGTGTATTCTAGCATCCTGAAGATGATTCCAGCATTAATTTCATTGTGCTTATGCTCATTTTGAAGATTTTGACATTTTCACCTTAAGTGTACAATCAGGGGCTGAAAACGCGTTTAAAGCAATAAAAAGTTCATTTTGGCTCTCACACCTAAACTAAACGTTGCAGACTCAAAATTTTTGCTGTATTCAGTGTATTCTAGCATCCTGAAGATGATTCCAGCATTAATTTCATCGTGCTTATGCTCATTTTTAAGATTTTGACATTTTCACCTAAAGTGCACAATCAGGCTGAAAACGCATTTAAAGCAATAAAAAGTTTATTTTGGCTCTCACACCTAAACTAAACGTTGTAGACTCAAAATTTTTGCTGTATTTAGTGTATTCTAGCATCCTGAAGATGATTCCAGCATTAATTTCATTGTGCTTATGCTCATTTTGAAGATTTTGACATTTTCACCTTAAGTGTACAATCAGGGTCTGAAAACGCGTTTAAGCAATAAAAAGTTCATTTTGGCTCTCACACCTAAACTAAACGTTGTAGACTCAAATTTTTTGCTGTATTTAGTGTATTCTAGCATCCTGAAGATGATTCCAGCATTAATTTCATTGTGCTTATGCTCATTTTTAAGATTTTGACATTTTCACCTAAAGTGTACAATCAGGCTGAAAACGCATTTAAAGCAATAAAAAGTTCATTTTGGCTCTCACACCTAAACTAAACGTTGTAGACTCAAAATTTTTGCTGTATTTAGTGTATTCTAGCATCCTGAAGATGATTCCAGCATTAATTTCATTGTGCTTATGCTCATTTTGAAGATTTTGACATTTTCACCTTAAGTGTACAATCAGGGGCTGAAAACGCGTTTAAAGCAATAAAAAGTTCATTTTGGCTCTCACACCTAAACTAAACGTTGTAGACTCAAAATTTTTGCTGTATTTAGTGTATTCTAGCATCCTGAAGATGATTTCAGCATTAATTTAATTGTGCTTATGCTCATTTTTAAGATTTTGACATTTTCACCTAAAGTGCACAATCAGGCTGAAAACGCATTTAAAGCAATAAAAAGTTCATTTTGGCTCTCACACCTAAACTAAACGTTGTAGACTCAAAATTTTTGCTGTATTTAGTGTATTCTAGCATCCTGAAGATGATTCCAGCATTAATTTCATTGTGCTTATGCTCATTTTGAAGATTTGGACATTTTCACCTTAAGTGTACAATCAGGGGCTGAAAACGCGTTTAAAGCAATAAAAAGTTCATTTTGGCTCTCACACCTAAACTAAACGTTGTAGACTCAAAATGTTTGCTGTATTTAGTGTATTCTAGCATCCTGAAGATGATTCCAGCATTAATTTCATTGTGCTTATGCTCATTTTTAAGATTTTGACATTTTCACCTAAAGTGCACAATCAGGCTGAAAACGCATTTAAAGCAATAAAAAGTTCATTTTGGCTCTCACACCTAAACTAAACGTTGTAGACTCAAAATTTTTGCTGTATTTAGTGTATTCTAGCATCCTGAAGATGATTCCAGCATTAATTTCATTGTGCTTATGCTCATTTTGAAGATTTTGACATTTTCACCTTAAGTGTACAATCAGGGGCTGAAAACGCGTTTAAAGCAATAAAAAGTTCATTTTGGCTCTCACACCTAAACTAAACGTTGTAGACTCAAAATTTTTGCTGTATTTAGTGTATTCTAGCATCCTGAAGATGACTCCAGCATTAATTTAATTGTGCTTATGCTCATTTTTAAGATTTTGACATTTTCACCTAAAGTGCACAATCAGGCTGAAAACGCATTTAAAGCAATAAAAAGTTCATTTTGGCTCTCACACCTAAACTAAACGTTGTAGACTCAAAATTTTTGCTGTATTTAGTGTATTCTAGCATCCTGAAGATGATTCCAGCATTAATTTAATTGTGCTTATGCTCATTTTGAAGATTTTGACATTTTCACCTTAAGTGTACAATCAGGGGCTGAAAACGCGTTTAAAGCAATAAAAAGTTCATTTTGGCTCTCACACCTAAACTAAACGTTGTGCACTCAAAATGTTTGCTGTATTTAGTGTATTCTAGCATCCTGAAGATGATTCCAGCATTAATTTCATTGTGCTTATGCTCATTTTGAAGATTTTGACATTTTCACCTTAAGTGTACAATCAGGGGCTGAAAACGCGTTTAAAGCAATAAAAAGTTCATTTTGGCTCTCACACCTAAACTAAACCTTGTAGACTCAAAATTTTTGCTGTATTTAGTGTATTCTAGCATCCTGAAGATGATTCCAGCATTAATTTCATTGTGCTTATGCTCATTTTGAAGATTTTGACATTTTCACCTAAAGTGCACAATCAGGCTGAAAACGCGTTTAAAGCAATAAAAAGTTCATTTTGGCTCTCACACCTAAACTAAACGTTGTAGACTCAAAATTTTTGCTGTATTTAGTGTATTCTAGCATCCTGAAGATGATTCCAGCATTAATTTCATTGTGCTTATGCTCATTTTGAAGATTTTGACATTTTCACCTTAAGTGTACAATCAGGGGCTGAAAACGCGTTTAAAGCAATAAAAAGTTCATTTTGGCTCTCACACCTAAACTAAACGTTGTAGACTCAAAATTTTTGCTGTATTTAGTGTATTCTAGCATCCTGAAGATGATTCCAGCATTAATTTCATTGTGCTTATGCTCATTTTTAAGATTTTGACATTTTCACCTAAAGTGCACAATCAGGCTGAAAACGCATTTAAAGCAATAAAAAGTTCATTTTGGCTCTCACACCTAAACTAAACGTTGTAGACTCAAAATTTTTGCTGTATTTAGTGTATTCTAGCATCCTGAAGATGATTCCAGCATTAATTTCATTGTGCTTATGCTCATTTTGAAGATTTTGACATTTTCACCTTAAGTGTACAATCAGGGGCTGAAAACGCGTTTAAAGCAATAAAAAGTTCATTTTGGCTCTCACACCTAAACTAAACGTTGTAGACTCAAAATTTTTGCTGTATTCAGTGTATTCTAGCATCCTGAAGATGATTCCAGCATTAATTTCATCGTGCTTATGCTCATTTTTAAGATTTTGACATTTTCACCTTAAGTGTACAATCAGGGGCTGAAAACGCGTTTAAAGCAATAAAAAGTTCATTTTGGCTCTCACACCTAAACTAAACGTTGTAGACTCAAAATTTTTGCTGTATTCAGTGTATTCTAGCATCCTGAAGATGATTCCAGCATTAATTTCATCGTGCTTATGCTCATTTTTAAGATTTTGACATTTTCACCTAAAGTGCACAATCAGGCTGAAAACGCATTTAAAGCAATAAAAAGTTCATTTTGGCTCTCACACCTAAACTAAACGTTGTAGACTCAAAATTTTTGCTGTATTTAGTGTATTCTAGCATCCTGAAGATGATTCCAGCATTAATTTCATTGTGCTTATGCTCATTTTGAAGATTTTGACATTTTCACCTTAAGTGTACAATCAGGGTCTGAAAACGCGTTTAAAGCAATAAAAAGTTCATTTTGGCTCTCACACCTAAACTAAACGTTGTAGACTCAAATTTTTTGCTGTATTTAGTGTATTCTAGCATCCTGAAGATGATTCCAGCATTAATTTCATTGTGCTTATGCTCATTTTTAAGATTTTGACATTTTCACCTAAAGTGCACAATCAGGCTGAAAACGCATTTAAAGCAATAAAAAGTTCATTTTGGCTCTCACACCTAAACTAAACGTTGTAGACTCAAAATTTTTGCTGTATTTAGTGTATTCTAGCATCCTGAAGATGATTCCAGCATTAATTTCATTGTGCTTATGCTCATTTTGAAGATTTTGACATTTTCACCTTAAGTGTACAATCAGGGGCTGAAAACGCGTTTAAAGCAATAAAAAGTTCATTTTGGCTCTCACACCTAAACTAAACGTTGTAGACTCAAAATTTTTGCTGTATTTAGTGTATTCTAGCATCCTGAAGATGATTCCAGCATTAATTTCATTGTGCTTATGCTCTTTTTTAAGATTTTGACATTTTCACCTAAAGTGCACAATCAGGCTGAAAACGCATTTAAAGCAATAAAAAGTTCATTTTGGCTCTCACACCTAAACTAAACGTTGTAGACTCAAAATTTTTGCTGTATTTAGTGTATTCTAGCATCCTGAAGATGATTCCAGCATTAATTTCATTGTGCTTATGCTCATTTTGAAGATTTTGACATTTTCACCTTAAGTGTACAATCAGGGGCTGAAAACGCGTTTAAAGCAATAAAAAGTTCATTTTGGCTCTCACACCTAAACTAAACGTTGTAGACTCAAAATTTTTGCTGTATTCAGTGTATTCTAGCATCCTGAAGATGATTCCAGCATTAATTTCATCGTGCTTATGCTCATTTTTAAGATTTTGACATTTTCACCTAAAGTGCACAATCAGGCTGAAAACGCATTTAAAGCAATAAAAAGTTTATTTTGGCTCTCACACCTAAACTAAACGTTGTAGACTCAAAATTTTTGCTGTATTTAGTGTATTCTAGCATCCTGAAGATGATTCCAGCATTAATTTCATTGTGCTTATGCTCATTTTGAAGATTTTGACATTTTCACCTTAAGTGTACAATCAGGGTCTGAAAACGCGTTTAAAGCAATAAAAAGTTCATTTTGGCTCTCACACCTAAACTAAACGTTGTAGACTCAAAATTTTTGCTGTATTTAGTGTATTCTAGCATCCTGAAGATGATTCCAGCATTAATTTCATTGTGCTTATGCTCATTTTTAAGATTTTGACATTTTCACCTAAAGTGCACAATCAGGCTGAAAACGCATTTAAAGCAATAAAAAGTTCATTTTGGCTCTCACACCTAAACTAAACGTTGTAGACTCAAAATTTTTGCTGTATTTAGTGTATTCTAGCATCCTGAAGATGATTCCAGCATTAATTTCATTGTGCTTATGCTCATTTTGAAGATTTTGATATTTTCACCTTAAGTGTACAATCAGGGGCTGAAAACGCGTTTAAAGCAATAAAAAGTTCATTTTGGCTCTCACACCTAAACTAAACGTTGTAGACTCAAAATTTTTGCTGTATTTAGTGTATTCTAGCATCCTGAAGATGATTCTAGCATTAATTTCATTGTGCTTATGCTCATTTTTAAGATTTTGACATTTTCACTTAAAGTGCACAATCAGGCTGAAAACGCATTTAAAGCAATAAAAAATTCATTTTGGCTCTCACACCTAAACTAAACGTTGTAGACTCAAAATTTTTGCTGTATTTAGTGTATTCTAGCATCCTGAAGATGATTCCAGCATTAATTTCATTGTGCTTATGCTCATTTTGAAGATTTTGACATTTTCACCTTAAGTGTACAATCAGGGAATGAAAACGCGTTTAAAGCAATAAAAAGTTCATTTTGGCTCTCACACCTAAACTAAACGTTGTAGACTCAAAATTTTTGCTGTATTTAGTGTATTCTAGCATCCTGAAGATGATTCCAGCATTAATTTCATTGTGCTTATGCTCATTTTGAAGATTTTGACATTTTCACCTTAAGTGTACAATCAGGGGCTGAAAACGCATTTAAAGCAATAAAAAGTTCATTTTGGCTCTCACACCTAAACTAAACGTTGTAGACTCAAAATTTTTGCTGTATTTAGTGTATTCTAGCATCCTGAAGATGATTCCAGCATTAATTTCATTGTGCTTATGCTCATTTTTAAGATTTTGACATTTTCATCTTAAGTGTACAATCAGGGGCTGAAAACGCGTTTAAAGCAATAAAAAGTTCATTTTGGCTCTCACACCTAAACTAAACGTTGTAGACTCAAAATTTTTGCTGTATTCAGTGTATTCTAGCATCCTGAAGATGATTCCAGCATTAATTTCATCGTGCTTATGCTCATTTTGAAGATTTTGACATTTTCACCTAAAGTGCACAATCAGGCTGAAAACGCATTTAAAGCAATAAAAAGTTCATTTTGGCTCTCACACCTATACTAAATGTTGTAGACTCAAAATTTTTGCTGTATTTAGTGTATTCTAGCGTCCTGAGGATGATTCCAGCATTAATTTCATTGTGCTTATGCTCATTTTGAAGATTTTGACATTTTCACCTTAAGTGTACAATCAGGGGCTGAAAACGCGTTTAAAGCAATAAAAAGTTCATTTTGGCTCTCACACCTAAACTAAACGTTGTAGACTCAAAATTTTTGCTGTATTTAGTGTATTCTAGCATCCTGAAGATGATTCCAGCATTAATTTAATTGTGCTTATGCTCATTTTTAAGATTTTGACATTTTCACCTAAAGTGCACAATCAGGCTGAAAACGCATTTAAAGCAATAAAAAGTTCATTTTGGCTCTCACACCTAAACTAAACGTTGTAGACTCAAAATTTTTGCTGTATTTGGTGTATTTTAGCATCCTGAAGATGATTCCAGCATTAATTTCATTGTGCTTATGCTCATTTTTAAGATTTTGACATTTTCATCTTAAGTTTACAATCAGGGGCTGAAAACGAGTTTAAAGCAATAAAAAGTTCATTTTGGCTCTCACACCTAAACTAAACGTTGTAGACTCAAAATTTTTGCTGTATTCAGTGTATTCTAGCATCCTGAAGATGATTCCAGCATTAATTTCATCGTGCTTATGCTCATTTTGAAGATTTTGACATTTTCACCTTAAGTGCACAATCAGGCTGAAAACGCATTTAAAGCAATAAAAAGTTCATTTTGGCTCACACACCTAAAATAAACGTTGTAGACTCAAAATTTTTGCTGTATTTAGTGTATTCTAGCATCCTGAAGATGATTCCAGCATTAACTTCATTGTGCTTATGCTCATTTTGAAGATTTTGACATTTTCACCTTAAGTGTACAATCAGGGGCTGAAAACGCGTTTAAAGCAATAAAAAGTTCATTTTGGCTCTCACACCTAAACTAAACGTTGTAGACTCAAAATTTTTGCTGTATTTAGTGTATTCTAGCATCCTGAAGATGATTCCAGCATTAATTTAATTGTGCTTATGCTCATTTTTAAGATTTTGACATTTTCACCTAAAGTGCACAATCAGGCTGAAAACGCATTTAAAGCAATAAAAAGTTCATTTTGGCTCTCACACCTAAACTAAACGTTGTAGACTCAAAATTTTTGCTGTATTTAGTGTATTCTAGCATCCTGAAGATGATTCCAGCATTAATTTCATTGTGCTTATGCTCATTTTGAAGATTTTGACATTTTCACCTTAAGTGTACAATCAGGGGCTGAAAACGCGTTTAAAGCAATAAAAAGTTCATTTTGGCTCTCACACCTAAACTAAACGTTGTAGACTCAAAATTTTTGCTGTATTTAGTGTATTCTAGCATCCTGAAGATGATTCCAGCATTAATTTCATTGTGCTTATACTCATTTTTAAGATTTTGACATTTTCACCTAAAGTGCACAATCAGGCTGAAAACGCATTTAAAGCAATAAAAAGTTCATTTTGGCTCTCACACCTAAACTAAACGTTGTAGACTCAAAATTTTTGCTGTATTTAGTGTATTTTAGCATCCTGAAGATGATTCCAGCATTAATTTCATTATGCTTATGCTCATTTTTAAGATTTTGACATTTTCATCTTAAGTGTACAATCAGCGGCTGAAAACGCGTTTAAAGCAATAAAAAGTTCATTTTGGCTCTCACACCTAAACTAAACGTTGTAGACTCAAAATTTTTGCTGTATTCAGTGTATTCTAGCATCCTGAAGATGATTCCAGCATTAATTTCATCGTGCTTATGCTCATTTTGAAGATTTTGACATTTTCACCTAAAGTGCACAATCAGGCTGAAAACGCATTTAAAGCAATAAAAAGTTCATTTTGGCTCTCACACCTATACTAAATGTTGTAGACTCAAAATTTTTGCTGTATTTAGTGTATTCTAGCATCCTGAGGATGATTCCAGCATTAATTTCATCGTGCTTATGCTCATTTTGAAGATTTTGACATTTTCACCTTAAGTGTACAATCAGGGGCTGAAAACGCGTTTAAAGCAATAAAAAGTTCATTTTGGCTCTCACACCTAAACTAAACGTTGTAGACTCAAAATTTTTGCTGTATTTAGTGTATTCTAGCATCCTGAAGATGATTCCAGCATTAATTTCATTGTACTTATGCTCATTTTGAAGATTTTGACATTTTCACCTTAAGTGTACAATCAGGGGCTGAAAACGCGTTTAAAGCAATAAAAAGTTCATTTTGGCTCTCACACCTAAACTAAACGTTGTAGACTCAATTTTTTTGCTGTATTTAGTGTATTCTAGCATCCTGAAGATGATTCCAGCATTAATTTCATTGTGCTTATGCTCATTTTTAAGATTTTGACATTTTCACCTAAAGTGCACAATCAGGCTGAAAACGCATTTAAAGCAATAAAAAGTTCATTTTGGCTCTCACACCTAAACTAAACGTTGTAGACTCAAAATTTTTGCTGTATTTAGTGTATTCTAGCATCCTGAAGATGATTCCAGCATTAATTTCATTGTGCTTATGCTCATTTTGAAGATTTTGACATTTTCACCTTAAGTGTACAATCAGGGGCTGAAAACGCGTTTAAAGCAATAAAAAGTTCATTTTGGCTCTCACACCTAAACTAAACGTTGTAGACTCAAAATTTTTGCTGTATTCAGTGTATTCTAGCATCCTGAAGATGATTCCAGCATTAATTTCATCGTGCTTATGCTCATTTTTAAGATTTTGACATTTTCACCTAAAGTGCACAATCAGGCTGAAAACGCATTTAAAGCAATAAAAAGTTCATTTTGGCTCTCACACCTAAACTAAACGTTGTAGACTCAAAATTTTTGCTGTATTTAGTGTATTCTAGCATCCTGAAGATGATTCCAGCATTAATTTCATTGTGCTTATGCTCATTTTGAAGATTTTGACATTTTCACCTTAAGTGTACAATCAGGGGCTGAAAACGCGTTTAAAGCAATAAAAAGTTCATTTTGGCTCTCACACCTAAACTAAACGTTGTAGACTCAAAATTTTTGCTGTATTTAGTGTATTCTAGCATCCTGAAGATGATTCCAGCATTAATTTCATTGTGCTTATGCTCATTTTGAAGATTTTGACATTTTCACCTAAAGTGCACAATCAGGCTGAAAACGCATTTAAAGCAATAAAAAGTTCATTTTGGCTCTCACACCTAAACTAAACGTTGTAGACTCAAAATTTTTGCTGTATTTAGTGTATTCTAGCATCCTGAAGATGATTCCAGCATTAATTTAATTGTGCTTATGCTCATTTTGAAGATTTTGACATTTTCACCTTAAGTGTACAATCAGGGGCTGAAAACGCGTTTAAAGCAATAAAAAGTTCATTTTGGCTCTCACACCTAAACTAAACGTTGTAGACTCAAAATTTTTGCTGTATTTAGTGTATTCTAGCATCCTGAAGATGATTCCAGCATTAATTTCATTGTGCTTATGCTCATTTTTAAGATTTTGACATTTTCACCTAAAGTGCACAATCAGGCTGAAAACGCATTTAAAGCAATAAAAAGTTCATTTTGGCTCTCACACCTAAACTAAACGTTGTAGACTCAAAATTTTTGCTGTATTTAGTGTATTCTAGCATCCTGAAGATGATTCCAGCATTAATTTCATTGTGCTTATGCTCATTTTGAAGATTTTGACATTTTCACCTTAAGTGTACAATCAGGGGCTGAAAACGCGTTTAAAGCAATAAAAAGTTCATTTTGGCTCTCACAACTAAACTAAACGTTGTAGACTCAAAATTTTTGCTGTATTTAGTGTATTCTAGCATCCTGAAGATGATTCCAGCATTAATTTCATTGTGCTTATGCTCATTTTTAAGATTTTGACATTTTCACCTAAAGTGCACAATCAGGCTGAAAACGCATTTAAAGCAATAAAAAGTTCATTTTGGCTCTCACACCTAAACTAAACGTTGTAGACTCAAAATTTTTGCTGTATTTAGTGTATTCTAGCATCCTGAAGATGATTCCAGCATTAATTTCATTGTGCTTATGCTCATTTTGAAGATTTTGACATTTTCACCTTAAGTGTACAATCAGGGGCTGAAAACGCGTTTAAAGCAATAAAAAGTTCATTTTGGCTCTCACACCTAAACTAAACGTTGTAGACTCAAAATTTTTGCTGTATTCAGTGTATTCTAGCATCCTGAAGATGATTCCAGCATTAATTTCATCGTGCTTATGCTCATTTTTAAGATTTTGACATTTTCACCTAAAGTGCACAATCAGGCTGAAAACGCATTTAAAGCAATAAAAAGTTCATTTTGGCTCTCACACCTAAACTAAACGTTGTAGACTCAAAATTTTTGCTGTATTTAGTGTATTCTAGCATCCTGAAGATGATTCCAGCATTAATTTCATTGTGCTTATGCTCATTTTGAAGATTTTGACATTTTCACCTTAAGTGTACAATCAGGGGCTGAAAACGCGTTTAAAGCAATAAAAAGTTCATTTTGGCTCTCACACCTAAACTAAACGTTGTAGACTCAAAATTTTTGCTGTATTTAGTGTATTCTAGCATCCTGAAGATGATTCCAGCATTAATTTCATTGTGCTTATGCTCATTTTGAAGATTTTGACATTTTCACCTAAAGTGCACAATCAGGCTGAAAACGCGTTTAACGCAATAAAAAGTTCATTTTGGCTCTCACACCTAAACTAAACGTTGTAGACTCAAAATTTTTGCTGTATTTAGTGTATTCTAGCATCCTGAAGATGATTCCAGCATTAATTTCATTGTGCTTATGCTCATTTTGAAGATTTTGACATTTTCACCTAAAGTGCACAATCAGGCTGAAAACGCATTTAAAGCAATAAAAAGTTCATTTTGGCTCTCACACCTAAACTACACGTTGTAGACTCAAAATTTTTGCTGTATTTAGTGTATTCTAGCATCCTGAAGATGATTCCAGCATTAATTTCATTGTGCTTATGCTCATTTTTAAGATTTTGACATTTTCACCTAAAGTGCACAATCAGGCTGAAAACGCATTTAAAGCAATAAAAAGTTCATTTTGGCTCTCACACCTAAACTAAACGTTGTAGACTCAACATTTTTGCTGTATTTAGTGTATTCTAGCATCCTGAAGATGATTCCAGCATTAATTTCATTGTGCTTATGCTCATTTTGAAGATTTTGACATTTTCACCTTAAGTGTACAATCAGGGGCTGAAAACGCGTTTAAAGCAATAAAAAGTTCATTTTGGCTCTCACACCTAAACTAAACGTTGTAGACTCAAAATTTTTGCTGTATTTAGTGTATTCTAGCATCCTGAAGATGATTCCAGCATTAATTTCATTGTGCTTATGCTCATTTTTAAGATTTTGACATTTTCACCTAAAGTGCACAATCAGGCTGAAAACGCATTTAAAGCAATAAAAAGTTCATTTTGGCTCTCACACCTAAACTAAACGTTGTAGACTCAAAATTTTTGCTGTATTTAGTGTATTCTAGCATCCTGAAGATGATTCCAGCATTAATTTCATTGTGCTTATGCTCATTTTGAAGATTTTGACATTTTCACCTTAAGTGTACAATCAGGGGCTGAAAACGCGTTTAAAGCAATAAAAAGTTCATTTTGGCTCTCACACCTAAACTAAACGTTGTAGACTCAAAATTTTTGCTGTATTCAGTGTATTCTAGCATCCTGAAGATGATTCCAGCATTAATGTCATCGTGCTTATGCTCATTTTTAAGATTTTGACATTTTCACCTAAAGTGCACAATCAGGCTGAAAACGCATTTAAAGCAATAAAAAGTTCATTTTGGCTCTCACACCTAAACTAAACGTTGTAGACTCAAAATTTTTGCTGTATTTAGTGTATTCTAGCATCCTGAAGATGATTCCAGCATTAATTTCATTGTGCTTATGCTCATTTTGAAGATTTTGACATTTTCACCTTAAGTGTACAATCAGGGTCTGAAAACGCGTTTAAAGCAATAAAAAGTTCATTTTGGCTCTCACACCTAAACTAAACGTTGTAGACTCAAATTTTTTGCTGTATTTAGTGTATTCTAGCATCCTGAAGATGATTCCAGCATTAATTTCATTGTGCTTATGCTCATTTTTAAGATTTTGACATTTTCACCTAAAGTGCACAATCAGGCTGAAAACGCATTTAAAGCAATAAAAAGTTCATTTTGGCTCTCACACCTAAACTAAACGTTGTAGACTCAAAATTTTTGCTGTATTTAGTGTATTCTAGCATCCTGAAGATGATTCCAGCATTAATTTCATTGTGCTTATGCTCATTTTGAAGATTTTGACATTTTCACCTTAAGTGTACAATCAGGGGCTGAAAACGCGTTTAAAGCAATAAAAAGTTCATTTTGGCTCTCACACCTAAACTAAACGTTGTAGACTCAAAATTTTTGCTGTATTTAGTGTATTCTAGCATCCTGAAGATGATTCCAGCATTAATTTCATTGTGCTTATGCTCATTTTGAAGATTTTGACATTTTCACCTTAAGTGTACAATCAGGGGCTGAAAACGCGTTTAAAGCAATAAAAAGTTCATTTTGGCTCTCACACCTAAACTAAACGTTGTAGACTCAAAATTTTTGCTGTATTTAGTGTATTCTAGCATCCTGAAGATGATTCCAGCATTAATTTCATTGTGCTTATGCTCATTTTTAAGATTTTGACATTTTCACCTAAAGTGCACAATCAGGCTGAAAACGCATTTAAAGCAATAAAAAGTTCATTTTGGCTCTCACACCTAAACTAAACGTTGTAGACTCAAAATTTTTGCTGTATTTAGTGTATTCTAGCATCCTGAAGATGATTCCAGCATTAATTTCATTGTGCTTATGCTCATTTTTAAGATTTTGACATTTTCACCTAAAGTGCACAATCAGGCTGAAAACGCGTTTAAAGCAATAAAAAGTTCATTTTGGCTCTCACACCTAAACTAAACGTTGTAGACTCAAAATTTTTGCTGTATTTAGTGTATTCTAGCATCCTGAAGATGATTCCAGCATTAATTTAATTGTGCTTATGCTCATTTTTAAGATTTTGACATTTTCACCTAAAGTGCACAATCAGGCTGAAAACGCATTTAAAGCAATAAAAAGTTCATTTTGGCTCTCACACCTAAACTAAACGTTGTAGACTCAAAATTTTTGCTGTATTTAGTGTATTCTAGCATCCTGAAGATGATTCCAGCATTAATTTCATTGTGCTTATGCTCATTTTGAAGATTTTGACATTTTCACCTTAAGTGTACAATCAGGGGCTGAAAACGCGTTTAAAGCAATAAAAAGTTCATTTTGGCTCTCACACCTAAACTAAACGTTGTAGACTCAAAATTTTTGCTGTATTTAGTGTATTCTAGCATCCTGAAGATGATTCCAGCATTAATTTCATTGTGCTTATACTCATTTTTAAGATTTTGACATTTTCACCTAAAGTGCACAATCAGGCTGAAAACGCATTTAAAGCAATAAAAAGTTCATTTTGGCTCTCACACCTAAACTAAACGTTGTAGACTCAAAATTTTTGCTGTATTTAGTGTATTTTAGCATCCTGAAGATGATTCCAGCATTAATTTTATTGTGCTTATGCTCATTTTTAAGATTTTGACATTTTCATCTTAAGTGTACAATCAGGGGCTGAAAACGCGTTTAAAGCAATAAAAAGTTCATTTTGGCTCTCACACCTAAACTAAACGTTGTAGACTCAAAATTTTTTTGTATTCAGTGTATTCTAGCATCCTGAAGATGATTCCAGCATTAATTTCATCGTGCTTATGCTCATTTTGAAGATTTTGACATTTTCACCTAAAGTGCACAATCAGGCTGAAAACGCATTTAAAGCAATAAAAAGTTCATTTTGGCTCTCACACCTATACTAAATGTTGTAGACTCAAAATTTTTGCTGTATTTAGTGTATTCTAGCATCCTGAGGATGATTCCAGCATTAATTTCATCGTGCTTATGCTCATTTTGAAGATTTTGACATTTTCACCTTAAGTGTACAATCAGGGGCTGAAAACGCGTTTAAAGCAATAATAAGTTCATTTTGGCTCTCACACCTAAACTAAACGTTGTAGACTCAAAATTTTTGCTGTATTTAGTGTATTCTAGCATCCTGAAGATGATTCCAGCATTAATTTCATTGTACTTATGCTCATTTTGAAGATTTTGACATTTTCACCTTAAGTGTACAATCAGGGGCTGAAAACGCGTTTAAAGCAATAAAAAGTTCATTTTGGCTCTCACACCTAAACTAAACGTTGTAGACTCAAAATTTTTGCTGTATTTAGTGTATTCTAGCATCCTGAAGATGATTCCAGCATTAATTTCATTGTGCTTATGCTCATTTTGAAGATTTTGACATTTTCACCTAAAGTGCACAATCAGGCTGAAAACGCATTTAAAGCAATAAAAAGTTCATTTTGGCTCTCACACCTAAACTAAACGTTGTAGACTCAAAATTTTTGCAGTATTTAGTGTATTCTAGCATCCTGAAGATGATTCCAGCATTAATTTAATTGTGCTTATGCTCATTTTGAAGATTTTGACATTTTCACCTAAAGTGCACAATCAGGCTGAAAACGCATTTAAAGCAATAAAAAGTTCATTTTGGCTCTCACACCTAAACTAAACGTTGTAGACTCAAAATTTTTGCTGTATTTAGTGTATTCTAGCATCCTGAAGATGATTCCAGCATTAATTTCATTGTGCTTATGCTCATTTTTAAGATTTTGACATTTTCACCTAAAGTGCACAATCAGGCTGAAAACGCATTTAAAGCAATAAAAAGTTCATTTTGGCTCTCACACCTAAACTAAACGTTGTAGACTCAAGATTTTTGCTGTATTTAGTGTATTCTTGCATCCTGAAGATGATTCCAGCATTAATTTCATTGTGCTTATGCTCATTTTGAAGATTTTGACATTTTCACCTTAAGTGTACAATCAGGGGCTGAAAACGCGTTTAAAGCAATAAAAAGTTCATTTTGGCTCTCACAACTAAACTAAACGTTGTAGACTCAAAATTTTTGCTGTATTTAGTGTATTCTAGCATCCTGAAGATGATTCCAGCATTAATTTCATCGTGCTTATGCTCATTTTGAAGATTTTGACATTTTCACCTAAAGTGCACAATCAGGCTGAAAACGCATTTAAAGCAATAAAAAGTTCATTTTGGCTCTCACACCTATACTAAATATTGTAGACTCAAAATTTTTGCTGTATTTAGTGTATTCTAGCATCCTGAGGATGATTCCAGCATTAATTTCATCGTGCTTATGCTCATTTTGAAGATTTTGACATTTTCACCTTAAGTGTACAATCAGGGGCTGAAAACGCGTTTAAAGCAATAAAAAGTTCATTTTGGCTCTCACACCTAAACTAAACGTTGTAGACTCAAAATTTTTGCTGTATTTAGTGTATTCTAGCATCCTGAAGATGATTCCAGCATTAATTTCATTGTACTTATGCTCATTTTGAAGATTTTGACATTTTCACCTTAAGTGTACAATCAGGGGCTGAAAACGCGTTTAAAGCAATAAAAAGTTCATTTTGGCTCTCACACCTAAACTAAACGTTGTAGACTCAATTTTTTTGCTGTATTTAGTGTATTCTAGCATCCTGAAGATGATTCCAGCATTAATTTCATTGTGCTTATGCTCATTTTTAAGATTTTGACATTTTCACCTAAAGTGCACAATCAGGCTGAAAACGCATTTAAAGCAATAAAAAGTTCATTTTGGCTCTCACACCTAAACTAAACGTTGTAGACTCAAAATTTTTGCTGTATTTAGTGTATTCTAGCATCCTGAAGATGATTCCAGCATTAATTTCATTGTGCTTATGCTCATTTTGAAGATTTTGACATTTTCACCTTAAGTGTACAATCAGGGGCTGAAAACGCGTTTAAAGCAATAAAAAGTTCATTTTGGCTCTCACACCTAAACTAAACGTTGTAGACTCAAAATTTTTGCTGTATTCAGTGTATTCTAGCATCCTGAAGATGATTCCAGCATTAATTTCATCGTGCTTATGCTCATTTTTAAGATTTTGACATTTTCACCTAAAGTGCACAATCAGGCTGAAAACGCATTTAAAGCAATAAAAAGTTCATTTTGGCTCTCACACCTAAACTAAACGTTGTAGACTCAAAATTTTTGCTGTATTTAGTGTATTCTAGCATCCTGAAGATGATTCCAGCATTAATTTCATTGTGCTTATGCTCATTTTGAAGATTTTGACATTTTCACCTTAAGTGTACAATCAGGGGCTGAAAACGCGTTTAAAGCAATAAAAAGTTCATTTTGGCTCTCACACCTAAACTAAACGTTGTAGACTCAAAATTTTTGCTGTATTTAGTGTATTCTAGCATCCTGAAGATGATTCCAGCATTAATTTCATTGTGCTTATGCTCATTTTGAAGATTTTGACATTTTCACCTAAAGTGCACAATCAGGCTGAAAACGCATTTAAAGCAATAAAAAGTTCATTTTGGCTCTCACACCTAAACTAAACGTTGTAGACTCAAAATTTTTGCTGTATTTAGTGTATTCTAGCATCCTGAAGATGATTCCAGCATTAATTTAATTGTGCTTATGCTCATTTTGAAGATTTTGACATTTTCACCTTAAGTGTACAATCAGGGGCTGAAAACGCGTTTAAAGCAATAAAAAGTTCATTTTGGCTCTCACACCTAAACTAAACGTTGTAGACTCAAAATTTTTGCTGTGTTTAGTGTATTCTAGCATCCTGAAGATGATTCCAGCATTAATTTCATTGTGCTTATGCTCATTTTTAAGATTTTGACATTTTCACCTAAAGTGCACAATCAGGCTGAAAACGCATTTAAAGCAATAAAAAGTTCATTTTGGCTCTCACACCTAAACTAAACGTTGTAGACTCAAAATTTTTGCTGTATTTAGTGTATTCTTGCATCCTGAAGATGATTCCAGCATTAATTTCATTGTGCTTATGCTCATTTTGAAGATTTTGACATTTTCACCTTAAGTGTACAATCAGGGGCTGAAAACGCGTTTAAAGCAATAAAAAGTTCATTTTGGCTCTCACAACTAAACTAAACGTTGTAGACTCAAAATTTTTGCTGTATTTAGTGTATTCTAGCATCCTGAAGATGATTCCAGCATTAATTTCATTGTGCTTATGCTCATTTTTAAGATTTTGACATTTTCACCTAAAGTGCACAATCAGGCTGAAAACGCATTTAAAGCAATAAAAAGTTCATTTTGGCTCTCACACCTAAACTAAACGTTGTAGACTCAAAATTTTTGCTGGATTTAGTGTATTCTAGCATCCTGAAGATGATTCCAGCATTAATTTCATTGTGCTTATGCTCATTTTGAAGATTTTGACATTTTCACCTTAATTGTACAATCAGGGGCTGAAAACGCGTTTAAAGCAATAAAAAGTTCATTTTGGCTCTCACACCTAAACTAAACGTTGTAGACTCAAAATTTTTGCTGTATTCAGTGTATTCTAGCATCCTGAAGATGATTCCAGCATTAATTTCATCGTGCTTATGCTCATTTTTAAGATTTTGACATTTTCACCTAAAGTGCACAATCAGGCTGAAAACGCATTTAAAGCAATAAAAAGTTCATTTTGGCTCTCACACCTAAACTAAACGTTGTAGACTCAAAATTTTTGCTGTATTTAGTGTATTCTAGCATCCTGAAGATGATTCCAGCATTAATTTCATTGTGCTTATGCTCATTTTTAAGATTTTGACATTTTCACCTAAAGTGCACAATCAGGCTGAAAACGCATTTAAAGCAATAAAAAGTTCATTTTGGCTCTCACACCTAAACTAAACGTTGTAGACTCAAAATTTTTGCTGTATTTAGTGTATTCTAGCATCCTGAAGATGATTCCAGCATTAATTTCATTGTGCTTATGCTCATTTTGAAGATTTTGACATTTTCACCTTAAGTGTACAATCAGGGGCTGAAAACGCGTTTAAAGCAATAAAAAGTTCATTTTGGCTCTCACACCTAAACTAAACGTTGTAGACTCAAAATTTTTGCTGTATTCAGTGTATTCTAGCATCCTGAAGATGATTCCAGCATTAATTTCATCGTGCTTATGCTCATTTTTAAGATTTTGACATTTTCACCTAAAGTGCACAATCAGGCTGAAAACGCATTAAAAGCAATAAAAAGTTCATTTTGGCTCTCACACCTAAACTAAACGTTGTAGACTCAAAATTTTTGCTGTATTTAGTGTATTCTAGCATCCTGAAGATGATTCCAGCATTAATTTCATTGTGCTTATGCTCATTTTGAAGATTTTGACATTTTCACCTTAAGTGTACAATCAGGGTCTGAAAACGCGTTTAAAGCAATAAAAAGTTCATTTTGGCTCTCACACCTAAACTAAACGTTGTAGACTCAAATTTTTTGCTGTATTTAGTGTATTCTAGCATCCTGAAGATGATTCCAGCATTAATTTCATTGTGCTTATGCTCATTTTTAAGATTTTGACATTTTCACCTAAAGTGCACAATCAGGCTGAAAACGCATTTAAAGCAATAAAAAGTTCATTTTGGCTCTCACACCTAAACTAAACGTTGTAGACTCAAAATTTTTGCTGTATTTAGTGTATTCTAGCATCCTGAAGATGATTCCAGCATTAATTTCATTGTGCTTATGCTCATTTTGAAGATTTTGACATTTTCACCTTAAGTGTACAATCAGGGGCTGAAAACGCGTTTAAAGCAATAAAAAGTTCATTTTGGCTCTCACACCTAAACTAAACGTTGTAGACTCAAATTTTTTGCTGTATTTAGTGTATTCTAGCATCCTGAAGATGATTCCAGCATTAATTTCATTGTGCTTATGCTCATTTTTAAGATTTTGACATTTTCACCTAAAGTGCACAATCAGGCTGAAAACGCATTTAAAGCAATAAAAAGTTCATTTTGGCTCTCACACCTAAACTAAACGTTGTAGACTCAAAATTTTTGCTGTATTTAGTGTATTCTAGCATCCTGAAGATGATTCCAGCATTAATTTCATTGTGCTTATGCTCATTTTGAAGATTTTGACATTTTCACCTTAAGTGTACAATCAGGGGCTGAAAACGCGTTTAAAGCAATAAAAAGTTCATTTTGGCTCTCACACCTAAACTAAACGTTGTAGACTCAAAATTTTTGCTGTATTTAGTGTATTCTAGCATCCTGAAGATGATTCCAGCATTAATTTAATTGTGCTTATGCTCATTTTTAAGATTTTGACATTTTCACCTAAAGTGCACAATCAGGCTGAAAACGCATTTAAAGCAATAAAAAGTTCATTTTGGCTCTCACACCTAAACTAAACGTTGTAGACTCAAAATTTTTGCTGTATTTAGTGTATTCTAGCATCCTGACGATGATTCCAGCATTAATTTCATTGTGCTTATGCTCATTTTGAAGATTTTGACATTTTCACCTTAAGTGTACAATCAGGGGCTGAAAACGCGTTTAAAGCAATAAAAAGTTCATTTTGGCTCTCACACCTAAACTAAACGTTGTAGACTCAAAATTTTTGCTGTATTTAGTGTATTCTAGCATCCTGAAGATGATTCCAGCATTAATTTCATTGTGCTTATGCTCATTTTGAAGATTTTGACATTTTCACCTAAAGTGCACAATCAGGCTGAAAACGCGTTTAAAGCAATAAAAAGTTCATTTTGGCTCTCACACCTAAACTAAACGTTGTAGACTCAAAATTTTTGCTGTATTTAGTGTATTCTAGCATCCTGAAGATGATTCCAGCATTAATTTCATTGTGCTTATGCTCATTTTGAAGATTTTGACATTTTCACCTAAAGTGCACAATCAGGCTGAAAACGCATTTAAAGCAATAAAAAGTTCATTTTGGCTCTCACACCTAAACTAAACGTTGTAGACTCAAAATTTTTGCTGTATTTAGTGTATTCTAGCATCCTGAAGATGATTCCAGCATTAATTTCATTGTGCTTATGCTCATTTTGAAGATTTTGACATTTTCACCTTAAGTGTACAATCAGGGGCTGAAAACGCATTTAAAGCAATAAAAAGTTCATTTTGGCTCTCACACCTAAACTACACGTTGTAGACTCAAAATGTTTGCTGTATTTAGTGTATTCTAGCATCCTGAAGATGATTCTAGCATTAATTTCATTGTGCTTATGCTCATTTTTAAGATTTTGACATTTTCACCTAAAGTGCACAATCAGGCTGAAAACGCATTTAAAGCAATAAAAAGTTCATTTTGGCTCTCACACCTAAACTAAACGTTGTAGACTCAAAATTTTTGCTGTATTTAGTGTATTCTAGCATCCTGAAGATGATTCCAGCATTAATTTCATTGTGCTTATGCTCATTTTGAAGATTTTGACATTTTCACCTTAAGTGTACAATCAGGGGCTGAAAACGCGTTTAAAGCAATAAAAAGTTCATTTTGGCTCTCACACCTAAACTAAACGTTGTAGACTCAAAATTTTTGCTGTATTTAGTGTATTCTAGCATCCTGAAGATGATGCCAGCATTAATTTCATTGTGCTTATGCTCATTTTTAAGATTTTGACATTTTCACCTAAAGTGCACAATCAGGCTGAAAACGCATTTAAAGCAATAAAAAGTTCATTTTGGCTCTCACACCTAAACTAAACGTTGTAGACTCAAAATTTTTGCTGTATTTAGTGTATTCTAGCATCCTGAAGATGATTCCAGCATTAATTTCATTGTGCTTATGCTCATTTTGAAGATTTTGACATTTTCACCTTAAGTGTACAATCAGGGGCTGAAAACGCGTTTAAAGCAATAAAAAGTTCATTTTGGCTCTCACACCTAAACTAAACGTTGTAGACTCAAAATTTTTGCTGTATTCAGTGTATTCTAGCATCCTGAAGATGATTCCAGCATTAATTTCATCGTGCTTATGCTCATTTTTAAGATTTTGACATTTTCACCTAAAGTGCACAATCAGGCTGAAAACGCATTTAAAGCAATAAAAAGTTCATTTTGGCTCTCACACCTAAACTAAACGTTGTAGACTCAAAATTTTTGCTGTATTTAGTGTATTCTAGCATCCTGAAGATGATTCCAGCATTAATTTCATTGTGCTTATGCTCATTTTGAAGATTTTGACATTTTCACCTTAAGTGTACAATCAGGGTCTGAAAACGCGTTTAAAGCAATAAAAAGTTCATTTTGGCTCTCACACCTAAACTAAACGTTGTAGACTCAAATTTTTTGCTGTATTTAGTGTATTCTAGCATCCTGAAGATGATTCCAGCATTAATTTCATTGTGCTTATGCTCATTTTTAAGATTTTGACATTTTCACCTAAAGTGCACAATCAGGCTGAAAACGCATTTAAAGCAATAAAAAGTTCATTTTGGCTCTCACACCTAAACTAAACGTTGTAGACTCAAAATTTTTGCTGTATTTAGTGTATTCTAGCATCCTGAAGATGATTCCAGCATTAATTTCATTGTGCTTATGCTCATTTTGAAGATTTTGACATTTTCACCTTAAGTGTACAATCAGGGGCTGAAAACGCGTTTAAAGCAATAAAAAGTTCATTTTGGCTCTCACACCTAAACTAAACGTTGTAGACTCAAAATTTTTGCTGTATTTAGTGTATTCTAGCATCCTGAAGATGATTCCAGCATTAATTTCATTGTGCTTATGCTCATTTTTAAGATTTTGACATTTTCACCTAAAGTGCACAATCAGGCTGAAAACGCATTTAAAGCAATAAAAAGTTCATTTTGGCTCTCACACCTAAACTAAACGTTGTAGACTCAAAATTTTTGCTGTATTTAGTGTATTCTAGCATCCTGAAGATGATTCCAGCATTAATTTCATTGTGCTTATGCTCATTTTGAAGATTTTGACATTTTCACCTTAAGTGTACAATCAGGGGCTGAAAACGCGTTTAAAGCAATAAAAAGTTCATTTTGGCTCTCACACCTAAACTAAACGTTGTAGACTCAAAATTTTTGCTGTATTTAGTGTATTCTAGCATCCTGAAGATGATTCCAGCATTAATTTCATTGTGCTTATGCTCATTTTGAAGATTTTGACATTTTCACCTAAAGTGCACAATCAGGCTGAAAACGCGTTTAAAGCAATAAAAAGTTCATTTTGGCTCTCACACCTAAACTAAACGTTGTAGACTCAAAATTTTTGCTGTATTTAGTGTATTCTAGCATCCTGAAGATGATTCCAGCATTAATTTCATTGTGCTTATGCTCATTTTGAAGATTTTGACATTTTCACCTAAAGTGCACAATCAGGCTGAAAACGCATTTAAAGCAATAAAAAGTTCATTTTGGCTCTCACACCTAAACTAAACGTTGTAGACTCAAAATTTTTGCTGTATTTAGTGTATTCTAGCATCCTGAAGATGATTCCAGCATTAATTTCATTGTGCTTATGCTCATTTTGAAGATTTTGACATTTTCACCTTAAGTGTACAATCAGGGGCTGAAAACGCATTTAAAGCAATAAAAAGTTCATTTTGGCTCTCACACCTAAACTACACGTTGTAGACTCAAAATGTTTGCTGTATTTAGTGTATTCTAGCATCCTGAAGATGATTCTAGCATTAATTTCATTGTGCTTATGCTCATTTTTAAGATTTTGACATTTTCACCTAAAGTGCACAATCAGGCTGAAAACGCATTTAAAGCAATAAAAAGTTCATTTTGGCTCTCACACCTAAACTAAACGTTGTAGACTCAAAATTTTTGCTGTATTTAGTGTATTCTAGCATCCTGAAGATGATTCCAGCATTAATTTCATTGTGCTTATGCTCATTTTGAAGATTTTGACATTTTCACCTTAAGTGTACAATCAGGGGCTGAAAACGCGTTTAAAGCAATAAAAAGTTCATTTTGGCTCTCACACCTAAACTAAACGTTGTAGACTCAAAATTTTTGCTGTATTTAGTGTATTCTAGCATCCTGAAGATGATGCCAGCATTAATTTCATTGTGCTTATGCTCATTTTTAAGATTTTGACATTTTCACCTAAAGTGCACAATCAGGCTGAAAACGCATTTAAAGCAATAAAAAGTTCATTTTGGCTCTCACACCTAAACTAAACGTTGTAGACTCAAAATTTTTGCTGTATTTAGTGTATTCTAGCATCCTGAAGATGATTCCAGCATTAATTTCATTGTGCTTATGCTCATTTTGAAGATTTTGACATTTTCACCTTAAGTGTACAATCAGGGGCTGAAAACGCGTTTAAAGCAATAAAAAGTTCATTTTGGCTCTCACACCTAAACTAAACGTTGTAGACTCAAAATTTTTGCTGTATTCAGTGTATTCTAGCATCCTGAAGATGATTCCAGCATTAATTTCATCGTGCTTATGCTCATTTTTAAGATTTTGACATTTTCACCTAAAGTGCACAATCAGGCTGAAAACGCATTTAAAGCAATAAAAAGTTCATTTTGGCTCTCACACCTAAACTAAACGTTGTAGACTCAAAATTTTTGCTGTATTTAGTGTATTCTAGCATCCTGAAGATGATTCCAGCATTAATTTCATTGTGCTTATGCTCATTTTGAAGATTTTGACATTTTCACCTTAAGTGTACAATCAGGGTCTGAAAACGCGTTTAAAGCAATAAAAAGTTCATTTTGGCTCTCACACCTAAACTAAACGTTGTAGACTCAAATTTTTTGCTGTATTTAGTGTATTCTAGCATCCTGAAGATGATTCCAGCATTAATTTCATTGTGCTTATGCTCATTTTTAAGATTTTGACATTTTCACCTAAAGTGCACAATCAGGCTGAAAACGCATTTAAAGCAATAAAAAGTTCATTTTGGCTCTCACACCTAAACTAAACGTTGTAGACTCAAAATTTTTGCTGTATTTAGTGTATTCTAGCATCCTGAAGATGATTCCAGCATTAATTTCATTGTGCTTATGCTCATTTTGAAGATTTTGACATTTTCACCTTAAGTGTACAATCAGGGGCTGAAAACGCGTTTAAAGCAATAAAAAGTTCATTTTGGCTCTCACACCTAAACTAAACGTTGTAGACTCAAAATTTTTGCTGTATTTAGTGTATTCTAGCATCCTGAAGATGATTCCAGCATTAATTTCATTGTGCTTATGCTCATTTTTAAGATTTTGACATTTTCACCTAAAGTGCACAATCAGGCTGAAAACGCATTTAAAGCAATAAAAAGTTCATTTTGGCTCTCACACCTAAACTAAACGTTGTAGACTCAAAATTTTTGCTGTATTTAGTGTATTCTAGCATCCTGAAGATGATTCCAGCATTAATTTCATTGTGCTTATGCTCATTTTGAAGATTTTGACATTTTCACCTTAAGTGTACAATCAGGGGCTGAAAACGCGTTTAAAGCAATAAAAAGTTCATTTTGGCTCTCACACCTAAACTAAACGTTGTAGACTCAAATTTTTTGCTGTATTTAGTGTATTCTAGCATCCTGAAGATGATTCCAGCATTAATTTCATTGTGCTTATGCTCATTTTTAAGATTTTGACATTTTCACCTAAAGTGCACAATCAGGCTGAAAACGCATTTAAAGCAATAAAAAGTTCATTTTGGCTCTCACACCTAAACTAAACGTTGTAGACTCAAAATTTTTGCTGTATTTAGTGTATTCTAGCATCCTGAAGATGATTCCAGCATTAATTTCATTGTGCTTATGCTCATTTTGAAGATTTTGACATTTTCACCTTAAGTGTACAATCAGGGGCTGAAAACGCGTTTAAAGCAATAAAAAGTTCATTTTGGCTCTCACACCTAAACTAAACGTTGTAGACTCAAAATTTTTGCTGTATTTAGTGTATTCTAGCATCCTGAAGATGATTCCAGCATTAATTTAATTGTGTTTATGCTCATTTTTAAGATTTTGACATTTTCACCTAAAGTGCACAATCAGGCTGAAAACGCATTTAAAGCAATAAAAAGTTCATTTTGGCTCTCACACCTAAACTAAACGTTGTAGACTCAAAATTTTTGCTGTATTTAGTGTATTCTAGCATCCTGACGATGATTCCAGCATTAATTTCATTGTGCTTATGCTCATTTTGAAGATTTTGACATTTTCACCTTAAGTGTACAATCAGGGGCTGAAAACGCGTTTAAAGCAATAAAAAGTTCATTTTGGCTCTCACACCTAAACTAAACGTTGTAGACTCAAAATTTTTGCTGTATTTAGTGTATTCTAGCATCCTGAAGATGATTCCAGCATTAATTTCATTGTGCTTATGCTCATTTTGAAGATTTTGACATTTTCACCTAAAGTGCACAATCAGGCTGAAAACGCGTTTAAAGCAATAAAAAGTTCATTTTGGCTCTCACACCTAAACTAAACGTTGTAGACTCAAAATTTTTGCTGTATTTAGTGTATTCTAGCATCCTGAAGATGATTCCAGCATTAATTTCATTGTGCTTATGCTCATTTTGAAGATTTTGACATTTTCACCTAAAGTGCACAATCAGGCTGAAAACGCATTTAAAGCAATAAAAAGTTCATTTTGGCTCTCACACCTAAACTAAACGTTGTAGACTCAAAATTTTTGCTGTATTTAGTGTATTCTAGCATCCTGAAGATGATTCCAGCATTAATTTCATTGTGCTTATGCTCATTTTGAAGATTTTGACATTTTCACCTTAAGTGTACAATCAGGGGCTGAAAACGCATTTAAAGCAATAAAAAGTTCATTTTGGCTCTCACACCTAAACTACACGTTGTAGACTCAAAATGTTTGCTGTATTTAGTGTATTCTAGCATCCTGAAGATGATTCTAGCATTAATTTCATTGTGCTTATGCTCATTTTTAAGATTTTGACATTTTCACCTAAAGTGCACAATCAGGCTGAAAACGCATTTAAAGCAATAAAAAGTTCATTTTGGCTCTCACACCTAAACTAAACGTTGTAGACTCAAAATTTTTGCTGTATTTAGTGTATTCTAGCATCCTGAAGATGATTCCAGCATTAATTTCATTGTGCTTATGCTCATTTTGAAGATTTTGACATTTTCACCTTAAGTGTACAATCAGGGGCTGAAAACGCGTTTAAAGCAATAAAAAGTTCATTTTGGCTCTCACACCTAAACTAAACGTTGTAGACTCAAAATTTTTGCTGTATTTAGTGTATTCTAGCATCCTGAAGATGATGCCAGCATTAATTTCATTGTGCTTATGCTCATTTTTAAGATTTTGACATTTTCACCTAAAGTGCACAATCAGGCTGAAAACGCATTTAAAGCAATAAAAAGTTCATTTTGGCTCTCACACCTAAACTAAACGTTGTAGACTCAAAATTTTTGCTGTATTTAGTGTATTCTAGCATCCTGAAGATGATTCCAGCATTAATTTCATTGTGCTTATGCTCATTTTGAAGATTTTGACATTTTCACCTTAAGTGTACAATCAGGGGCTGAAAACGCGTTTAAAGCAATAAAAAGTTCATTTTGGCTCTCACACCTAAACTAAACGTTGTAGACTCAAAATTTTTGCTGTATTCAGTGTATTCTAGCATCCTGAAGATGATTCCAGCATTAATTTCATCGTGCTTATGCTCATTTTTAAGATTTTGACATTTTCACCTAAAGTGCACAATCAGGCTGAAAACGCATTTAAAGCAATAAAAAGTTCATTTTGGCTCTCACACCTAAACTAAACGTTGTAGACTCAAAATTTTTGCTGTATTTAGTGTATTCTAGCATCCTGAAGATGATTCCAGCATTAATTTCATTGTGCTTATGCTCATTTTGAAGATTTTGACATTTTCACCTTAAGTGTACAATCAGGGTCTGAAAACGCGTTTAAAGCAATAAAAAGTTCATTTTGGCTCTCACACCTAAACTAAACGTTGTAGACTCAAATTTTTTGCTGTATTTAGTGTATTCTAGCATCCTGAAGATGATTCCAGCATTAATTTCATTGTGCTTATGCTCATTTTTAAGATTTTGACATTTTCACCTAAAGTGCACAATCAGGCTGAAAACGCATTTAAAGCAATAAAAAGTTCATTTTGGCTCTCACACCTAAACTAAACGTTGTAGACTCAAAATTTTTGCTGTATTTAGTGTATTCTAGCATCCTGAAGATGATTCCAGCATTAATTTCATTGTGCTTATGCTCATTTTGAAGATTTTGACATTTTCACCTTAAGTGTACAATCAGGGGCTGAAAACGCGTTTAAAGCAATAAAAAGTTCATTTTGGCTCTCACACCTAAACTAAACGTTGTAGACTCAAAATTTTTGCTGTATTTAGTGTATTCTAGCATCCTGAAGATGATTCCAGCATTAATTTCATTGTGCTTATGCTCATTTTTAAGATTTTGACATTTTCACCTAAAGTGCACAATCAGGCTGAAAACGCATTTAAAGCAATAAAAAGTTCATTTTGGCTCTCACACCTAAACTAAACGTTGTAGACTCAAAATTTTTGCTGTATTTAGTGTATTCTAGCATCCTGAAGATGATTCCAGCATTAATTTCATTGTGCTTATGCTCATTTTGAAGATTTTGACATTTTCACCTTAAGTGTACAATCAGGGGCTGAAAACGCGTTTAAAGCAATAAAAAGTTCATTTTGGCTCTCACACCTAAACTAAACGTTGTAGACTCAAAATTTTTGCTGTATTTAGTGTATTCTAGCATCCTGAAGATGATTCCAGCATTAATTTCATTGTGCTTATGCTCATTTTGAAGATTTTGACATTTTCACCTAAAGTGCACAATCAGGCTGAAAACGCGTTTAAAGCAATAAAAAGTTCATTTTGGCTCTCACACCTAAACTAAACGTTGTAGACTCAAAATTTTTGCTGTATTTAGTGTATTCTAGCATCCTGAAGATGATTCCAGCATTAATTTCATTGTGCTTATGCTCATTTTGAAGATTTTGACATTTTCACCTAAAGTGCACAATCAGGCTGAAAACGCATTTAAAGCAATAAAAAGTTCATTTTGGCTCTCACACCTAAACTAAACGTTGTAGACTCAAAATTTTTGCTGTATTTAGTGTATTCTAGCATCCTGAAGATGATTCCAGCATTAATTTCATTGTGCTTATGCTCATTTTGAAGATTTTGACATTTTCACCTTAAGTGTACAATCAGGGGCTGAAAACGCATTTAAAGCAATAAAAAGTTCATTTTGGCTCTCACACCTAAACTACACGTTGTAGACTCAAAATGTTTGCTGTATTTAGTGTATTCTAGCATCCTGAAGATGATTCTAGCATTAATTTCATTGTGCTTATGCTCATTTTTAAGATTTTGACATTTTCACCTAAAGTGCACAATCAGGCTGAAAACGCATTTAAAGCAATAAAAAGTTCATTTTGGCTCTCACACCTAAACTAAACGTTGTAGACTCAAAATTTTTGCTGTATTTAGTGTATTCTAGCATCCTGAAGATGATTCCAGCATTAATTTCATTGTGCTTATGCTCATTTTGAAGATTTTGACATTTTCACCTTAAGTGTACAATCAGGGGCTGAAAACGCGTTTAAAGCAATAAAAAGTTCATTTTGGCTCTCACACCTAAACTAAACGTTGTAGACTCAAAATTTTTGCTGTATTTAGTGTATTCTAGCATCCTGAAGATGATGCCAGCATTAATTTCATTGTGCTTATGCTCATTTTTAAGATTTTGACATTTTCACCTAAAGTGCACAATCAGGCTGAAAACGCATTTAAAGCAATAAAAAGTTCATTTTGGCTCTCACACCTAAACTAAACGTTGTAGACTCAAAATTTTTGCTGTATTTAGTGTATTCTAGCATCCTGAAGATGATTCCAGCATTAATTTCATTGTGCTTATGCTCATTTTGAAGATTTTGACATTTTCACCTTAAGTGTACAATCAGGGGCTGAAAACGCGTTTAAAGCAATAAAAAGTTCATTTTGGCTCTCACACCTAAACTAAACGTTGTAGACTCAAAATTTTTGCTGTATTCAGTGTATTCTAGCATCCTGAAGATGATTCCAGCATTAATTTCATCGTGCTTATGCTCATTTTTAAGATTTTGACATTTTCACCTAAAGTGCACAATCAGGCTGAAAACGCATTTAAAGCAATAAAAAGTTCATTTTGGCTCTCACACCTAAACTAAACGTTGTAGACTCAAAATTTTTGCTGTATTTAGTGTATTCTAGCATCCTGAAGATGATTCCAGCATTAATTTCATTGTGCTTATGCTCATTTTGAAGATTTTGACATTTTCACCTTAAGTGTACAATCAGGGTCTGAAAACGCGTTTAAAGCAATAAAAAGTTCATTTTGGCTCTCACACCTAAACTAAACGTTGTAGACTCAAATTTTTTGCTGTATTTAGTGTATTCTAGCATCCTGAAGATGATTCCAGCATTAATTTCATTGTGCTTATGCTCATTTTTAAGATTTTGACATTTTCACCTAAAGTGCACAATCAGGCTGAAAACGCATTTAAAGCAATAAAAAGTTCATTTTGGCTCTCACACCTAAACTAAACGTTGTAGACTCAAAATTTTTGCTGTATTTAGTGTATTCTAGCATCCTGAAGATGATTCCAGCATTAATTTCATTGTGCTTATGCTCATTTTGAAGATTTTGACATTTTCACCTTAAGTGTACAATCAGGGGCTGAAAACGCGTTTAAAGCAATAAAAAGTTCATTTTGGCTCTCACACCTAAACTAAACGTTGTAGACTCAAAATTTTTGCTGTATTTAGTGTATTCTAGCATCCTGAAGATGATTCCAGCATTAATTTCATTGTGCTTATGCTCATTTTTAAGATTTTGACATTTTCACCTAAAGTGCACAATCAGGCTGAAAACGCATTTAAAGCAATAAAAAGTTCATTTTGGCTCTCACACCTAAACTAAACGTTGTAGACTCAAAATTTTTGCTGTATTTAGTGTATTCTAGCATCCTGAAGATGATTCCAGCATTAATTTCATTGTGCTTATGCTCATTTTGAAGATTTTGACATTTTCACCTTAAGTGTACAATCAGGGGCTGAAAACGCGTTTAAAGCAATAAAAAGTTCATTTTGGCTCTCACACCTAAACTAAACGTTGTAGACTCAAAATTTTTGCTGTATTCAGTGTATTCTAGCATCCTGAAGATGATTCCAGCATTAATTTCATCGTGCTTATGCTCATTTTTAAGATTTTGACATTTTCACCTAAAGTGCACAATCAGGCTGAAAACGCATTTAAAGCAATAAAAAGTTTATTTTGGCTCTCACACCTAAACTAAACGTTGTAGACTCAAAATTTTTGCTGTATTTAGTGTATTCTAGCATCCTGAAGATGATTCCAGCATTAATTTCATTGTGCTTATGCTCATTTTGAAGATTTTGACATTTTCACCTTAAGTGTACAATCAGGGTCTGAAAACGCGTTTAAAGCAATAAAAAGTTCATTTTGGCTCTCACACCTAAACTAAACGTTGTAGACTCAAATTTTTTGCTGTATTTAGTGTATTCTAGCATCCTGAAGATGATTCCAGCATTAATTTCATTGTGCTTATGCTCATTTTTAAGATTTTGACATTTTCACCTAAAGAGTACAATCAGGCTGAAAACGCATTTAAAGCAATAAAAAGTTCATTTTGGCTCTCACACCTAAACTAAACGTTGTAGACTCAAAATTTTTGCTGTATTTAGTGTATTCTAGCATCCTGAAGATGATTCCAGCATTAATTTCATTGTGCTTATGCTCATTTTGAAGATTTTGACATTTTCACCTTAAGTGTACAATCAGGGGCTGAAAACGCGTTTAAAGCAATAAAAAGTTCATTTTGGCTCTCACACCTAAACTAAACGTTGTAGACTCAAAATTTTTGCTGTATTTAGTGTATTCTAGCATCCTGAAGATGATTCCAGCATTAATTTAATTGTGCTTATGCTCATTTTTAAGATTTTGACATTTTCACCTAAAGTGCACAATCAGGCTGAAAACGCATTTAAAGCAATAAAAAGTTCATTTTGGCTCTCACACCTAAACTAAACGTTGTAGACTCAAAATTGTTGCTGTATTTAGTGTATTCTAGCATCCTGAAGATGATTCCAGCATTAATTTCATTGTGCTTATGCTCATTTTGAAGATTTGGACATTTTCACCTTAAGTGTACAATCAGGGGCTGAAAACGCATTTAAAGCAATAAAAAGTTCATTTTGGCTCTCACACCTAAACTAAACGTTGTAGACTCAAAATTTTTGCTGTATTCAGTGTATTCTAGCATCCTGAAGATGATTCCAGCATTAATTTCATCGTGCTTATGCTCATTTTGAAGATTTTGACATTTTCACCTAAAGTGCACAATCAGGCTGAAAACGCATTTAAAGCAATAAAAAGTTCATTTTGGCTCACACACCTAAAATAAACGTTGTAGACTCAAAATTTTTGCTGTATTTAGTGTATTCTAGCATCCTGAAGATGATTCCAGCATTAATTTCATTGTGCTTATGCTCATTTTGAAGATTTTGACATTTTCACCTTAAGTGTACAATCAGGGGCTGAAAACGCGTTTAAAACAATAAAAAGTTCATTTTGGCTCTCACACCTAAACTAAACGTTGTAGACTCAAAATTTTTGCTGTATTTAGTGTATTCTAGCATCCTGAAAATGATTCCAGCATTAATTTAATTGTGCTTATGCTCATTTTTAAGATTTTGACATTTTCACCTAAAGTGCACAATCAGGCTGAAAACGCATTTAAAGCAATAAAAAGTTCATTTTGGCTCTCACACCTAAACTAAACGTTGTAGACTCAAAATTTTTGCTGTATTTAGTGTATTCTAGCATCCTGAAGATGATTCCAGCATTAATTTCATTGTGCTTATGCTCATTTTGAAGATTTTGACATTTTCACCTTAAGTGTACAATCAGGGGCTGAAAACGCGTTTAAAGCAATAAAAAGTTCATTTTGGCTCTCACACCTAAACTAAACGTTGTAGACTCAAAATTTTTGCTGTATTTAGTGTATTCTAGCATCCTGAAGATGATTCCAGCATTAATTTCATTGTGCTTATGCTCATTTTGAAGATTTTGACATTTTCACCTTAAGTGTACAATCAGGGGCTGAAAACGCGTTTAAAGCAATAAAAAGTTCATTTTGGCTCTCACACCTAAACTAAACGTTGTAGACTCAAAATTTTTGCTGTATTTAGTGTATTCTAGCATCCTGAAGATGATTCCAGCATTAATTTCATTGTGCTTATGCTCATTTTTAAGATTTTGACATTTTCACCTAAAGTGCACAATCAGGCTGAAAACGCATTTAAAGCAATAAAAAGTTCATTTTGGCTCTCACACCTAAACTAAACGTTGTAGACTCAAAATTTTTGCTGTATTTAGTGTATTCTAGCATCCTGAAGATGATTCCAGCATTAATTTCATTGTGCTTATGCTCATTTTGAAGATTTTGACATTTTCACCTTAAGTGTACAATCAGGGGCTGAAAACGCGTTCAAAGCAATAAAAAGTTCATTTTGGCTCTCACACCTAAACTAAACGTTGTAGACTCAAAATTTTTGCTGTATTTAGTGTATTCTAGCATCCTGAAGATGACTCCAGCATTAATTTAATTGTGCTTATGCTCATTTTTAAGATTTTGACATTTTCACCTAAAGTGCACAATCAGGCTGAAAACGCATTTAAAGCAATAAAAAGTTCATTTTGGCTCTCACACCTAAACTAAACGTTGTAGACTCAAAATTTTTGCTGTATTTAGTGTATTCTAGCATCCTGAAGATGATTCCAGCATTAATTTAATTGTGCTTATGCTCATTTTGAAGATTTTGACATTTTCACCTTAAGTGTACAATCAGGGGCTGAAAACGCGTTTAAAGCAATAAAAAGTTCATTTTGGCTCTCACACCTAAACTAAACGTTGTGCACTCAAAATGTTTGCTGTATTTAGTGTATTCTAGCATCCTGAAGATGATTCCAGCATTAATTTCATTGTGCTTATGCTCATTTTGAAGATTTTGACATTTTCACCTTAAGTGTACAATCAGGGGCTGAAAACGCGTTTAAAGCAATAAAAAGTTCATTTTGGCTCTCACACCTAAACTAAACCTTGTAGACTCAAAATTTTTGCTGTATTTAGTGTATTCTAGCATCCTGAAGATGATTCCAGCATTAATTTCATTGTGCTTATGCTCATTTTGAAGATTTTGACATTTTCACCTAAAGTGCACAATCAGGCTGAAAACGCGTTTAAAGCAATAAAAAGTTCATTTTGGCTCTCACACCTAAACTAAACGTTGTAGACTCAAAATTTTTGCTGTATTTAGTGTATTCTAGCATCCTGAAGATGATTCCAGCATTAATTTCATTGTGCTTATGCTCATTTTGAAGATTTTGACATTTTCACCTTAAGTGTACAATCAGGGGCTGAAAACGCGTTTAAAGCAATAAAAAGTTCATTTTGGCTCTCACACCTAAACTAAACGTTGTAGACTCAAAATTTTTGCTGTATTTAGTGTATTCTAGCATCCTGAAGATGATTCCAGCATTAATTTCATTGTGCTTATGCTCATTTTTAAGATTTTGACATTTTCACCTAAAGTGCACAATCAGGCTGAAAACGCATTTAAAGCAATAAAAAGTTCATTTTGGCTCTCACACCTAAACTAAACGTTGTAGACTCAAAATTTTTGCTGTATTTAGTGTATTCTAGCATCCTGAAGATGATTCCAGCATTAATTTCATTGTGCTTATGCTCATTTTGAAGATTTTGACATTTTCACCTTAAGTGTACAATCAGGGGCTGAAAACGCGTTTAAAGCAATAAAAAGTTCATTTTGGCTCTCACACCTAAACTAAACGTTGTAGACTCAAAATTTTTGCTGTATTCAGTGTATTCTAGCATCCTGAAGATGATTCCAGCATTAATTTCATCGTGCTGATGCTCATTTTTAAGATTTTGACATTTTCACCTAAAGTGCACAATCAGGCTGAAAACGCATTTAAAGCAATAAAAAGTTCATTTTGGCTCTCACACCTAAACTAAACGTTGTAGACTCAAAATTTTTGCTGTATTTAGTGTATTCTAGCATCCTGAAGATGATTCCAGCATTAATTTCATTGTGCTTATGCTCATTTTGAAGATTTTGACATTTTCACCTTAAGTGTACAATCAGGGTCTGAAAACGCGTTTAAAGCAATAAAAAGTTCATTTTGGCTCTCACACCTAAACTAAACGTTGTAGACTCAAATTTTTTGCTGTATTTAGTGTATTCTAGCATCCTGAAGATGATTCCAGCATTAATTTCATTGTGCTTATGCTCATTTTTAAGATTTTGACATTTTCACCTAAAGTGCACAATCAGGCTGAAAACGCATTTAAAGCAATAAAAAGTTCATTTTGGCTCTCACACCTAAACTAAACGTTGTAGACTCAAAATTTTTGCTGTATTTAGTGTATTCTAGCATCCTGAAGATGATTCCAGCATTAATTTCATTGTGCTTATGCTCATTTTGAAGATTTTGACATTTTCACCTTAAGTGTACAATCAGGGGCTGAAAACGCGTTTAAAGCAATAAAAAGTTCATTTTGGCTCTCACACCTAAACTAAACGTTGTAGACTCAAAATTTTTGCTGTATTTAGTGTATTCTAGCATCCTGAAGATGATTCCAGCATTAATTTCATTGTGCTTATGCTCATTTTTAAGATTTTGACATTTTCACCTAAAGTGCACAATCAGGCTGAAAACGCATTTAAAGCAATAAAAAGTTCATTTTGGCTCTCACACCTAAACTAAACGTTGTAGACTCAAAATTTTTGCTGTATTTAGTGTATTCTAGCATCCTGAAGATGATTCCAGCATTAATTTCATTGTGCTTATGCTCATTTTGAAGATTTTGACATTTTCACCTTAAGTGTACAATCAGGGGCTGAAAACGCGTTTAAAGCAATAAAAAGTTCATTTTGGCTCTCACACCTAAACTAAACGTTGTAGACTCAAAATTTTTGCTGTATTCAGTGTATTCTAGCATCCTGAAGATGATTCCAGCATTAATTTCATCGTGCTTATGCTCATTTTTAAGATTTTGACATTTTCACCTAAAGTGCACAATCAGGCTGAAAACGCATTTAAAGCAATAAAAAGTTTATTTTGGCTCTCACACCTAAACTAAACGTTGTAGACTCAAAATTTTTGCTGTATTTAGTGTATTCTAGCATCCTGAAGATGATTCCAGCATTAATTTCATTGTGCTTATGCTCATTTTGAAGATTTTGACATTTTCACCTTAAGTGTACAATCAGGGTCTGAAAACGCGTTTAAAGCAATAAAAAGTTCATTTTGGCTCTCACACCTAAACTAAACGTTGTAGACTCAAATTTTTTGCTGTATTTAGTGTATTCTAGCATCCTGAAGATGATTCCAGCATTAATTTCATTGTGCTTATGCTCATTTTTAAGATTTTGACATTTTCACCTAAAGTGCACAATCAGGCTGAAAACGCATTTAAAGCAATAAAAAGTTCATTTTGGCTCTCACACCTAAACTAAACGTTGTAGACTCAAAATTTTTGCTGTATTTAGTGTATTCTAGCATCCTGAAGATGATTCCAGCATTAATTTCATTGTGCTTATGCTCATTTTGAAGATTTTGACATTTTCACCTTAAGTGTACAATCAGGGGCTGAAAACGCGTTTAAAGCAATAAAAAGTTCATTTTGGCTCTCACACCTAAACTAAACGTTGTAGACTCAAAATTTTTGCTGTATTCAGTGTATTCTAGCATCCTGAAGATGATTCCAGCATTAATTTCATCGTGCTTATGCTCATTTTTAAGATTTTGACATTTTCACCTAAAGTGCACAATCAGGCTGAAAACGCATTTAAAGCAATAAAAAGTTCATTTTGGCTCTCACACCTAAACTAAACGTTGTAGACTCAAAATTTTTGCTGTATTTAGTGTATTCTAGCATCCTGAAGATGATTCCAGCATTAATTTCATTGTGCTTATGCTCATTTTGAAGATTTTGACATTTTCACCTTAAGTGTACAATCAGGGTCTGAAAACGCGTTTAAAGCAATAAAAAGTTCATTTTGGCTCTCACACCTAAACTAAACGTTGTAGACTCAAATTTTTTGCTGTATTTAGTGTATTCTAGCATCCTGAAGATGATTCCAGCATTAATTTCATTGTGCTTATGCTCATTTTTAAGATTTTGACATTTTCACCTAAAGTGCACAATCAGGCTGAAAACGCATTTAAAGCAATAAAAAGTTCATTTTGGCTCTCACACCTAAACTAAACGTTGTAGACTCAAAATTTTTGCTGTATTTAGTGTATTCTAGCATCCTGAAGATGATTCCAGCATTAATTTCATTGTGCTTATGCTCATTTTGAAGATTTTGACATTTTCACCTTAAGTGTACAATCAGGGGCTGAAAACGCGTTTAAAGCAATAAAAAGTTCATTTTGGCTCTCACACCTAAACTAAACGTTGTAGACTCAAAATTTTTGCTGTATTTAGTGTATTCTAGCATCCTGAAGATGATTCCAGCATTAATTTCATTGTGCTTATGCTCATTTTTAAGATTTTGACATTTTCACCTAAAGTGCACAATCAGGCTGAAAACGCATTTAAAGCAATAAAAAGTTCATTTTGGCTCTCACACCTAAACTAAACGTTGTAGACTCAAAATTTTTGCTGTATTTAGTGTATTCTAGCATCCTGAAGATGATTCCAGCATTAATTTCATTGTGCTTATGCTCATTTTGAAGATTTTGACATTTTCACCTTAAGTGTACAATCAGGGGCTGAAAACGCGTTTAAAGCAATAAAAAGTTCATTTTGGCTCTCACACCTAAACTAAACGTTGTAGACTCAAAATTTTTGCTGTATTCAGTGTATTCTAGCATCCTGAAGATGATTCCAGCATTAATTTCATCGTGCTTATGCTCATTTTTAAGATTTTGACATTTTCACCTAAAGTGCACAATCAGGCTGAAAACGCATTTAAAGCAATAAAAAGTTTATTTTGGCTCTCACACCTAAACTAAACGTTGTAGACTCAAAATTTTTGCTGTATTTAGTGTATTCTAGCATCCTGAAGATGATTCCAGCATTAATTTCATTGTGCTTATGCTCATTTTGAAGATTTTGACATTTTCACCTTAAGTGTACAATCAGGGTCTGAAAACGCGTTTAAAGCAATAAAAAGTTCATTTTGGCTCTCACACCTAAACTAAACGTTGTAGACTCAAATTTTTTGCTGTATTTAGTGTATTCTAGCATCCTGAAGATGATTCCAGCATTAATTTCATTGTGCTTATGCTCATTTTTAAGATTTTGACATTTTCACCTAAAGTGCACAATCAGGCTGAAAACGCATTTAAAGCAATAAAAAGTTCATTTTGGCTCTCACACCTAAACTAAACGTTGTAGACTCAAAATTTTTGCTGTATTTAGTGTATTCTAGCATCCTGAAGATGATTCCAGCATTAATTTCATTGTGCTTATGCTCATTTTGAAGATTTTGACATTTTCACCTTAAGTGTACAATCAGGGGCTGAAAACGCGTTTAAAGCAATAAAAAGTTCATTTTGGCTCTCACACCTAAACTAAACGTTGTAGACTCAAAATTTTTGCTGTATTCAGTGTATTCTAGCATCCTGAAGATGATTCCAGCATTAATTTCATCGTGCTTATGCTCATTTTGAAGATTTTGACATTTTCACCTAAAGTGCACAATCAGGCTGAAAACGCATTTAAAGCAATAAAAAGTTCATTTTGGCTCACACACCTAAAATAAACGTTGTAGACTCAAAATTTTTGCTGTATTTAGTGTATTCTAGCATCCTGAAGATGATTCCAGCATTAATTTCATTGTGCTTATGCTCATTTTGAAGATTTTGACATTTTCACCTTAAGTGTACAATCAGGGGCTGAAAACGCGTTTAAAGCAATAAAAAGTTCATTTTGGCTCTCACACCTAAACTAAACGTTGTAGACTCAAAATTTTTGCTGTATTTAGTGTATTCTAGCATCCTGAAGATGACTCCAGCATTAATTTAATTGTGCTTATGCTCATTTTTAAGATTTTGACATTTTCACCTAAAGTGCACAATCAGGCTGAAAACGCATTTAAAGCAATAAAAAGTTCATTTTGGCTCTCACACCTAAACTAAACGTTGTAGACTCAAAATTTTTGCTGTATTTAGTGTATTCTAGCATCCTGAAGATGATTCCAGCATTAATTTAATTGTGCTTATGCTCATTTTGAAGATTTTGACATTTTCACCTTAAGTGTACAATCAGGGGCTGAAAACGCGTTTAAAGCAATAAAAAGTTCATTTTGGCTCTCACACCTAAACTAAACGTTGTGCACTCAAAATGTTTGCTGTATTTAGTGTATTCTAGCATCCTGAAGATGATTCCAGCATTAATTTCATTGTGCTTATGCTCATTTTGAAGATTTTGACATTTTCACCTTAAGTGTACAATCAGGGGCTGAAAACGCGTTTAAAGCAATAAAAAGTTCATTTTGGCTCTCACACCTAAACTAAACGTTGTAGACTCAAAATTTTTGCTGTATTTAGTGTATTCTAGCATCCTGAAGATGATTCCAGCATTAATTTAATTGTGCTTATGCTCATTTTTAAGATTTTGACATTTTCACCTAAAGTGCACAATCAGGCTGAAAACGCATTTAAAGCAATAAAAAGTTCATTTTGGCTCTCACACCTAAACTAAACGTTGTAGACTCAAAATTTTTGCTGTATTGAGTGTATTCTAGCATGCTGAAGATGATTCCAGCATTAATTTAATTGTGCTTATGCTCATTTTTAAGATTTTGACATTTTCACCTAAAGTGCACAATCAGGCTGAAAACGCATTTAAAGCAATAAAAAGTTCATTTTGGCTCTCACACCTAATAAACTAAACGTTGTAGACTCAAAATTGTTGCTGTATTTAGTGTATTCTAGCATCCTGAAGATGATTCCAGCATTAATTTCATTGTGCTTATGCTCATTTTGAAGATTTTGACATTTTCACCTTAAGTGTACAATCAGGGGCTGAAAACGCGTTTAAAGCAATAAAACGTTCATTTTGGCTCTCACACCTAAACTAAACGTTGTAGACTCAAAATTTTTGCTGTATTCAGTGTATTCTAGCATCCTGAAGATGATTCCAGCATTAATTTCATCGTGCTTATGCTCATTTTTAAGATTTTGACATTTTCACCTAAAGTGCACAATCAGGCTGAAAACGCATTTAAAGCAATAAAAAGTTTATTTTGGCTCTCACACCTAAACTAAACGTTGTAGACTCAAAATTTTTGCTGTATTTAGTGTATTCTAGCATCCTGAAGATGATTCCAGCATTAATTTCATTGTGCTTATGCTCATTTTGAAGATTTTGACATTTTCACCTTAAGTGTACAATCAGGGGCTGAAAACGCGTTTAAAGCAATAAAAAGTTCATTTTGGCTCTCACACCTAAACTAAACGTTGTAGACTCAAAATTTTTGCTGTATTTAGTGTATTCTAGCATCCTGAAGATGACTCCAGCATTAATTTAATTGTGCTTATGCTCATTTTTAAGATTTTGACATTTTCACCTAAAGTGCACAATCAGGCTGAAAACGCATTTAAAGCAATAAAAAGTTCATTTTGGCTCTCACACCTAAACTAAACGTTGTAGACTCAAAATTTTTGCTGTATTTAGTGTATTCTAGCATCCTGAAGATGATTCCAGCATTAATTTAATTGTGCTTATGCTCATTTTGAAGATTTTGACATTTTCACCTTAAGTGTACAATCAGGGGCTGAAAACGCGTTTAAAGCAATAAAAAGTTCATTTTGGCTCTCACACCTAAACTAAACGTTGTGCACTCAAAATGTTTGCTGTATTTAGTGTATTCTAGCATCCTGAAGATGATTCCAGCATTAATTTCATTGTGCTTATGCTCATTTTGAAGATTTTGACATTTTCACCTTAAGTGTACAATCAGGGGCTGAAAACGCGTTTAAAGCAATAAAAAGTTCATTTTGGCTCTCACACCTAAACTAAACGTTGTAGACTCAAAATTTTTGCTGTATTTAGTGTATTCTAGCATCCTGAAGATGATTCCAGCATTAATTTCATTGTGCTTATGCTCATTTTGAAGATTTTGACATTTTCACCTTAAGTGTACAATCAGGGGCTGAAAACGCGTTTAAAGCAATAAAAAGTTCATTTTGGCTCTCACACCTAAACTAAACGTTGTAGACTCAAAATTTTTGCTGTATTTAGTGTATTCTAGCATCCTGAAGATGATTCCAGCATTAATTTCATTGTGCTTATGCTCATTTTGAAGATTTTGACATTTTCACCTTAAGTGTACAATCAGGGGCTGAAAACGCGTTTAAAGCAATAAAAAGTTCATTTTGGCTCTCACACCTAAACTAAACGTTGTAGACTCAAAATTTTTGCTGTATTTAGTGTATTCTAGCATCCTGAAGATGACTCCAGCATTAATTTAATTGTGCTTATGCTCATTTTTAAGATTTTGACATTTTCACCTAAAGTGCACAATCAGGCTGAAAACGCATTTAAAGCAATAAAAAGTTCATTTTGGCTCTCACACCTAAACTAAACGTTGTAGACTCAAAATTTTTGCTGTATTTAGTGTATTCTAGCATCCTGAAGATGATTCCAGCATTAATTTAATTGTGCTTATGCTCATTTTGAAGATTTTGACATTTTCACCTTAAGTGTACAATCAGGGGCTGAAAACGCGTTTAAAGCAATAAAAAGTTCATTTTGGCTCTCACACCTAAACTAAACGTTGTGCACTCAAAATGTTTGCTGTATTTAGTGTATTCTAGCATCCTGAAGATGATTCCAGCATTAATTTCATTGTGCTTATGCTCATTTTGAAGATTTTGACATTTTCACCTTAAGTGTACAATCAGGGGCTGAAAACGCGTTTAAAGCAATAAAAAGTTCATTTTGGCTCTCACACCTAAACTAAACGTTGTAGACTCAAAATTTTTGCTGTATTTAGTGTATTCTAGCATCCTGAAGATGATTCCAGCATTAATTTAATTGTGCTTATGCTCATTTTTAAGATTTTGACATTTTCACCTAAAGTGCACAATCAGGCTGAAAACGCATTTAAAGCAATAAAAAGTTCATTTTGGCTCTCACACCTAAACTAAACGTTGTAGACTCAAAATTTTTGCTGTATTTAGTGTATTCTAGCATCCTGAAGATGATTCCAGCATTAATTTCATTGTGCTTATGCTCATTTTGAAGATTTTGACATTTTCACCTTAAGTGTACAATCAGGGGCTGAAAACGCGTTTAAAGCAATAAAAAGTTCATTTTGGCTCTCACACCTAAACTAAACGTTGTAGACTCAAAATTTTTGCTGTATTTAGTGTATTCTAGCATCCTGAAGATGATTCCAGCATTAATTTCATTGTGCTTATGCTCATTTTGAAGATTTTGACATTTTCACCTTAAGTGTACAATCAGGGGCTGAAAACGCGTTTAAAGCAATAAAAAGTTCATTTTGGCTCTCACACCTAAACTAAACGTTGTAGACTCAAAATTTTTGCTGTATTTAGTGTATTCTAGCATCCTGAAGATGATTCCAGCATTAATTTCATTGTGCTTATGCTCATTTTGAAGATTTTGACATTTTCACCTTAAGTGTACAATCAGGGGCTGAAAACGCGTTTAAAGCAATAAAAAGTTCATTTTGGCTCTCACACCTAAACTAAACGTTGTAGACTCAAAATTTTTGCTGTATTTAGTGTATTCTAGCATCCTGAAGATGATTCCAGCATTAATTTCATTGTGCTTATGCTCATTTTGAAGATTTTGACATTTTCACCTTAAGTGTACAATCAGGGGCTGAAAACGCGTTTAAAGCAATAAAAAGTTCATTTTGGCTCTCACACCTAAACTAAACGTTGTAGACTCAAAATTTTTGCTGTATTTAGTGTATTCTAGCATCCTGAAGATGATTCCAGCATTAATTTCATTGTGCTTATGCTCATTTTTAAGATTTTGACATTTTCACCTAAAGTGCACAATCAGGCTGAAAACGCATTTAAAGCAATAAAAAGTTCATTTTGGCTCTCACACCTAAACTAAACGTTGTAGACTCAAAATTTTTGCTGTATTTAGTGTATTCTAGCATCCTGAAGATGATTCCAGCATTAATTTCATTGTGCTTATGCTCATTTTGAAGATTTTGACATTTTCACCTTAAGTGTACAATCAGGGGCTGAAAACGCGTTTAAAGCAATAAAAAGTTCATTTTGGCTCTCACACCTAAACTAAACGTTGTAGACTCAAAATTTTTGCTGTATTTAGTGTATTCTAGCATCCTGAAGATGACTCCAGCATTAATTTAATTGTGCTTATGCTCATTTTTAAGATTTTGACATTTTCACCTAAAGTGCACAATCAGGCTGAAAACGCATTTAAAGCAATAAAAAGTTCATTTTGGCTCTCACACCTAAACTAAACGTTGTAGACTCAAAATTTTTGCTGTATTTAGTGTATTCTAGCATCCTGAAGATGATTCCAGCATTAATTTAATTGTGCTTATGCTCATTTTGAAGATTTTGACATTTTCACCTTAAGTGTACAATCAGGGGCTGAAAACGCGTTTAAAGCAATAAAAAGTTCATTTTGGCTCTCACACCTAAACTAAACGTTGTGCACTCAAAATGTTTGCTGTATTTAGTGTATTCTAGCATCCTGAAGATGATTCCAGCATTAATTTCATTGTGCTTATGCTCATTTTGAAGATTTTGACATTTTCACCTTAAGTGTACAATCAGGGGCTGAAAACGCGTTTAAAGCAATAAAAAGTTCATTTTGGCTCTCACACCTAAACTAAACGTTGTAGACTCAAAATTTTTGCTGTATTTAGTGTATTCTAGCATCCTGAAGATGATTCCAGCATTAATTTAATTGTGCTTATGCTCATTTTTAAGATTTTGACATTTTCACCTAAAGTGCACAATCAGGCTGAAAACGCATTTAAAGCAATAAAAAGTTCATTTTGGCTCTCACACCTAAACTAAACGTTGTAGACTCAAAATTTTTGCTGTATTTAGTGTATTCTAGCATCCTGAAGATGATTCCAGCATTAATTTCATTGTGCTTATGCTCATTTTGAAGATTTTGACATTTTCACCTTAAGTGTACAATCAGGGGCTGAAAACGCGTTTAAAGCAATAAAAAGTTCATTTTGGCTCTCACACCTAAACTAAACGTTGTAGACTCAAAATTTTTGCTGTATTTAGTGTATTCTAGCATCCTGAAGATGATTCCAGCATTAATTTCATTGTGCTTATGCTCATTTTGAAGATTTTGACATTTTCACCTTAAGTGTACAATCAGGGGCTGAAAACGCGTTTAAAGCAATAAAAAGTTCATTTTGGCTCTCACACCTAAACTAAACGTTGTAGACTCAAAATTTTTGCTGTATTTAGTGTATTCTAGCATCCTGAAGATGATTCCAGCATTAATTTCATTGTGCTTATGCTCATTTTTAAGATTTTGACATTTTCACCTAAAGTGCACAATCAGGCTGAAAACGCATTTAAAGCAATAAAAAGTTCATTTTGGCTCTCACACCTAAACTAAACGTTGTAGACTCAAAATTTTTGCTGTATTTAGTGTATTCTAGCATCCTGAAGATGATTCCAGCATTAATTTAATTGTGCTTATGCTCATTTTGAAGATTTTGACATTTTCACCTTAAGTGTACAATCAGGGGCTGAAAACGCGTTTAAAGCAATAAAAAGTTCATTTTGGCTCTCACACCTAAACTAAACGTTGTGCACTCAAAATGTTTGCTGTATTTAGTGTATTCTAGCATCCTGAAGATGATTCCAGCATTAATTTCATTGTGCTTATGCTCATTTTGAAGATTTTGACATTTTCACCTTAAGTGTACAATCAGGGGCTGAAAACGCGTTTAAAGCAATAAAAAGTTCATTTTGGCTCTCACACCTAAACTAAACGTTGTAGACTCAAAATTTTTGCTGTATTTAGTGTATTCTAGCATCCTGAAGATGATTCCAGCATTAATTTAATTGTGCTTATGCTCATTTTTAAGATTTTGACATTTTCACCTAAAGTGCACAATCAGGCTGAAAACGCATTTAAAGCAATAAAAAGTTCATTTTGGCTCTCACACCTAAACTAAACGTTGTAGACTCAAAATTTTTGCTGTATTTAGTGTATTCTAGCATCCTGAAGATGATTCCAGCATTAATTTCATTGTGCTTATGCTCATTTTGAAGATTTTGACATTTTCACCTTAAGTGTACAATCAGGGGCTGAAAACGCGTTTAAAGCAATAAAAAGTTCATTTTGGCTCTCACACCTAAACTAAACGTTGTAGACTCAAAATTTTTGCTGTATTTAGTGTATTCTAGCATCCTGAAGATGATTCCAGCATTAATTTCATTGTGCTTATGCTCATTTTGAAGATTTTGACATTTTCACCTTAAGTGTACAATCAGGGGCTGAAAACGCGTTTAAAGCAATAAAAAGTTCATTTTGGCTCTCACACCTAAACTAAACGTTGTAGACTCAAAATTTTTGCTGTATTTAGTGTATTCTAGCATCCTGAAGATGATTCCAGCATTAATTTCATTGTGCTTATGCTCATTTTTAAGATTTTGACATTTTCACCTAAAGTGCACAATCAGGCTGAAAACGCATTTAAAGCAATAAAAAGTTCATTTTGGCTCTCACACCTAAACTAAACGTTGTAGACTCAAAATTTTTGCTGTATTTAGTGTATTCTAGCATCCTGAAGATGATTCCAGCATTAATTTCATTGTGCTTATGCTCATTTTGAAGATTTTGATATTTTCACCTTAAGTGTACAATCAGGGGCTGAAAACGCGTTTAAAGCAATAAAAAGTTCATTTTGGCTCTCACACCTAAACTAAACGTTGTAGACTCAAAATTTTTGCTGTATTTAGTGTATTCTAGCATCCTGAAGATGATTCCAGCATTAATTTCATTGTGCTTATGCTCATTTTTAAGATTTTGACATTTTCACTTAAAGTGCACAATCAGGCTGAAAACGCATTTAAAGCAATAAAAAATTCATTTTGGCTCTCACACCTAAACTAAACGTTGTAGACTCAAAATTTTTGCTGTATTTAGTGTATTCTAGCATCCTGAAGATGATTCCAGCATTAATTTAATTGTGCTTATGCTCATTTTTAAGATTTTGACATTTTCACCTAAAGTGCACAATCAGGCTGAAAACGCATTTAAAGCAATAAAAAGTTCATTTTGGCTCTCACACCTAAACTAAACGTTGTAGACTCAAAATTTTTGCTGTATTTAGTGTATTCTAGCATCCTGAAGATGATTCCAGCATTAATTTCATTGTGCTTATGCTCATTTTGAAGATTTTGACATTTTCACCTTAAGTGTACAATCAGGGGCTGAAAACGCGTTTAAAGCAATAAAAAGTTCATTTTGGCTCTCACACCTAAACTAAACGTTGTAGACTCAAAATTTTTGCTGTATTTAGTGTATTCTAGCATCCTGAAGATGATTCCAGCATTAATTTAATTGTGCTTATGCTCATTTTTAAGATTTTGACATTTTCACCTAAAGTGCACAATCAGGCTGAAAACGCATTTAAAGCAATAAAAAGTTCATTTTGGCTCACACACCTAAAATAAACGTTGTAAACTCAAAATTTTTGCTGTATTTAGTGTATTCTAGCATCCTGAAGATGATTCCAGCATTAATTTCATTGTGCTTATGCTCATTTTGAAGATTTTGACATTTTCACCTTAAGTGTACAATCAGGGGCTGAAAACGCGTTTAAAGCAATAAAAAGTTCATTTTGGCTCTCACACCTAAACTAAACGTTGTAGACTCAAAATTTTTGCTGTATTTAGTGTATTCTAGCATCCTGAAGATGATTCCAGCATTAATTTCATTGTGCTTATGCTCATTTTGAAGATTTTGACATTTTCACCTTAAGTGTACAATCAGGGGCTGAAAACGCGTTTAAAGCAATAAAAAGTTCATTTTGGCTCTCACACCTAAACTAAACGTTGTAGACTCAAAATTTTTGCTGTATTTAGTGTATTCTAGCATCCTGAAGATGATTCCAGCATTAATTTCATTGTGCTTATGCTCATTTTGAAGATTTTGACATTTTCACCTTAAGTGTACAATCAGGGGCTGAAAACGCGTTTAAAGCAATAAAAAGTTCATTTTGGCTCTCACACCTAAACTAAACGTTGTAGACTCAAAATTTTTGCTGTATTTAGTGTATTCTAGCATCCTGAAGATGATTCCAGCATTAATTTCATTGTGCTTATGCTCATTTTGAAGATTTTGACATTTTCACCTTAAGTGTACAATCAGGGGCTGAAAACGCATTTAAAGCAATAAAAAGTTCATTTTGGCTCTCACACCTAAACTAAACGTTGTAGACTCAAAATTTTTGCTGTATTTAGTGTATTCTAGCATCCTGAAGATGATTCCAGCATTAATTTCATTGTGCTTATGCTCATTTTGAAGATTTTGACATTTTCACCTTAAGTGTACAATCAGGGGCTGAAAACGCGTTTAAAGCAATAAAAAGTTCATTTTGGCTGTCACACCTAAACTAAACGTTGTAGACTCAAAATTTTTGCTGTATTTAGTGTATTCTAGCATCCTGAAGATGATTCCAGCATTAATTTCATTGTGCTTATACTCATTTTTAAGATTTTGACATTTTCACCTAAAGTGCACAATCAGGCTGAAAACGCATTTAAAGCAATAAAAAGTTCATTTTGGCTCTCACACCTAAACTAAACGTTGTAGACTCAAAATTTTTGCTGTATTTAGTGTATTTTAGCATCCTGAAGATGATTCCAGCATTAATTTCATTGTGCTTATGCTCATTTTTAAGATTTTGACATTTTCATCTTAAGTGTACAATCAGGGGCTGAAAACGCGTTTAAAGCAATAAAAAGTTCATTTTGGCTCTCACACCTAAACTAAACGTTGTAGACTCAAAATTTTTGCTGTATTCAGTGTATTCTAGCATCCTGAAGATGATTCCAGCATTAATTTCATCGTGCTTATGCTCATTTTGAAGATTTTGACATTTTCACCTAAAGTGCACAATCAGGCTGAAAACGCATTTAAAGCAATAAAAAGTTCATTTTGGCTCTCACACCTATACTAAATGTTGTAGACTCAAAATTTTTGCTGTATTTAGTGTATTCTAGCATCCTGAGGATGATTCCAGCATTAATTTCATTGTGCTTATGCTCATTTTGAAGATTTTGACATTTTCACCTAAAGTGCACAATCAGGCTGAAAACGCATTTAAAGCAATAAAAAGTTCATTTTGGCTCTCACACCTATACTAAATGTTGTAGACTCAAAATTTTTGCTGTATTTAGTGTATTCTAGCATCCTGAGGATGATTCCAGCATTAATTTCATTGTGCTTATGCTCATTTTGAAGATTTTGACATTTTCACCTTAAGTGTACAATCAGGGGCTGAAAACGCGTTTAAAGCAATAAAAAGTTCATTTTGGCTCTCACACCTAAACTAAACGTTGTAGACTCAAAATTTTTGCTGTATTTAGTGTATTCTAGCATCCTGAAGATGATTCCAGCATTAATTTAATTGTGCTTATGCTCATTTTTAAGATTTTGACATTTTCACCTAAAGTGCACAATCAGGCTGAAAACGCATTTAAAGCAATAAAAAGTTCATTTTGGCTCTCACACCTAAACTAAACGTTGTAGACTCAAAATTTTTGCTGTATTTAGTGTATTCTAGCATCCTGAAGATGATTCCAGCATTAATTTCATTGTGCTTATGCTCATTTTGAAGATTTGGACATTTTCACCTTAAGTGTACAATCAGGGGCTGAAAACGCGTTTAAAGCAATAAAAAGTTCATTTTGGCTCTCACACCTAAACTAAACGTTGTAGACTCAAAATTTTTGCTGTATTCAGTGTATTCTAGCATCCTGAAGATGATTCCAGCATTAATTTCATCGTGCTTATGCTCATTTTGAAGATTTTGACATTTTCACCTAAAGTGCACAATCAGGCTGAAAACGCATTTAAAGCAATAAAAAGTTCATTTTGGCTCACACACCTAAAATAAACGTTGTAGACTCAAAATTTTTGCTGTATTTAGTGTATTCTAGCATCCTGAAGATGATTCCAGCATTAATTTCATTGTGCTTATGCTCATTTTGAAGATTTTGACATTTTCACCTTAAGTGTACAATCAGGGGCTGAAAACGCGTTTAAAGCAATAAAAAGTTCATTTTGGCTCTCACACCTAAACTAAACGTTGTAGACTCAAAATTTTTGCTGTATTTAGTGTATTCTAGCATCCTGAAAATGATTCCAGCATTAATTTAATTGTGCTTATGCTCATTTTTAAGATTTTGACATTTTCACCTAAAGTGCACAATCAGGCTGAAAACGCATTTAAAGCAATAAAAAGTTCATTTTGGCTCTCACACCTAAACTAAACGTTGTAGACTCAAAATTTTTGCTGTATTTAGTGTATTCTAGCATCCTGAAGATGATTCCAGCATTAATTTCATTGTGCTTATGCTCATTTTGAAGATTTTGACATTTTCACCTTAAGTGTACAATCAGGGGCTGAAAACGCGTTTAAAGCAATAAAAAGTTCATTTTGGCTCTCACACCTAAACTAAACGTTGTAGACTCAAAATTTTTGCTGTATTTAGTGTATTCTAGCATCCTGAAGATGATTCCAGCATTAATTTCATTGTGCTTATGCTCATTTTGAAGATTTTGACATTTTCACCTTAAGTGTACAATCAGGGGCTGAAAACGCGTTTAAAGCAATAAAAAGTTCATTTTGGCTCTCACACCTAAACTAAACGTTGTAGACTCAAAATTTTTGCTGTATTTAGTGTATTCTAGCATCCTGAAGATGATTCCAGCATTAATTTCATTGTGCTTATGCTCATTTTTAAGATTTTGACATTTTCACCTAAAGTGCACAATCAGGCTGAAAACGCATTTAAAGCAATAAAAAGTTCATTTTGGCTCTCACACCTAAACTAAACGTTGTAGACTCAAAATTTTTGCTGTATTTAGTGTATTCTAGCATCCTGAAGATGATTCCAGCATTAATTTCATTGTGCTTATGCTCATTTTGAAGATTTTGACATTTTCACCTTAAGTGTACAATCAGGGGCTGAAAACGCGTTTAAAGCAATAAAAAGTTCATTTTGGCTCTCACACCTAAACTAAACGTTGTAGACTCAAAATTTTTGCTGTATTTAGTGTATTCTAGCATCCTGAAGATGACTCCAGCATTAATTTAATTGTGCTTATGCTCATTTTTAAGATTTTGACATTTTCACCTAAAGTGCACAATCAGGCTGAAAACGCATTTAAAGCAATAAAAAGTTCATTTTGGCTCTCACACCTAAACTAAACGTTGTAGACTCAAAATTTTTGCTGTATTTAGTGTATTCTAGCATCCTGAAGATGATTCCAGCATTAATTTAATTGTGCTTATGCTCATTTTGAAGATTTTGACATTTTCACCTTAAGTGTACAATCAGGGGCTGAAAACGCGTTTAAAGCAATAAAAAGTTCATTTTGGCTCTCACACCTAAACTAAACGTTGTGCACTCAAAATGTTTGCTGTATTTAGTGTATTCTAGCATCCTGAAGATGATTCCAGCATTAATTTCATTGTGCTTATGCTCATTTTGAAGATTTTGACATTTTCACCTTAAGTGTACAATCAGGGGCTGAAAACGCGTTTAAAGCAATAAAAAGTTCATTTTGGCTCTCACACCTAAACTAAACGTTGTAGACTCAAAATTTTTGCTGTATTTAGTGTATTCTAGCATCCTGAAGATGATTCCAGCATTAATTTAATTGTGCTTATGCTCATTTTTAAGATTTTGACATTTTCACCTAAAGTGCACAATCAGGCTGAAAACGCATTTAAAGCAATAAAAAGTTCATTTTGGCTCTCACACCTAAACTAAACGTTGTAGACTCAAAATTTTTGCTGTATTTAGTGTATTCTAGCATCCTGAAGATGATTCCAGCATTAATTTCATTGTGCTTATGCTCATTTTGAAGATTTGGACATTTTCACCTTAAGTGTACAATCAGGGGCTGAAAACGCGTTTAAAGCAATAAAAAGTTCATTTTGGCTCTCACACCTAAACTAAACGTTGTAGACTCAAAATTTTTGCTGTATTCAGTGTATTCTAGCATCCTGAAGATGATTCCAGCATTAATTTCATCGTGCTTATGCTCATTTTGAAGATTTTGACATTTTCACCTAAAGTGCACAATCAGGCTGAAAACGCATTTAAAGCAATAAAAAGTTCATTTTGGCTCACACACCTAAAATAAACGTTGTAGACTCAAAATTTTTGCTGTATTTAGTGTATTCTAGCATCCTGAAGATGATTCCAGCATTAATTTCATTGTGCTTATGCTCATTTTGAAGATTTTGACATTTTCACCTTAAGTGTACAATCAGGGGCTGAAAACGCGTTTAAAGCAATAAAAAGTTCATTTTGGCTCTCACACCTAAACTAAACGTTGTAGACTCAAAATTTTTGCTGTATTTAGTGTATTCTAGCATCCTGAAAATGATTCCAGCATTAATTTAATTGTGCTTATGCTCATTTTTAAGATTTTGACATTTTCACCTAAAGTGCACAATCAGGCTGAAAACGCATTTAAAGCAATAAAAAGTTCATTTTGGCTCTCACACCTAAACTAAACGTTGTAGACTCAAAATTTTTGCTGTATTTAGTGTATTCTAGCATCCTGAAGATGATTCCAGCATTAATTTCATTGTGCTTATGCTCATTTTGAAGATTTTGACATTTTCACCTTAAGTGTACAATCAGGGGCTGAAAACGCGTTTAAAGCAATAAAAAGTTCATTTTGGCTCTCACACCTAAACTAAACGTTGTAGACTCAAAATTTTTGCTGTATTTAGTGTATTCTAGCATCCTGAAGATGATTCCAGCATTAATTTCATTGTGCTTATGCTCATTTTGAAGATTTTGACATTTTCACCTTAAGTGTACAATCAGGGGCTGAAAACGCGTTTAAAGCAATAAAAAGTTCATTTTGGCTCTCACACCTAAACTAAACGTTGTAGACTCAAAATTTTTGCTGTATTTAGTGTATTCTAGCATCCTGAAGATGATTCCAGCATTAATTTCATTGTGCTTATGCTCATTTTTAAGATTTTGACATTTTCACCTAAAGTGCACAATCAGGCTGAAAACGCATTTAAAGCAATAAAAAGTTCATTTTGGCTCTCACACCTAAACTAAACGTTGTAGACTCAAAATTTTTGCTGTATTTAGTGTATTCTAGCATCCTGAAGATGATTCCAGCATTAATTTCATTGTGCTTATGCTCATTTTGAAGATTTTGACATTTTCACCTTAAGTGTACAATCAGGGGCTGAAAACGCGTTTAAAGCAATAAAAAGTTCATTTTGGCTCTCACACCTAAACTAAACGTTGTAGACTCAAAATTTTTGCTGTATTTAGTGTATTCTAGCATCCTGAAGATGACTCCAGCATTAATTTAATTGTGCTTATGCTCATTTTTAAGATTTTGACATTTTCACCTAAAGTGCACAATCAGGCTGAAAACGCATTTAAAGCAATAAAAAGTTCATTTTGGCTCTCACACCTAAACTAAACGTTGTAGACTCAAAATTTTTGCTGTATTTAGTGTATTCTAGCATCCTGAAGATGATTCCAGCATTAATTTAATTGTGCTTATGCTCATTTTGAAGATTTTGACATTTTCACCTTAAGTGTACAATCAGGGGCTGAAAACGCGTTTAAAGCAATAAAAAGTTCATTTTGGCTCTCACACCTAAACTAAACGTTGTGCACTCAAAATGTTTGCTGTATTTAGTGTATTCTAGCATCCTGAAGATGATTCCAGCATTAATTTCATTGTGCTTATGCTCATTTTGAAGATTTTGACATTTTCACCTTAAGTGTACAATCAGGGGCTGAAAACGCGTTTAAAGCAATAAAAAGTTCATTTTGGCTCTCACACCTAAACTAAACGTTGTAGACTCAAAATTTTTGCTGTATTTAGTGTATTCTAGCATCCTGAAGATGATTCCAGCATTAATTTAATTGTGCTTATGCTCATTTTTAAGATTTTGACATTTTCACCTAAAGTGCACAATCAGGCTGAAAACGCATTTAAAGCAATAAAAAGTTCATTTTGGCTCTCACACCTAAACTAAACGTTGTAGACTCAAAATTTTTGCTGTATTTAGTGTATTCTAGCATCCTGAAGATGATTCCAGCATTAATTTCATTGTGCTTATGCTCATTTTGAAGATTTTGACATTTTCACCTTAAGTGTACAATCAGGGGCTGAAAACGCGTTTAAAGCAATAAAAAGTTCATTTTGGCTCTCACACCTAAACTAAACGTTGTAGACTCAAAATTTTTGCTGTATTTAGTGTATTCTAGCATCCTGAAGATGATTCCAGCATTAATTTCATTGTGCTTATGCTCATTTTGAAGATTTTGACATTTTCACCTTAAGTGTACAATCAGGGGCTGAAAACGCGTTTAAAGCAATAAAAAGTTCATTTTGGCTCTCACACCTAAACTAAACGTTGTAGACTCAAAATTTTTGCTGTATTTAGTGTATTCTAGCATCCTGAAGATGATTCCAGCATTAATTTCATTGTGCTTATGCTCATTTTTAAGATTTTGACATTTTCACCTAAAGTGCACAATCAGGCTGAAAACGCATTTAAAGCAATAAAAAGTTCATTTTGGCTCTCACACCTAAACTAAACGTTGTAGACTCAAAATTTTTGCTGTATTTAGTGTATTCTAGCATCCTGAAGATGATTCCAGCATTAATTTCATTGTGCTTATGCTCATTTTGAAGATTTTGACATTTTCACCTTAAGTGTACAATCAGGGGCTGAAAACGCGTTTAAAGCAATAAAAAGTTCATTTTGGCTCTCACACCTAAACTAAACGTTGTAGACTCAAAATTTTTGCTGTATTTAGTGTATTCTAGCATCCTGAAGATGACTCCAGCATTAATTTAATTGTGCTTATGCTCATTTTTAAGATTTTGACATTTTCACCTAAAGTGCACAATCAGGCTGAAAACGCATTTAAAGCAATAAAAAGTTCATTTTGGCTCTCACACCTAAACTAAACGTTGTAGACTCAAAATTTTTGCTGTATTTAGTGTATTCTAGCATCCTGAAGATGATTCCAGCATTAATTTCATTGTGCTTATGCTCATTTTGAAGATTTTGACATTTTCACCTTAAGTGTACAATCAGGGGCTGAAAACGCGTTTAAAGCAATAAAAAGTTCATTTTGGCTCTCACACCTAAACTAAACGTTGTAGACTCAAAATTTTTGCTGTATTTAGTGTATTCTAGCATCCTGAAGATGATTCCAGCATTAATTTCATTGTGCTTATGCTCATTTTGAAGATTTTGACATTTTCACCTTAAGTGTACAATCAGGGGCTGAAAACGCGTTTAAAGCAATAAAAAGTTCATTTTGGCTCTCACACCTAAACTAAACGTTGTAGACTCAAAATTTTTGCTGTATTTAGTGTATTCTAGCATCCTGAAGATGATTCCAGCATTAATTTCATTGTGCTTATGCTCATTTTTAAGATTTTGACATTTTCACCTAAAGTGCACAATCAGGCTGAAAACGCATTTAAAGCAATAAAAAGTTCATTTTGGCTCTCACACCTAAACTAAACGTTGTAGACTCAAAATTTTTGCTGTATTTAGTGTATTCTAGCATCCTGAAGATGATTCCAGCATTAATTTCATTGTGCTTATGCTCATTTTGAAGATTTTGACATTTTCACCTTAAGTGTACAATCAGGGGCTGAAAACGCGTTTAAAGCAATAAAAAGTTCATTTTGGCTCTCACACCTAAACTAAACGTTGTAGACTCAAAATTTTTGCTGTATTTAGTGTATTCTAGCATCCTGAAGATGACTCCAGCATTAATTTAATTGTGCTTATGCTCATTTTTAAGATTTTGACATTTTCACCTAAAGTGCACAATCAGGCTGAAAACGCATTTAAAGCAATAAAAAGTTCATTTTGGCTCTCACACCTAAACTAAACGTTGTAGACTCAAAATTTTTGCTGTATTTAGTGTATTCTAGCATCCTGAAGATGATTCCAGCATTAATTTAATTGTGCTTATGCTCATTTTGAAGATTTTGACATTTTCACCTTAAGTGTACAATCAGGGGCTGAAAACGCGTTTAAAGCAATAAAAAGTTCATTTTGGCTCTCACACCTAAACTAAACGTTGTGCACTCAAAATGTTTGCTGTATTTAGTGTATTCTAGCATCCTGAAGATGATTCCAGCATTAATTTCATTGTGCTTATGCTCATTTTGAAGATTTTGACATTTTCACCTTAAGTGTACAATCAGGGGCTGAAAACGCGTTTAAAGCAATAAAAAGTTCATTTTGGCTCTCACACCTAAACTAAACGTTGTAGACTCAAAATTTTTGCTGTATTTAGTGTATTCTAGCATCCTGAAGATGATTCCAGCATTAATTTAATTGTGCTTATGCTCATTTTTAAGATTTTGACATTTTCACCTAAAGTGCACAATCAGGCTGAAAACGCATTTAAAGCAATAAAAAGTTCATTTTGGCTCTCACACCTAAACTAAACGTTGTAGACTCAAAATTTTTGCTGTATTTAGTGTATTCTAGCATCCTGAAGATGATTCCAGCATTAATTTCATTGTGCTTATGCTCATTTTGAAGATTTTGACATTTTCACCTTAAGTGTACAATCAGGGGCTGAAAACGCGTTTAAAGCAATAAAAAGTTCATTTTGGCTCTCACACCTAAACTAAACGTTGTAGACTCAAAATTTTTGCTGTATTTAGTGTATTCTAGCATCCTGAAGATGATTCCAGCATTAATTTCATTGTGCTTATGCTCATTTTGAAGATTTTGACATTTTCACCTTAAGTGTACAATCAGGGGCTGAAAACGCGTTTAAAGCAATAAAAAGTTCATTTTGGCTCTCACACCTAAACTAAACGTTGTAGACTCAAAATTTTTGCTGTATTTAGTGTATTCTAGCATCCTGAAGATGATTCCAGCATTAATTTCATTGTGCTTATGCTCATTTTTAAGATTTTGACATTTTCACCTAAAGTGCACAATCAGGCTGAAAACGCATTTAAAGCAATAAAAAGTTCATTTTGGCTCTCACACCTAAACTAAACGTTGTAGACTCAAAATTTTTGCTGTATTTAGTGTATTCTAGCATCCTGAAGATGATTCCAGCATTAATTTCATTGTGCTTATGCTCATTTTGAAGATTTTGACATTTTCACCTTAAGTGTACAATCAGGGGCTGAAAACGCGTTTAAAGCAATAAAAAGTTCATTTTGGCTCTCACACCTAAACTAAACGTTGTAGACTCAAAATTTTTGCTGTATTTAGTGTATTCTAGCATCCTGAAGATGACTCCAGCATTAATTTAATTGTGCTTATGCTCATTTTTAAGATTTTGACATTTTCACCTAAAGTGCACAATCAGGCTGAAAACGCATTTAAAGCAATAAAAAGTTCATTTTGGCTCTCACACCTAAACTAAACGTTGTAGACTCAAAATTTTTGCTGTATTTAGTGTATTCTAGCATCCTGAAGATGATTCCAGCATTAATTTAATTGTGCTTATGCTCATTTTGAAGATTTTGACATTTTCACCTTAAGTGTACAATCAGGGGCTGAAAACGCGTTTAAAGCAATAAAAAGTTCATTTTGGCTCTCACACCTAAACTAAACGTTGTGCACTCAAAATGTTTGCTGTATTTAGTGTATTCTAGCATCCTGAAGATGATTCCAGCATTAATTTCATTGTGCTTATGCTCATTTTGAAGATTTTGACATTTTCACCTTAAGTGTACAATCAGGGGCTGAAAACGCGTTTAAAGCAATAAAAAGTTCATTTTGGCTCTCACACCTAAACTAAACGTTGTAGACTCAAAATTTTTGCTGTATTTAGTGTATTCTAGCATCCTGAAGATGATTCCAGCATTAATTTCATTGTGCTTATGCTCATTTTGAAGATTTTGACATTTTCACCTTAAGTGTACAATCAGGGGCTGAAAACGCGTTTAAAGCAATAAAAAGTTCATTTTTGCTCTCACACCTAAACTAAACGTTGTAGACTCAAAATTTTTGCTGTATTTAGTGTATTCTAGCATCCTGAAGATGATTCCAGCATTAATTTCATTGTGCTTATGCTCATTTTGAAGATTTTGACATTTTCACCTTAAGTGTACAATCAGGGGCTGAAAACGCGTTTAAAGCAATAAAAAGTTCATTTTGGCTCTCACACCTAAACTAAACGTTGTAGACTCAAAATTTTTGCTGTATTTAGTGTATTCTAGCATCCTGAAGATGATTCCAGCATTAATTTCATTGTGCTTATGCTCATTTTTAAGATTTTGACATTTTCACCTAAAGTGCACAATCAGGCTGAAAACGCATTTAAAGCAATAAAAAATTCATTTTGGCTCTCACACCTAAACTAAACGTTGTAGACTCAAAATTTTTGCTGTATTTAGTGTATTCTAGCATCCTGAAGATGATTCCAGCATTAATTTAATTGTGCTTATGCTCATTTTTAAGATTTTGACATTTTCACCTAAAGTGCACAATCAGGCTGAAAACGCATTTAAAGCAATAAAAAGTTCATTTTGGCTCTCACACCTAAACTAAACGTTGTAGACTCAAAATTTTTGCTGTATTTAGTGTATTCTAGCATCCTGAAGATGATTCCAGCATTAATTTAATTGTGCTTATGCTCATTTTTAAGATTTTGACATTTTCACCTAAAGTGCACAATCAGGCTGAAAACGCATTTAAAGCAATAAAAAGTTCATTTTGGCTCTCACACCTAAACTAAACGTTGTAGACTCAAAATTTTTGCTGTATTTAGTGTATTCTAGCATCCTGAAGATGATTCCAGCATTAATTTCATTGTGCTTATGCTCATTTTGAAGATTTTGACATTTTCACCTTAAGTGTACAATCAGGGGCTGAAAACGCGTTTAAAGCAATAAAAAGTTCATTTTGGCTCTCACACCTAAACTAAACGTTGTAGACTCAAAATTTTTGCTGTATTTAGTGTATTCTAGCATCCTGAAGATGATTCCAGCATTAATTTAATTGTGCTTATGCTCATTTTTAAGATTTTGACATTTTCACCTAAAGTGCACAATCAGGCTGAAAACGCATTTAAAGCAATAAAAAGTTCATTTTGGCTCACACACCTAAAATAAACGTTGTAAACTCAAAATTTTTGCTGTATTTAGTGTATTCTAGCATCCTGAAGATGATTCCAGCATTAATTTCATTGTGCTTATGCTCATTTTGAAGATTTTGACATTTTCACCTTAAGTGTACAATCAGGGGCTGAAAACGCGTTTAAAGCAATAAAAAGTTCATTTTGGCTCTCACACCTAAACTAAACGTTGTAGACTCAAAATTTTTGCTGTATTTAGTGTATTCTAGCATCCTGAAGATGATTCCAGCATTAATTTCATTGTGCTTATGCTCATTTTGAAGATTTTGACATTTTCACCTTAAGTGTACAATCAGGGGCTGAAAACGCGTTTAAAGCAATAAAAAGTTCATTTTGGCTCTCACACCTAAACTAAACGTTGTAGACTCAAAATTTTTGCTGTATTTAGTGTATTCTAGCATCCTGAAGATGATTCCAGCATTAATTTCATTGTGCTTATGCTCATTTTGAAGATTTTGACATTTTCACCTTAAGTGTACAATCAGGGGCTGAAAACGCGTTTAAAGCAATAAAAAGTTCATTTTGGCTCTCACACCTAAACTAAACGTTGTAGACTCAAAATTTTTGCTGTATTTAGTGTATTCTAGCATCCTGAAGATGATTCCAGCATTAATTTCATTGTGCTTATGCTCATTTTGAAGATTTTGACATTTTCACCTTAAGTGTACAATCAGGGGCTGAAAACGCATTTAAAGCAATAAAAAGTTCATTTTGGCTCTCACACCTAAACTAAACGTTGTAGACTCAAAATTTTTGCTGTATTTAGTGTATTCTAGCATCCTGAAGATGATTATAGCATTAATTTCATTGTGCTTATGCTCATTTTGAAGATTTTGACATTTTTACCTTAAGTGTACAATCAGGGGCTGAAAACGCGTTTAAAGCAATAAAAAGTTCATTTTGGCTGTCACACCTAAACTAAACGTTGTAGACTCAAAATTTTTGCTGTATTTAGTGTATTCTAGCATCCTGAAGATGATTCCAGCATTAATTTCATTGTGCTTATACTCATTTTTAAGATTTTGACATTTTCACCTAAAGTGCACAATCAGGCTGAAAACGCATTTAAAGCAATAAAAAGTTCATTTTGGCTCTCACACCTAAACTAAACGTTGTAGACTCAAAATTTTTGCTGTATTTAATGTATTTTAGCATCCTGAAGATGATTCCAGCATTAATTTCATTGTGCTTATGCTCATTTTTAAGATTTTGACATTTTCATCTTAAGTGTACAATCAGGGGCTGAAAACGCGTTTAAAGCAATAAAAAGTTCATTTTGGCTCTCACACCTAAACTAAACGTTGTAGACTCAAAATTTTTGCTGTATTCAGTGTATTCTAGCATCCTGAAGATGATTCCAGCATTAATTTCATCGTGCTTATGCTCATTTTGAAGATTTTGACATTTTCACCTAAAGTGCACAATCAGGCTGAAAACGCATTTAAAGCAATAAAAAGTTCATTTTGGCTCTCACACCTATACTAAATGTTGTAGACTCAAAATTTTTGCTGTATTTAGTGTATTCTAGCATCCTGAGGATGATTCCAGCATTAATTTCATTGTGCTTATGCTCATTTTGAAGATTTTGACATTTTCACCTTAAGTGTACAATCAGGGGCTGAAAACGCGTTTAAAGCAATAAAAAGTTCATTTTGGCTCTCACACCTAAACTAAACGTTGTAGACTCAAAATTTTTGCTGTATTTAGTGTATTCTAGCATCCTGAAGATGATTCCAGCATTAATTTAATTGTGCTTATGCTCATTTTTAAGATTTTGACATTTTCACCTAAAGTGCACAATCAGGCTGAAAACGCATTTAAAGCAATAAAAAGTTCATTTTGGCTCTCACACCTAAACTAAACGTTGTAGACTCAAAATTTTTGCTGTATTTGGTGTATTTTAGCATCCTGAAGATGATTCCAGCATTAATTTCATTGTGCTTATGCTCATTTTTAAGATTTTGACATTTTCATCTTAAGTTTACAATCAGGGGCTGAAAACGAGTTTAAAGCAATAAAAAGTTCATTTTGGCTCTCACACCTAAACTAAACGTTGTAGACTCAAAATTTTTGCTGTATTCAGTGTATTCTAGCATCCTGAAGATGATTCCAGCATTAATTTCATCGTGCTTATGCTCATTTTGAAGATTTTGACATTTTCACCTAAAGTGCACAATCAGGCTGAAAACGCATTTAAAGCAATAAAAAGTTCATTTTGGCTCACACACCTAAAATAAACGTTGTAGACTCAAATTTTTTGCTGTATTTAGTGTATTCTAGCATCCTGAAGATGATTCCAGCATTAATTTCATTGTGCTTATGCTCATTTTGAAGATTTTGACATTTTCACCTTAAGTGTACAATCAGGGGCTGAAAACGCGTTTAAAGCAATAAAAAGTTCATTTTGGCTCTCACACCTAAACTAAACGTTGTAGACTCAAAATTTTTGCTGTATTTAGTGTATTCTAGCATCCTGAAGATGATTCCAGCATTAATTTAATTGTGCTTGTGCTCATTTTTAAGATTTTGACATTTTCACCTAAAGTGCACAATCAGGCTGAAAACGCATTTAAAGCAATAAAAAGTTCATTTTGGCTCTCACACCTAAACTAAACGTTGTAGACTCAAAATTTTTGCTGTATTTAGTGTATTCTAGCATCCTGAAGATGATTCCAGCATTAATTTCATTGTGCTTATGCTCATTTTGAAGATTTTGACATTTTCACCTTAAGTGTACAATCAGGGGCTGAAAACGCGTTTAAAGCAATAAAAAGTTCATTTTGGCTCTCACACCTAAACTAAACGTTGTAGACTCAAAATTTTTGCTGTATTTAGTGTATTCTAGCATCCTGAAGATGATTCCAGCATTAATTTCATTGTGCTTATGCTCATTTTGAAGATTTTGACATTTTCACCTAAAGTGCACAATCAGGCTGAAAACGCATTTAAAGCAATAAAAAGTTCATTTTGGCTCTCACACCTAAACTAAACGTTGTAGACTCAAAATTTTTGCTGTATTTAGTGTATTCTAGCATCCTGAAGATGATTCCAGCATTAATTTCATTGTGCTTATGCTCATTTTGAAGATTTTGACATTTTCACCTTAAGTGTACAATCAGGGGCTGAAAACGCGTTTAAAGCAATAAAAAGTTCATTTTGGCTCTCACACCTAAACTAAACGTTGTAGACTCAAAATTTTTGCTGTATTTAGTGTATTCTAGCATCCTGAAGATGATTCCAGCATTAATTTCATTGTGCTTATGCTCATTTTGAAGATTTTGACATTTTCACCTAAAGTGCACAATCAGGCTGAAAACGCATTTAAAGCAATAAAAAGTTCATTTTGGCTCTCACACCTAAACTAAACGTTGTAGACTCAAAATTTTTGCTGTATTTAGTGTATTCTAGCATCCTGAAGATGATTCCAGCATTAATTTAATTGTGCTTATGCTCATTTTGAAGATTTTGACATTTTCACCTTAAGTGTACAATCAGGGGCTGAAAACGAGTTTAAAGCAATAAAAAGTTCATTTTGGCTCTCACACCTAAACTAAACGTTGTAGACTCAAAATTTTTGCTGTATTCAGTGTATTCTAGCATCCTGAAGATGATTCCAGCATTAATTTCATCGTGCTTATGCTCATTTTGAAGATTTTGACATTTTCACCTAAAGTGCACAATCAGGCTGAAAACGCATTTAAAGCAATAAAAAGTTCATTTTGGCTCACACACCTAAAATAAACGTTGTAGACTCAAAATTTTTGCTGTATTTAGTGTATTCTAGCATCCTGAAGATGATTCCAGCATTAATTTCATTGTGCTTATGCTCATTTTGAAGATTTTGACATTTTCACCTTAAGTGTACAATCAGGGGCTGAAAACGCGTTTAAAGCAATAAAAAGTTCATTTTGGCTCTCACACCTAAACTAAACGTTGTAGACTCAAAATTTTTGCTGTATTCAGTGTATTCTAGCATCCTGAAGATGATTCCAGCATTAATTTCATCGTGCTTATGCTCATTTTGAAGATTTTGACATTTTCACCTAAAGTGCACAATCAGGCTGAAAACGCATTTAAAGCAATAAAAAGTTCATTTTGGCTCTCACACCTATACTAAATGTTGTAGACTCAAAATTTTTGCTGTATTTAGTGTATTCTAGCATCCTGAGGATGATTCCAGCATTAATTTCATTGTGCTTATGCTCATTTTGAAGATTTTGACATTTTCACCTTAAGTGTACATTCAGGGGCTGAAAACGCGTTTAAAGCAATAAAAAGTTCATTTTGGCTCTCACACCTAAACTAAACGTTGTAGACTCAAAATTTTTGCTGTATTTAGTGTATTCTAGCATCCTGAAGATGATTCCAGCATTAATTTAATTGTGCTTATGCTCATTTTTAAGATTTTGACATTTTCACCTAAAGTGCACAATCAGGCTGAAAACGCATTTAAAGCAATAAAAAGTTCATTTTGGCTCTCACACCTAAACTAAACGTTGTAGACTCAAAATTTTTGCTGTATTTGGTGTATTTTAGCATCCTGAAGATGATTCCAGCATTAATTTCATTGTGCTTATGCTCATTTTTAAGATTTTGACATTTTCATCTTAAGTTTACAATCAGGGGCTGAAAACGAGTTTAAAGCAATAAAAAGTTCATTTTGGCTCTCACACCTAAACTAAACGTTGTAGACTCAAAATTTTTGCTGTATTCAGTGTATTCTAGCATCCTGAAGATGATTCCAGCATTAATTTCATCGTGCTTATGCTCATTTTGAAGATTTTGACATTTTCACCTAAAGTGCACAATCAGGCTGAAAACGCATTTAAAGCAATAAAAAGTTCATTTTGGCTCACACACCTAAAATAAACGTTGTAGACTCAAATTTTTTGCTGTATTTAGTGTATTCTAGCATCCTGAAGATGATTCCAGCATTAATTTCATTGTGCTTATGCTCATTTTGAAGATTTTGACATTTTCACCTTAAGTGTACAATCAGGGGCTGAAAACGCGTTTAAAGCAATAAAAAGTTCATTTTGGCTCTCACACCTAAACTAAACGTTGTAGACTCAAAATTTTTGCTGTATTTAGTGTATTCTAGCATCCTGAAGATGATTCCAGCATTAATTTAATTGTGCTTGTGCTCATTTTTAAGATTTTGACATTTTCACCTAAAGTGCACAATCAGGCTGAAAACGCATTTAAAGCAATAAAAAGTTCATTTTGGCTCTCACACCTAAACTAAACGTTGTAGACTCAAAATTTTTGCTGTATTTAGTGTATTCTAGCATCCTGAAGATGATTCCAGCATTAATTTCATTGTGCTTATGCTCATTTTGAAGATTTTGACATTTTCACCTTAAGTGTACAATCAGGGGCTGAAAACGCGTTTAAAGCAATAAAAAGTTCATTTTGGCTCTCACACCTAAACTAAACGTTGTAGACTCAAAATTTTTGCTGTATTTAGTGTATTCTAGCATCCTGAAGATGATTCCAGCATTAATTTCATTGTGCTTATGCTCATTTTGAAGATTTTGACATTTTCACCTAAAGTGCACAATCAGGCTGAAAACGCATTTAAAGCAATAAAAAGTTCATTTTGGCTCTCACACCTAAACTAAACGTTGTAGACTCAAAATTTTTGCTGTATTTAGTGTATTCTAGCATCCTGAAGATGATTCCAGCATTAATTTAATTGTGCTTATGCTCATTTTGAAGATTTTGACATTTTCACCTTAAGTGTACAATCAGGGGCTGAAAACGCGTTTAAAGCAATAAAAAGTTCATTTTGGCTCTCACACCTAAACTAAACGTTGTAGACTCAAAATGTTTGCTGTATTTAGTGTATTCTAGCATCCTGAAGATGATTCCAGCATTAATTTCATTGTGCTTATGCTCATTTTGAAGATTTTGACATTTTCACCTTAAGTGTACAATCAGGGGCTGAAAACGCGTTTAAAGCAATAAAAAGTTCATTTTGGCTCTCACACCTAAACTAAACGTTGTAGACTCAAAATTTTTGCTGTATTTAGTGTATTCTAGCATCCTGAAGATGATTCCAGCATTAATTTAATTGTGCTTATGCTCATTTTTAAGATTTTGACATTTTCACCTAAAGTGCACAATCAGGCTGAAAACGCATTTAAAGCAATAAAAAGTTCATTTTGGCTCTCACACCTAAACTAAACGTTGTAGACTCAAAATTTTTGCTGTATTTAGTGTATTCTAGCATCCTGAAGATGATTCCAGCATTAATTTAATTGTGCTTATGCTCATTTTTAAGATTTTGACATTTTCACCTAAAGTGCACAATCAGGCTGAAAACGCATTTAAAGCAATAAAAAGTTCATTTTGGCTCTCACACCTAAACTAAACGTTGTAGACTCAAAATTTTTGCTGTATTTAGTGTTATCTAGCATCCTGAAGATGATTCCAGCATTAATTTAATTGTGCTTATGCTCATTTTTAAGATTTTGACATTTTCACCTAAAGTGCACAATCAGGCTGAAAACGCATTTAAAGCAATAAAAAGTTCATTTTGGCTCTCACACCTAAACTAAACGTTGTAGACTCAAAATTTTTGCTGTATTTAGTGTATTCTAGCATCCTGAAGATGATTCCAGCATTAATTTCATTGTGCTTATGCTCATTTTGAAGATTTTGACATTTTCACCTTAAGTGTACAATCAGGGGCTGAAAACGCGTTTAAAGCAATAAAAAGTTCATTTTGGCTCTCACACCTAAACTAAACGTTGTAGACTCAAAATTTTTGCTGTATTTAGTGTATTCTAGCATCCTGAAGATGATTCCAGCATTAATTTAATTGTGCTTATGCTCATTTTTAAGATTTTGACATTTTCACCTAAAGTGCACAATCAGGCTGAAAACGCATTTAAAGCAATAAAAAGTTCATTTTGGCTCACACACCTAAAATAAACGTTGTAAACTCAAAATTTTTGCTGTATTTAGTGTATTCTAGCATCCTGAAGATGATTCCAGCATTAATTTCATTGTGCTTATGCTCATTTTGAAGATTTTGACATTTTCACCTTAAGTGTACAATCAGGGGCTGAAAACGCGTTTAAAGCAATAAAAAGTTCATTTTGGCTCTCACACCTAAACTAAACGTTGTAGACTCAAAATTTTTGCTGTATTTAGTGTATTCTAGCATCCTGAAGATGATTCCAGCATTAATTTCATTGTGCTTATGCTCATTTTGAAGATTTTGACATTTTCACCTTAAGTGTACAATCAGGGGCTGAAAACGCGTTTAAAGCAATAAAAAGTTCATTTTGGCTCTCACACCTAAACTAAACGTTGTAGACTCAAAATTTTTGCTGTATTTAGTGTATTCTAGCATCCTGAAGATGATTCCAGCATTAATTTCATTGTGCTTATGCTCATTTTGAAGATTTTGACATTTTCACCTTAAGTGTACAATCAGGGGCTGAAAACGCGTTTAAAGCAATAAAAAGTTCATTTTGGCTCTCACACCTAAACTAAACGTTGTAGACTCAAAATTTTTGCTGTATTTAGTGTATTCTAGCATCCTGAAGATGATTCCAGCATTAATTTCATTGTGCTTATGCTCATTTTGAAGATTTTGACATTTTCACCTTAAGTGTACAATCAGGGGCTGAAAACGCATTTAAAGCAATAAAAAGTTCATTTTGGCTCTCACACCTAAACTAAACGTTGTAGACTCAAAATTTTTGCTGTATTTAGTGTATTCTAGCATCCTGAAGATGATTCCAGCATTAATTTCATTGTGCTTATGCTCATTTTGAAGATTTTGACATTTTTACCTTAAGTGTACAATCAGGGGCTGAAAACGCGTTTAAAGCAATAAAAAGTTCATTTTGGCTGTCACACCTAAACTAAACGTTGTAGACTCAAAATTTTTGCTGTATTTAGTGTATTCTAGCATCCTGAAGATGATTCCAGCATTAATTTCATTGTGCTTATACTCATTTTTAAGATTTTGACATTTTCACCTAAAGTGCACAATCAGGCTGAAAACGCATTTAAAGCAATAAAAAGTTCATTTTGGCTCTCACACCTAAACTAAACGTTGTAGACTCAAAATTTTTGCTGTATTTAATGTATTTTAGCATCCTGAAGATGATTCCAGCATTAATTTCATTGTGCTTATGCTCATTTTTAAGATTTTGACATTTTCATCTTAAGTGTACAATCAGGGGCTGAAAACGCGTTTAAAGCAATAAAAAGTTCATTTTGGCTCTCACACCTAAACTAAACGTTGTAGACTCAAAATTTTTGCTGTATTCAGTGTATTCTAGCATCCTGAAGATGATTCCAGCATTAATTTCATCGTGCTTATGCTCATTTTGAAGATTTTGACATTTTCACCTAAAGTGCACAATCAGGCTGAAAACGCATTTAAAGCAATAAAAAGTTCATTTTGGCTCTCACACCTATACTAAATGTTGTAGACTCAAAATTTTTGCTGTATTTAGTGTATTCTAGCATCCTGAGGATGATTCCAGCATTAATTTCATTGTGCTTATGCTCATTTTGAAGATTTTGACATTTTCACCTTAAGTGTACAATCAGGGGCTGAAAACGCGTTTAAAGCAATAAAAAGTTCATTTTGGCTCTCACACCTAAACTAAACGTTGTAGACTCAAAATTTTTGCTGTATTTAGTGTATTCTAGCATCCTGAAGATGATTCCAGCATTAATTTAATTGTGCTTATGCTCATTTTTAAGATTTTGACATTTTCACCTAAAGTGCACAATCAGGCTGAAAACGCATTTAAAGCAATAAAAAGTTCATTTTGGCTCTCACACCTAAACTAAACGTTGTAGACTCAAAATTTTTGCTGTATTTGGTGTATTTTAGCATCCTGAAGATGATTCCAGCATTAATTTCATTGTGCTTATGCTCATTTTTAAGATTTTGACATTTTCATCTTAAGTTTACAATCAGGGGCTGAAAACGAGTTTAAAGCAATAAAAAGTTCATTTTGGCTCTCACACCTAAACTAAACGTTGTAGACTCAAAATTTTTGCTGTATTCAGTGTATTCTAGCATCCTGAAGATGATTCCAGCATTAATTTCATTGTGCTTATGCTCATTTTGAAGATTTTGACATTTTCACCTTAAGTGTACAATCAGGGGCTGAAAACGCGTTTAAAGCAATAAAAAGTTCATTTTGGCTCTCACACCTAAACTAAACGTTGTAGACTCAAAATTTTTGCTGTATTCAGTGTATTCTAGCATCCTGAAGATGATTCCAGCATTAATTTCATCGTGCTTATGCTCATTTTGAAGATTTTGACATTTTCACCTAAAGTGCACAATCAGGCTGAAAACGCATTTAAAGCAATAAAAAGTTCATTTTGGCTCTCACACCTATACTAAATGTTGTAGACTCAAAATTTTTGCTGTATTTAGTGTATTCTAGCATCCTGAGGATGATTCCAGCATTAATTTCATTGTGCTTATGCTCATTTTGAAGATTTTGACATTTTCACCTTAAGTGTACATTCAGGGGCTGAAAACGCGTTTAAAGCAATAAAAAGTTCATTTTGGCTCTCACACCTAAACTAAACGTTGTAGACTCAAAATTTTTGCTGTATTTAGTGTATTCTAGCATCCTGAAGATGATTCCAGCATTAATTTAATTGTGCTTATGCTCATTTTTAAGATTTTGACATTTTCACCTAAAGTGCACAATCAGGCTGAAAACGCATTTAAAGCAATAAAAAGTTCATTTTGGCTCTCACACCTAAACTAAACGTTGTAGACTCAAAATTTTTGCTGTATTTGGTGTATTTTAGCATCCTGAAGATGATTCCAGCATTAATTTCATTGTGCTTATGCTCATTTTTAAGATTTTGACATTTTCATCTTAAGTTTACAATCAGGGGCTGAAAACGAGTTTAAAGCAATAAAAAGTTCATTTTGGCTCTCACACCTAAACTAAACGTTGTAGACTCAAAATTTTTGCTGTATTCAGTGTATTCTAGCATCCTGAAGATGATTCCAGCATTAATTTCATCGTGCTTATGCTCATTTTGAAGATTTTGACATTTTCACCTAAAGTGCACAATCAGGCTGAAAACGCATTTAAAGCAATAAAAAGTTCATTTTGGCTCACACACCTAAAATAAACGTTGTAGACTCAAATTTTTTGCTGTATTTAGTGTATTCTAGCATCCTGAAGATGATTCCAGCATTAATTTCATTGTGCTTATGCTCATTTTGAAGATTTTGACATTTTCACCTTAAGTGTACAATCAGGGGCTGAAAACGCGTTTAAAGCAATAAAAAGTTCATTTTGGCTCTCACACCTAAACTAAACGTTGTAGACTCAAAATTTTTGCTGTATTTAGTGTATTCTAGCATCCTGAAGATGATTCCAGCATTAATTTAATTGTGCTTGTGCTCATTTTTAAGATTTTGACATTTTCACCTAAAGTGCACAATCAGGCTGAAAACGCATTTAAAGCAATAAAAAGTTCATTTTGGCTCTCACACCTAAACTAAACGTTGTAGACTCAAAATTTTTGCTGTATTTAGTGTATTCTAGCATCCTGAAGATGATTCCAGCATTAATTTCATTGTGCTTATGCTCATTTTGAAGATTTTGACATTTTCACCTTAAGTGTACAATCAGGGGCTGAAAACGCGTTTAAAGCAATAAAAAGTTCATTTTGGCTCTCACACCTAAACTAAACGTTGTAGACTCAAAATTTTTGCTGTATTTAGTGTATTCTAGCATCCTGAAGATGATTCCAGCATTAATTTCATTGTGCTTATGCTCATTTTGAAGATTTTGACATTTTCACCTAAAGTGCACAATCAGGCTGAAAACGCATTTAAAGCAATAAAAAGTTCATTTTGGCTCTCACACCTAAACTAAACGTTGTAGACTCAAAATTTTTGCTGTATTTAGTGTATTCTAGCATCCTGAAGATGATTCCAGCATTAATTTCATTGTGCTTATGCTCATTTTGAAGATTTTGACATTTTCACCTTAAGTGTACAATCAGGGGCTGAAAACGCGTTTAAAGCAATAAAAAGTTCATTTTGGCTCTCACACCTAAACTAAACGTTGTAGACTCAAAATTTTTGCTGTATTTAGTGTATTCTAGCATCCTGAAGATGATTCCAGCATTAATTTCATTGTGCTTATGCTCATTTTGAAGATTTTGACATTTTCACCTAAAGTGCACAATCAGGCTGAAAACGCATTTAAAGCAATAAAAAGTTCATTTTGGCTCTCACACCTAAACTAAACGTTGTAGACTCAAAATTTTTGCTGTATTTAGTGTATTCTAGCATCCTGAAGATGATTCCAGCATTAATTTAATTGTGCTTATGCTCATTTTGAAGATTTTGACATTTTCACCTTAAGTGTACAATCAGGGGCTGAAAACGAGTTTAAAGCAATAAAAAGTTCATTTTGGCTCTCACACCTAAACTAAACGTTGTAGACTCAAAATTTTTGCTGTATTCAGTGTATTCTAGCATCCTGAAGATGATTCCAGCATTAATTTCATCGTGCTTATGCTCATTTTGAAGATTTTGACATTTTCACCTAAAGTGCACAATCAGGCTGAAAACGCATTTAAAGCAATAAAAAGTTCATTTTGGCTCACACACCTAAAATAAACGTTGTAGACTCAAAATTTTTGCTGTATTTAGTGTATTCTAGCATCCTGAAGATGATTCCAGCATTAATTTCATTGTGCTTATGCTCATTTTGAAGATTTTGACATTTTCACCTTAAGTGTACAATCAGGGGCTGAAAACGCGTTTAAAGCAATAAAAAGTTCATTTTGGCTCTCACACCTAAACTAAACGTTGTAGACTCAAAATTTTTGCTGTATTCAGTGTATTCTAGCATCCTGAAGATGATTCCAGCATTAATTTCATCGTGCTTATGCTCATTTTGAAGATTTTGACATTTTCACCTAAAGTGCACAATCAGGCTGAAAACGCATTTAAAGCAATAAAAAGTTCATTTTGGCTCTCACACCTATACTAAATGTTGTAGACTCAAAATTTTTGCTGTATTTAGTGTATTCTAGCATCCTGAGGATGATTCCAGCATTAATTTCATTGTGCTTATGCTCATTTTGAAGATTTTGACATTTTCACCTTAAGTGTACATTCAGGGGCTGAAAACGCGTTTAAAGCAATAAAAAGTTCATTTTGGCTCTCACACCTAAACTAAACGTTGTAGACTCAAAATTTTTGCTGTATTTAGTGTATTCTAGCATCCTGAAGATGATTCCAGCATTAATTTAATTGTGCTTATGCTCATTTTTAAGATTTTGACATTTTCACCTAAAGTGCACAATCAGGCTGAAAACGCATTTAAAGCAATAAAAAGTTCATTTTGGCTCTCACACCTAAACTAAACGTTGTAGACTCAAAATTTTTGCTGTATTTGGTGTATTTTAGCATCCTGAAGATGATTCCAGCATTAATTTCATTGTGCTTATGCTCATTTTTAAGATTTTGACATTTTCATCTTAAGTTTACAATCAGGGGCTGAAAACGAGTTTAAAGCAATAAAAAGTTCATTTTGGCTCTCACACCTAAACTAAACGTTGTAGACTCAAAATTTTTGCTGTATTCAGTGTATTCTAGCATCCTGAAGATGATTCCAGCATTAATTTCATCGTGCTTATGCTCATTTTGAAGATTTTGACATTTTCACCTAAAGTGCACAATCAGGCTGAAAACGCATTTAAAGCAATAAAAAGTTCATTTTGGCTCACACACCTAAAATAAACGTTGTAGACTCAAATTTTTTGCTGTATTTAGTGTATTCTAGCATCCTGAAGATGATTCCAGCATTAATTTCATTGTGCTTATGCTCATTTTGAAGATTTTGACATTTTCACCTAAAGTGCACAATCAGGCTGAAAACGCATTTAAAGCAATAAAAAGTTCATTTTGGCTCTCACACCTAAACTAAACGTTGTAGACTCAAAATTTTTGCTGTATTTAGTGTATTCTAGCATCCTGAAGATGATTCCAGCATTAATTTCATTGTGCTTATGCTCATTTTGAAGATTTTGACATTTTCACCTTAAGTGTACAATCAGGGGCTGAAAACGCGTTTAAAGCAATAAAAAGTTCATTTTGGCTCTCACACCTAAACTAAACATTGTAGACTCAAAATTTTTGCTGTATTTAGTGTATTCTAGCATCCTGAAGATGATTCCAGCATTAATTTCATTGTGCTTATGCTCATTTTGAAGATTTTGACATTTTCACCTTAAGTGTACAATCAGGGGTTGAAAACGCGTTTAAAGCAATAAAAAGTTCATTTTGGCTCTCACACCTAAACTAAACGTTGTAGACTCAAAATTTTTGCTGTATTTAGTGTATTCTAGCATCCTGAAGATGATTCCAGCATTAATTTCATTGTGCTTATGCTCATTTTTAAGATTTTGACATTTTCACCTAAAGTGCACAATCAGGCTGAAAACGCATTTAAAGCAATAAAAAGTTCATTTTGGCTCTCACACCTAAACTAAACGTTGTAGACTCAAAATTTTTGCTGTATTTAGTGTATTCTAGCATCCTGAAGATGATTCCAGCATTAATTTCATTGTGCTTATGCTCATTTTGAAGATTTTGATATTTTCACCTTAAGTGTACAATCAGGGGCTGAAAACGCGTTTAAAGCAATAAAAAGTTCATTTTGGCTCTCACACCTAAACTAAACGTTGTAGACTCAAAATTTTTGCTGTATTTAGTGTATTCTAGCATCCTGAAGATGATTCTAGCATTAATTTCATTGTGCTTATGCTCATTTTTAAGATTTTGACATTTTCACTTAAAGTGCACAATCAGGCTGAAAACGCATTTAAAGCAATAAAAAATTCATTTTGGCTCTCACACCTAAACTAAACGTTGTAGACTCAAAATTTTTGCTGTATTTAGTGTATTCTAGCATCCTGAAGATGATTCCAGCATTAATTTCATTGTGCTTATGCTCATTTTGAAGATTTTGACATTTTCACCTTAAGTGTACAATCAGGGAATGAAAACGCGTTTAAAGCAATAAAAAGTTCATTTTGGCTCTCACACCTAAACTAAACGTTGTAGACTAAAAATTTTTGCTGTATTTAGTGTATTCTAGCATCCTGAAGATGATTCCAGCATTAATTTCATTGTGCTTATGCTCATTTTGAAGATTTTGACATTTTCACCTTAAGTGTACAATCAGGGGCTGAAAACGCATTTAAAGCAATAAAAAGTTCATTTTGGCTCTCACACCTAAACTAAACGTTGTAGACTCAAAATTTTTGCTGTATTTAGTGTATTCTAGCATCCTGAAGATGATTCCAGCATTAATTTCATTGTGCTTATGCTCATTTTGAAGATTTTGACATTTTCACCTTAAGTGTACAATCAGGGGCTGAAAACGCGTTTAAAGCAATAAAAAGTTCATTTTGGCTGTCACACCTAAACTAAACGTTGTAGACTCAAAATTTTTGCTGTATTTATTGTATTCTAGCATCCTGAAGATGATTCCAGCATTAATTTCATTGTGCTTATACTCATTTTTAAGATTTTGACATTTTCACCTAAAGTGCACAATCAGGCTGAAAACGCATTTAAAGCAATAAAAAGTTCATTTTGGCTCTCACACCTAAACTAAACGTTGTAGACTCAAAATTTTTGCTGTATTTAGTGTATTTTAGCATCCTGAAGATGATTCCAGCATTAATTTCATTGTGCTTATGCTCATTTTTAAGATTTTGACATTTTCATCTTAAGTGTACAATCAGGGGCTGAAAACGCGTTTAAAGCAATAAAAAGTTCATTTTGGCTCTCACACCTAAACTAAACGTTGTAGACTCAAAATTTTTGCTGTATTCAGTGTATTCTAGCATCCTGAAGATGATTCCAGCATTAATTTCATCGTGCTTATGCTCATTTTGAAGATTTTGACATTTTCACCTAAAGTGCACAATCAGGCTGAAAACGCATTTAAAGCAATAAAAAGTTCATTTTGGCTCTCACACCTATACTAAATGTTGTAGACTCAAAATTTTTGCTGTATTTAGTGTATTCTAGCATCCTGAAGATGATTCCAGCATTAATTTAATTGTGCTTATGCTCATTTTTAAGATTTTGACATTTTCACCTAAAGTGCACAATCAGGCTGAAAACGCATTTAAAGCAATAAAAAGTTCATTTTGGCTCTCACACCTAAACTAAACGTTGTAGACTCAAAATTTTTGCTGTATTTGGTGTATTTTAGCATCCTGAAGATGATTCCAGCATTAATTTCATTGTGCTTATGCTCATTTTTAAGATTTTGACATTTTCATCTTAAGTTTACAATCAGGGGCTGAAAACGAGTTTAAAGCAATAAAAAGTTCATTTTGGCTCTCACACCTAAACTAAACGTTGTAGACTCAAAATTTTTGCTGTATTCAGTGTATTCTAGCATCCTGAAGATGATTCCAGCATTAATTTCATCGTGCTTATGCTCATTTTGAAGATTTTGACATTTTCACCTAAAGTGCACAATCAGGCTGAAAACGCATTTAAAGCAATAAAAAGTTCATTTTGGCTCACACACCTAAAATAAACGTTGTAGACTCAAAATTTTTGCTGTATTTAGTGTATTCTAGCATCCTGAAGATGATTCCAGCATTAATTTCATTGTGCTTATGCTCATTTTGAAGATTTTGACATTTTCACCTAAAGTGCACAATCAGGCTGAAAACGCATTTAAAGCAATAAAAAGTTCATTTTGGCTCTCACACCTAAACTAAACGTTGTAGACTCAAAATTTTTGCTGTATTTAGTGTATTCTAGCATCCTGAAGATGATTCCAGCATTAATTTCATTGTGCTTATGCTCATTTTGAAGATTTTGACATTTTCACCTTAAGTGTACAATCAGGGGCTGAAAACGCGTTTAAAGCAATAAAAAGTTCATTTTGGCTCTCACACCTAAACTAAACATTGTAGACTCAAAATTTTTGCTGTATTTAGTGTATTCTAGCATCCTGAAGATGATTCCAGCATTAATTTCATTGTGCTTATGCTCATTTTGAAGATTTTGACATTTTCACCTTAAGTGTACAATCAGGGGTTGAAAACGCGTTTAAAGCAATAAAAAGTTCATTTTGGCTCTCACACCTAAACTAAACGTTGTAGACTCAAAATTTTTGCTGTATTTAGTGTATTCTAGCATCCTGAAGATGATTCCAGCATTAATTTCATTGTGCTTATGCTCATTTTTAAGATTTTGACATTTTCACCTAAAGTGCACAATCAGGCTGAAAACGCATTTAAAGCAATAAAAAGTTCATTTTGGCTCTCACACCTAAACTAAACGTTGTAGACTCAAAATTTTTGCTGTATTTAGTGTATTCTAGCATCCTGAAGATGATTCCAGCATTAATTTCATTGTGCTTATGCTCATTTTGAAGATTTTGATATTTTCACCTTAAGTGTACAATCAGGGGCTGAAAACGCGTTTAAAGCAATAAAAAGTTCATTTTGGCTCTCACACCTAAACTAAACGTTGTAGACTCAAAATTTTTGCTGTATTTAGTGTATTCTAGCATCCTGAAGATGATTCTAGCATTAATTTCATTGTGCTTATGCTCATTTTTAAGATTTTGACATTTTCACTTAAAGTGCACAATCAGGCTGAAAACGCATTTAAAGCAATAAAAAATTCATTTTGGCTCTCACACCTAAACTAAACGTTGTAGACTCAAAATTTTTGCTGTATTTAGTGTATTCTAGCATCCTGAAGATGATTCCAGCATTAATTTCATTGTGCTTATGCTCATTTTGAAGATTTTGACATTTTCACCTTAAGTGTACAATCAGGGAATGAAAACGCGTTTAAAGCAATAAAAAGTTCATTTTGGCTCTCACACCTAAACTAAACGTTGTAGACTAAAAATTTTTGCTGTATTTAGTGTATTCTAGCATCCTGAAGATGATTCCAGCATTAATTTCATTGTGCTTATGCTCATTTTGAAGATTTTGACATTTTCACCTTAAGTGTACAATCAGGGGCTGAAAACGCATTTAAAGCAATAAAAAGTTCATTTTGGCTCTCACACCTAAACTAAACGTTGTAGACTCAAAATTTTTGCTGTATTTAGTGTATTCTAGCATCCTGAAGATGATTCCAGCATTAATTTCATTGTGCTTATGCTCATTTTGAAGATTTTGACATTTTCACCTTAAGTGTACAATCAGGGGCTGAAAACGCGTTTAAAGCAATAAAAAGTTCATTTTGGCTGTCACACCTAAACTAAACGTTGTAGACTCAAAATTTTTGCTGTATTTATTGTATTCTAGCATCCTGAAGATGATTCCAGCATTAATTTCATTGTGCTTATACTCATTTTTAAGATTTTGACATTTTCACCTAAAGTGCACAATCAGGCTGAAAACGCATTTAAAGCAATAAAAAGTTCATTTTGGCTCTCACACCTAAACTAAACGTTGTAGACTCAAAATTTTTGCTGTATTTAGTGTATTTTAGCATCCTGAAGATGATTCCAGCATTAATTTCATTGTGCTTATGCTCATTTTTAAGATTTTGACATTTTCATCTTAAGTGTACAATCAGGGGCTGAAAACGCGTTTAAAGCAATAAAAAGTTCATTTTGGCTCTCACACCTAAACTAAACGTTGTAGACTCAAAATTTTTGCTGTATTCAGTGTATTCTAGCATCCTGAAGATGATTCCAGCATTAATTTCATCGTGCTTATGCTCATTTTGAAGATTTTGACATTTTCACCTAAAGTGCACAATCAGGCTGAAAACGCATTTAAAGCAATAAAAAGTTCATTTTGGCTCTCACACCTATACTAAATGTTGTAGACTCAAAATTTTTGCTGTATTTAGTGTATTCTAGCATCCTGAAGATGATTCCAGCATTAATTTAATTGTGCTTATGCTCATTTTTAAGATTTTGACATTTTCACCTAAAGTGCACAATCAGGCTGAAAACGCATTTAAAGCAATAAAAAGTTCATTTTGGCTCTCACACCTAAACTAAACGTTGTAGACTCAAAATTTTTGCTGTATTTGGTGTATTTTAGCATCCTGAAGATGATTCCAGCATTAATTTCATTGTGCTTATGCTCATTTTTAAGATTTTGACATTTTCATCTTAAGTTTACAATCAGGGGCTGAAAACGAGTTTAAAGCAATAAAAAGTTCATTTTGGCTCTCACACCTAAACTAAACGTTGTAGACTCAAAATTTTTGCTGTATTCAGTGTATTCTAGCATCCTGAAGATGATTCCAGCATTAATTTCATCGTGCTTATGCTCATTTTGAAGATTTTGACATTTTCACCTAAAGTGCACAATCAGGCTGAAAACGCATTTAAAGCAATAAAAAGTTCATTTTGGCTCACACACCTAAAATAAACGTTGTAGACTCAAAATTTTTGCTGTATTTAGTGTATTCTAGCATCCTGAAGATGATTCCAGCATTAATTTCATTGTGCTTATGCTCATTTTGAAGATTTTGACATTTTCACCTTAAGTGTACAATCAGGGGCTGAAAACGCGTTTAAAGCAATAAAAAGTTCATTTTGGCTCTCACACCTAAACTAAACATTGTAGACTCAAAATTTTTGCTGTATTTAGTGTATTCTAGCATCCTGAAGATGATTCCAGCATTAATTTAATTGTGCTTATGCTCATTTTTAAGATTTTGACATTTTCACCTAAAGTGCACAATCAGGCTGAAAACGCATTTAAAGCAATAAAAAGTTCATTTTGGCTCTCACACCTAAACTAAACGTTGTAGACTCAAAATTTTTGCTGTATTTAGTGTATTCTAGCATCCTGAAGATGATTCCAGCATTAATTTCATTGTGCTTATGCTCATTTTGAAGATTTTGACATTTTCACCTTAAGTGTACAATCAGGGGCTGAAAACGCGTTTAAAGCAATAAAAAGTTCATTTTGGCTCTCACACCTAAACTAAACGTTGTAGACTCAAAATTTTTGCTGTATTTAGTGTATTCTAGCATCCTGAAGATGATTCCAGCATTAATTTCATTGTGCTTATACTCATTTTTAAGATTTTGACATTTTCACCTAAAGTGCACAATCAGGCTGAAAACGCATTTAAAGCAATAAAAAGTTCATTTTGGCTCTCACACCTAAACTAAACGTTGTAGACTCAAAATTTTTGCTGTATTTAGTGTATTTTAGCATCCTGAAGATGATTCCAGCATTAATTTCATTATGCTTATGCTCATTTTTAAGATTTTGACATTTTCATCTTAAGTGTACAATCAGGGGCTGAAAACGCGTTTAAAGCAATAAAAAGTTCATTTTGGCTCTCACACCTAAACTAAACGTTGTAGACTCAAAATTTTTGCTGTATTCAGTGTATTCTAGCATCCTGAAGATGATTCCAGCATTAATTTCATCGTGCTTATGCTCATTTTGAAGATTTTGACATTTTCACCTAAAGTGCACAATCAGGCTGAAAACGCATTTAAAGCAATAAAAAGTTCATTTTGGCTCTCACACCTATACTAAATGTTGTAGACTCAAAATTTTTGCTGTATTTAGTGTATTCTAGCATCCTGAGGATGATTCCAGCATTAATTTCATCGTGCTTATGCTCATTTTGAAGATTTTGACATTTTCACCTTAAGTGTACAATCAGGGGCTGAAAACGCGTTTAAAGCAATAAAAAGTTCATTTTGGCTCTCACACCTAAACTAAACGTTGTAGACTCAAAATTTTTGCTGTATTTAGTGTATTCTAGCATCCTGAAGATGATTCCAGCATTAATTTCATTGTACTTATGCTCATTTTGAAGATTTTGACATTTTCACCTTAAGTGTACAATCAGGGGCTGAAAACGCGTTTAAAGCAATAAAAAGTTCATTTTGGCTCTCACACCTAAACTAAACGTTGTAGACTCAATTTTTTTGCTGTATTTAGTGTATTCTAGCATCCTGAAGATGATTCCAGCATTAATTTCATTGTGCTTATGCTCATTTTTAAGATTTTGACATTTTCACCTAAAGTGCACAATCAGGCTGAAAACGCATTTAAAGCAATAAAAAGTTCATTTTGGCTCTCACACCTAAACTAAACGTTGTAGACTCAAAATTTTTGCTGTATTTAGTGTATTCTAGCATCCTGAAGATGATTCCAGCATTAATTTCATTGTGCTTATGCTCATTTTGAAGATTTTGACATTTTCACCTTAAGTGTACAATCAGGGGCTGAAAACGCGTTTAAAGCAATAAAAAGTTCATTTTGGCTCTCACACCTAAACTAAACGTTGTAGACTCAAAATTTTTGCTGTATTCAGTGTATTCTAGCATCCTGAAGATGATTCCAGCATTAATTTCATCGTGCTTATGCTCATTTTTAAGATTTTGACATTTTCACCTAAAGTGCACAATCAGGCTGAAAACGCATTTAAAGCAATAAAAAGTTCATTTTGGCTCTCACACCTAAACTAAACGTTGTAGACTCAAAATTTTTGCTGTATTTAGTGTATTCTAGCATCCTGAAGATGATTCCAGCATTAATTTCATTGTGCTTATGCTCATTTTGAAGATTTTGACATTTTCACCTTAAGTGTACAATCAGGGGCTGAAAACGCGTTTAAAGCAATAAAAAGTTCATTTTGGCTCTCACACCTAAACTAAACGTTGTAGACTCAAAATTTTTGCTGTATTTAGTGTATTCTAGCATCCTGAAGATGATTCCAGCATTAATTTCATTGTGCTTATGCTCATTTTGAAGATTTTGACATTTTCACCTAAAGTGCACAATCAGGCTGAAAACGCATTTAAAGCAATAAAAAGTTCATTTTGGCTCTCACACCTAAACTAAACGTTGTAGACTCAAAATTTTTGCTGTATTTAGTGTATTCTAGCATCCTGAAGATGATTCCAGCATTAATTTAATTGTGCTTATGCTCATTTTGAAGATTTTGACATTTTCACCTTAAGTGTACAATCAGGGGCTGAAAACGCGTTTAAAGCAATAAAAAGTTCATTTTGGCTCTCACACCTAAACTAAACGTTGTAGACTCAAAATTTTTGCTGTGTTTAGTGTATTCTAGCATCCTGAAGATGATTCCAGCATTAATTTCATTGTGCTTATGCTCATTTTTAAGATTTTGACATTTTCACCTAAAGTGCACAATCAGGCTGAAAACGCATTTAAAGCAATAAAAAGTTCATTTTGGCTCTCACACCTAAACTAAACGTTGTAGACTCAAAATTTTTGCTGTATTTAGTGTATTCTAGCATCCTGAAGATGATTCCAGCATTAATTTCATTGTGCTTATGCTCATTTTGAAGATTTTGACATTTTCACCTTAAGTGTACAATCAGGGGCTGAAAACGCGTTTAAAGCAATAAAAAGTTCATTTTGGCTCTCACAACTAAACTAAACGTTGTAGACTCAAAATTTTTGCTGTATTTAGTGTATTCTAGCATCCTGAAGATGATTCCAGCATTAATTTCATTGTGCTTATGCTCATTTTTAAGATTTTGACATTTTCACCTAAAGTGCACAATCAGGCTGAAAACGCATTTAAAGCAATAAAAAGTTCATTTTGGCTCTCACACCTAAACTAAACGTTGTAGACTCAAAATTTTTGCTGTATTCAGTGTATTCTAGCATCCTGAAGATGATTCCAGCATTAATTTCATCGTGCTTATGCTCATTTTTAAGATTTTGACATTTTCACCTAAAGTGCACAATCAGGCTGAAAACGCGTTTAAAGCAATAAAAAGTTCATTTTGGCTCTCACACCTAAACTAAACGTTGTAGACTCAATTTTTTTGCTGTATTTAGTGTATTCTAGCATCCTGAAGATGATTCCAGCATTAATTTCATTGTGCTTATGCTCATTTTTAAGATTTTGACATTTTCACCTAAAGTGCACAATCAGGCTGAAAACGCATTTAAAGCAATAAAAAGTTCATTTTGGCTCTCACACCTAAACTAAACGTTGTAGACTCAAAATTTTTGCTGTATTTAGTGTATTCTAGCATCCTGAAGATGATTCCAGCATTAATTTCATTGTGCTTATGCTCATTTTGAAGATTTTGACATTTTCACCTTAAGTGTACAATCAGGGGCTGAAAACGCGTTTAAAGCAATAAAAAGTTCATTTTGGCTCTCACACCTAAACTAAACGTTGTAGACTCAAAATTTTTGCTGTATTCAGTGTATTCTAGCATCCTGAAGATGATTCCAGCATTAATTTCATCGTGCTTATGCTCATTTTTAAGATTTTGACATTTTCACCTAAAGTGCACAATCAGGCTGAAAACGCATTTAAAGCAATAAAAAGTTCATTTTGGCTCTCACACCTAAACTAAACGTTGTAGACTCAAAATTTTTGCTGTATTTAGTGTATTCTAGCATCCTGAAGATGATTCCAGCATTAATTTCATTGTGCTTATGCTCATTTTGAAGATTTTGACATTTTCACCTTAAGTGTACAATCAGGGGCTGAAAACGCGTTTAAAGCAATAAAAAGTTCATTTTGGCTCTCACACCTAAACTAAACGTTGTAGACTCAAAATTTTTGCTGTATTTAGTGTATTCTAGCATCCTGAAGATGATTCCAGCATTAATTTCATTGTGCTTATGCTCATTTTGAAGATTTTGACATTTTCACCTAAAGTGCACAATCAGGCTGAAAACGCATTTAAAGCAATAAAAAGTTCATTTTGGCTCTCACACCTAAACTAAACGTTGTAGACTCAAAATTTTTGCTGTATTTAGTGTATTCTAGCATCCTGAAGATGATTCCAGCATTAATTTAATTGTGCTTATGCTCATTTTGAAGATTTTGACATTTTCACCTTAAGTGTACAATCAGGGGCTGAAAACGCGTTTAAAGCAATAAAAAGTTCATTTTGGCTCTCACACCTAAACTAAACGTTGTAGACTCAAAATTTTTGCTGTGTTTAGTGTATTCTAGCATCCTGAAGATGATTCCAGCATTAATTTCATTGTGCTTATGCTCATTTTTAAGATTTTGACATTTTCACCTAAAGTGCACAATCAGGCTGAAAACGCATTTAAAGCAATAAAAAGTTCATTTTGGCTCTCACACCTAAACTAAACGTTGTAGACTCAAAATTTTTGCTGTATTTAGTGTATTCTAGCATCCTGAAGATGATTCCAGCATTAATTTCATTGTGCTTATGCTCATTTTGAAGATTTTGACATTTTCACCTTAAGTGTACAATCAGGGGCTGAAAACGCGTTTAAAGCAATAAAAAGTTCATTTTGGCTCTCACAACTAAACTAAACGTTGTAGACTCAAAATTTTTGCTGTATTTAGTGTATTCTAGCATCCTGAAGATGATTCCAGCATTAATTTCATTGTGCTTATGCTCATTTTTAAGATTTTGACATTTTCACCTAAAGTGCACAATCAGGCTGAAAACGCATTTAAAGCAATAAAAAGTTCATTTTGGCTCTCACACCTAAACTAAACGTTGTAGACTCAAAATTTTTGCTGTATTTAGTGTATTCTAGCATCCTGAAGATGATTCCAGCATTAATTTCATTGTGCTTATGCTCATTTTGAAGATTTTGACATTTTCACCTTAAGTGTACAATCAGGGGCTGAAAACGCGTTTAAAGCAATAAAAAGTTCATTTTGGCTCTCACACCTAAACTAAACGTTGTAGACTCAAAATTTTTGCTGTATTCAGTGTATTCTAGCATCCTGAAGATGATTCCAGCATTAATTTCATCGTGCTTATGCTCATTTTTAAGATTTTGACATTTTCACCTAAAGTTCACAATCAGGCTGAAAACGCATTTAAAGCAATAAAAAGTTCATTTTGGCTCTCACACCTAAACTAAACGTTGTAGACTCAAAATTTTTGCTGTATTTAGTGTATTCTAGCATCCTGAAGATGATTCCAGCATTAATTTCATTGTGCTTATGCTCATTTTGAAGATTTTGACATTTTCACCTTAAGTGTACAATCAGGGGCTGAAAACGCGTTTAAAGCAATAAAAAGTTCATTTTGGCTCTCACACCTAAACTAAACGTTGTAGACTCAAAATTTTTGCTGTATTTAGTGTATTCTAGCATCCTGAAGATGATTCCAGCATTAATTTCATTGTGCTTATGCTCATTTTGAAGATTTTGACATTTTCACCTAAAGTGCACAATCGGGCTGAAAACGCGTTTAAAGCAATAAAAAGTTCATTTTGGCTCTCACACCTAAACTAAACGTTGTAGACTCAAAATTTTTGCTGTATTTAGTGTATTCTAGCATCCTGAAGATGATTCCAGCATTAATTTCATTGTGCTTATGCTCATTTTGAAGATTTTGACATTTTCACCTAAAGTGCACAATCAGGCTGAAAACGCATTTAAAGCAATAAAAAGTTCATTTTGGCTCTCACACCTAAACTAAACGTTGTAGACTCAAAATTTTTGCTGTATTTAGTGTATTCTAGCATCCTGAAGATGATTCCAGCATTAATTTCATTGTGCTTATGCTCATTTTGAAGATTTTGACATTTTCACCTTAAGTGTACAATCAGGGGCTGAAAACGCATTTAAAGCAATAAAAAGTTCATTTTGGCTCTCACACCTAAACTACACGTTGTAGACTCAAAATTTTTGCTGTATTTAGTGTATTCTAGCATCCTGAAGATGATTCCAGCATTAATTTCATTGTGCTTATGCTCATTTTTAAGATTTTGACATTTTCACCTAAAGTGCACAATCAGGCTGAAAACGCATTTAAAGCAATAAAAAGTTCATTTTGGCTCTCACACCTAAACTAAACGTTGTAGACTCAAAATTTTTGCTGTATTTAGTGTATTCTAGCATCCTGAAGATGATTCCAGCATTAATTTCATTGTGCTTATGCTCATTTTGAAGATTTTGACATTTTCACCTTAAGTGTACAATCAGGGGCTGAAAACGCATTTAAAGCAATAAAAAGTTCATTTTGGCTCTCACACCTAAACTAAACGTTGTAGACTCAAAATTTTTGCTGTATTTAGTGTATTCTAGCATCCTGAAGATGATTCCAGCATTAATTTAATTGTGCTTATGCTCATTTTGAAGATTTTGACATTTTCACCTTAAGTGTACAATCAGGGGCTGAAAACGCGTTTAAAGCAATAAAAAGTTCATTTTGGCTCTCACACCTAAACTAAACGTTGTGCACTCAAAATGTTTGCTGTATTTAGTGTATTCTAGCATCCTGAAGATGATTCCAGCATTAATTTCATTGTGCTTATGCTCATTTTGAAGATTTTGACATTTTCACCTTAAGTGTACAATCAGGGGCTGAAAACGCGTTTAAAGCAATAAAAAGTTCATTTTGGCTCTCACACCTAAACTAAACGTTGTAGACTCAAAATTTTTGCTGTATTTAGTGTATTCTAGCATCCTGAAGATGATTCCAGCATTAATTTAATTGTGCTTATGCTCATTTTTAAGATTTTGACATTTTCACCTAAAGTGCACAATCAGGCTGAAAACGCATTTAAAGCAATAAAAAGTTCATTTTGGCTCTCACACCTAAACTAAACGTTGTAGACTCAAAATTTTTGCTGTATTTAGTGTATTCTAGCATCCTGAAGATGATTCCAGCATTAATTTCATTGTGCTTATGCTCATTTTGAAGATTTTGACATTTTCACCTTAAGTGTACAATCAGGGGCTGAAAACGCGTTTAAAGCAATAAAAAGTTCATTTTGGCTCTCACACCTAAACTAAACGTTGTAGACTCAAAATTTTTGCTGTATTTAGTGTATTCTAGCATCCTGAAGATGATTCCAGCATTAATTTCATTGTGCTTATGCTCATTTTGAAGATTTTGACATTTTCACCTTAAGTGTACAATCAGGGGCTGAAAACGCGTTTAAAGCAATAAAAAGTTCATTTTGGCTCTCACACCTAAACTAAACGTTGTAGACTCAAAATTTTTGCTGTATTTAGTGTATTCTAGCATCCTGAAGATGATTCCAGCATTAATTTCATTGTGCTTATGCTCATTTTTAAGATTTTGACATTTTCACCTAAAGTGCACAATCAGGCTGAAAACGCATTTAAAGCAATAAAAAGTTCATTTTGGCTCTCACACCTAAACTAAACGTTGTAGACTCAAAATTTTTGCTGTATTTAGTGTATTCTAGCATTCTGAAGATGATTCCAGCATTAATTTCATTGTGCTTATGCTCATTTTGAAGATTTTGACATTTTCACCTTAAGTGTACAATCAGGGGCTGAAAACGCGTTTAAAGCAATAAAAAGTTCATTTTGGCTCTCACACCTAAACTAAACGTTGTAGACTCAAAATTTTTGCTGTATTTAGTGTATTCTAGCATCCTGAAGATGATTCTAGCATTAATTTCATTGTGCTTATGCTCATTTTGAAGATTTTGACATTTTCACCTTAAGTGTACAATCAGGGGCTGAAAACGCGTTTAAAGCAATAAAAAGTTCATTTTGGCTCTCACACCTAAACTAAACGTTGTAGACTCAAAATTTTTGCTGTATTTAGTGTATTCTAGCATCCTGAAGATGATTCCAGCATTAATTTCATTGTGCTTATGCTCATTTTGAAGATTTTGACATTTTCACCTTAAGTGTACAATCAGGGGCTGAAAACGCATTTAAAGCAATAAAAAGTTCATTTTGGCTCTCACACCTAAACTAAACGTTGTAGACTCAAAATTTTTGCTGTATTTAGTGTATTCTAGCATCCTGAAGATGATTCCAGCATTAATTTCATTGTGCTTATGCTCATTTTGAAGATTTTGACATTTTCACCTTAAGTGTACAATCAGGGGCTGAAAACGCGTTTAAAGCAATAAAAAGTTCATTTTGGCTGTCACACCTAAACTAAACGTTGTAGACTCAAAATTTTTGCTGTATTTAGTGTATTCTAGCATCCTGAAGATGATTCCAGCATTAATTTCATTGTGCTTATACTCATTTTTAAGATTTTGACATTTTCACCTAAAGTGCACAATCAGGCTGAAAACGCATTTAAAGCAATAAAAAGTTCATTTTGGCTCTCACACCTAAACTAAACGTTGTAGACTCAAAATTTTTGCTGTATTTAATGTATTTTAGCATCCTGAAGATGATTCCAGCATTAATTTCATTGTGCTTATGCTCATTTTTAAGATTTTGACATTTTCATCTTAAGTGTACAATCAGGGGCTGAAAACGCGTTTAAAGCAATAAAAAGTTCATTTTGGCTCTCACACCTAAACTAAACGTTGTAGACTCAAAATTTTTGCTGTATTCAGTGTATTCTAGCATCCTGAAGATGATTCCAGCATTAATTTCATCGTGCTTATGCTCATTTTGAAGATTTTGACATTTTCACCTAAAGTGCACAATCAGGCTGAAAACGCATTTAAAGCAATAAAAAGTTCATTTTGGCTCTCACACCTATACTAAATGTTGTAGACTCAAAATTTTTGCTGTATTTAGTGTATTCTAGCATCCTGAGGATGATTCCAGCATTAATTTCATTGTGCTTATGCTCATTTTGAAGATTTTGACATTTTCACCTTAAGTGTACAATCAGGGGCTGAAAACGCGTTTAAAGCAATAAAAAGTTCATTTTGGCTCTCACACCTAAACTAAACGTTGTAGACTCAAAATTTTTGCTGTATTTAGTGTATTCTAGCATCCTGAAGATGATTCCAGCATTAATTTAATTGTGCTTATGCTCATTTTTAAGATTTTGACATTTTCACCTAAAGTGCACAATCAGGCTGAAAACGCATTTAAAGCAATAAAAAGTTCATTTTGGCTCTCACACCTAAACTAAACGTTGTAGACTCAAAATTTTTGCTGTATTTGGTGTATTTTAGCATCCTGAAGATGATTCCAGCATTAATTTCATTGTGCTTATGCTCATTTTTAAGATTTTGACATTTTCATCTTAAGTTTACAATCAGGGGCTGAAAACGAGTTTAAAGCAATAAAAAGTTCATTTTGGCTCTCACACCTAAACTAAACGTTGTAGACTCAAAATTTTTGCTGTATTCAGTGTATTCTAGCATCCTGAAGATGATTCCAGCATTAATTTCATCGTGCTTATGCTCATTTTGAAGATTTTGACATTTTCACCTAAAGTGCACAATCAGGCTGAAAACGCATTTAAAGCAATAAAAAGTTCATTTTGGCTCACACACCTAAAATAAACGTTGTAGACTCAAAATTTTTGCTGTATTTAGTGTATTCTAGCATCCTGAAGATGATTCCAGCATTAATTTCATTGTGCTTATGCTCATTTTGAAGATTTTGACATTTTCACCTTAACTGTACAATCAGGGGCTGAAAACGCGTTTAAAGCAATAAAAAGTTCATTTTGGCTCTCACACCTAAACTAAACGTTGTAGACTCAAAATTTTTGCTGTATTCAGTGTATTCTAGCATCCTGAAGATGATTCCAGCATTAATTTCATCGTGCTTATGCTCATTTTGAAGATTTTGACATTTTCACCTAAAGTGCACAATCAGGCTGAAAACGCATTTAAAGCAATAAAAAGTTCATTTTGGCTCTCACACCTATACTAAATGTTGTAGACTCAAAATTTTTGCTGTATTTAGTGTATTCTAGCATCCTGAGGATGATTCCAGCATTAATTTCATTGTGCTTATGCTCATTTTGAAGATTTTGACATTTTCACCTTAAGTGTACAATCAGGGGCTGAAAACGCGTTTAAAGCAATAAAAAGTTCATTTTGGCTCTCACACCTAAACTAAACGTTGTAGACTCAAAATTTTTGCTGTATTTAGTGTATTCTAGCATCCTGAAGATGATTCCAGCATTAATTTAATTGTGCTTATGCTCATTTTTAAGATTTTGACATTTTCACCTAAAGTGCACAATCAGGCTGAAAACGCATTTAAAGCAATAAAAAGTTCATTTTGGCTCTCACACCTAAACTAAACGTTGTAGACTCAAAATTTTTGCTGTATTTGGTGTATTTTAGCATCCTGAAGATGATTCCAGCATTAATTTCATTGTGCTTATGCTCATTTTTAAGATTTTGACATTTTCATCTTAAGTTTACAATCAGGGGCTGAAAACGAGTTTAAAGCAATAAAAAGTTCATTTTGGCTCTCACACCTAAACTAAACGTTGTAGACTCAAAATTTTTGCTGTATTCAGTGTATTCTAGCATCCTGAAGATGATTCCAGCATTAATTTCATCGTGCTTATGCTCATTTTGAAGATTTTGACATTTTCACCTAAAGTGCACAATCAGGCTGAAAACGCATTTAAAGCAATAAAAAGTTCATTTTGGCTCACACACCTAAAATAAACGTTGTAGACTCAAATTTTTTGCTGTATTTAGTGTATTCTAGCATCCTGAAGATGATTCCAGCATTAATTTCATTGTGCTTATGCTCATTTTGAAGATTTTGACATTTTCACCTTAAGTGTACAATCAGGGGCTGAAAACGCGTTTAAAGCAATAAAAAGTTCATTTTGGCTCTCACACCTAAACTAAACGTTGTAGACTCAAAATTTTTGCTGTATTTAGTGTATTCTAGCATCCTGAAGATGATTCCAGCATTAATTTAATTGTGCTTGTGCTCATTTTTAAGATTTTGACATTTTCACCTAAAGTGCACAATCAGGCTGAAAACGCATTTAAAGCAATAAAAAGTTCATTTTGGCTCTCACACCTAAACTAAACGTTGTAGACTCAAAATTTTTGCTGTATTTAGTGTATTCTAGCATCCTGAAGATGATTCCAGCATTAATTTCATTGTGCTTATGCTCATTTTGAAGATTTTGACATTTTCACCTTAAGTGTACAATCAGGGGCTGAAAACGCGTTTAAAGCAATAAAAAGTTCATTTTGGCTCTCACACCTAAACTAAACGTTGTAGACTCAAAATTTTTGCTGTATTTAGTGTATTCTAGCATCCTGAAGATGATTCCAGCATTAATTTCATTGTGCTTATGCTCATTTTGAAGATTTTGACATTTTCACCTAAAGTGCACAATCAGGCTGAAAACGCATTTAAAGCAATAAAAAGTTCATTTTGGCTCTCACACCTAAACTAAACGTTGTAGACTCAAAATTTTTGCTGTATTTAGTGTATTCTAGCATCCTGAAGATGATTCCAGCATTAATTTAATTGTGCTTATGCTCATTTTGAAGATTTTGACATTTTCACCTTAAGTGTACAATCAGGGGCTGAAAACGCGTTTAAAGCAATAAAAAGTTCATTTTGGCTCTCACACCTAAACTAAACGTTGTAGACTCAAAATGTTTGCTGTATTTAGTGTATTCTAGCATCCTGAAGATGATTCCAGCATTAATTTCATTGTGCTTATGCTCATTTTGAAGATTTTGACATTTTCACCTTAAGTGTACAATCAGGGGCTGAAAACGCGTTTAAAGCAATAAAAAGTTCATTTTGGCTCTCACACCTAAACTAAACGTTGTAGACTCAAAATTTTTGCTGTATTTAGTGTATTCTAGCATCCTGAAGATGATTCCAGCATTAATTTAATTGTGCTTATGCTCATTTTTAAGATTTTGACATTTTCACCTAAAGTGCACAATCAGGCTGAAAACGCATTTAAAGCAATAAAAAGTTCATTTTGGCTCTCACACCTAAACTAAACGTTGTAGACTCAAAATTTTTGCTGTATTTAGTGTATTCTAGCATCCTGAAGATGATTCCAGCATTAATTTCATTGTGCTTATGCTCATTTTGAAGATTTTGACATTTTCACCTTAAGTGTACAATCAGGGGCTGAAAACGCGTTTAAAGCAATAAAAAGTTCATTTTGGCTCTCACACCTAAACTAAACATTGTAGACTCAAAATTTTTGCTGTATTTAGTGTATTCTAGCATCCTGAAGATGATTCCAGCATTAATTTCATTGTGCTTATGCTTATTTTGAAGATTTTGACATTTTCACCTTAAGTGTACAATCAGGGGTTGAAAACGCGTTTAAAGCAATAAAAAGTTCATTTTGGCTCTCACACCTAAACTAAACGTTGTAGACTCAAAATTTTTGCTGTATTTAGTGTATTCTAGCATCCTGAAGATGATTCCAGCATTAATTTCATTGTGCTTATGCTCATTTTTAAGATTTTGACATTTTCACCTAAAGTGCACAATCAGGCTGAAAACGCATTTAAAGCAATAAAAAGTTCATTTTGGCTCTCACACCTAAACTAAACGTTGTAGACTCAAAATTTTTGCTGTATTTAGTGTATTCTAGCATCCTGAAGATGATTCCAGCATTAATTTCATTGTGCTTATGCTCATTTTGAAGATTTTGATATTTTCACCTTAAGTGTACAATCAGGGGCTGAAAACGCGTTTAAAGCAATAAAAAGTTCATTTTGGCTCTCACACCTAAACTAAACGTTGTAGACTCAAAATTTTTGCTGTATTTAGTGTATTCTAGCATCCTGAAGATGATTCTAGCATTAATTTCATTGTGCTTATGCTCATTTTTAAGATTTTGACATTTTCACTTAAAGTGCACAATCAGGCTGAAAACGCATTTAAAGCAATAAAAAATTCATTTTGGCTCTCACACCTAAACTAAACGTTGTAGACTCAAAATTTTTGCTGTATTTAGTGTATTCTAGCATCCTGAAGATGATTCCAGCATTAATTTCATTGTGCTTATGCTCATTTTGAAGATTTTGACATTTTCACCTTAAGTGTACAATCAGGGAATGAAAACGCGTTTAAAGCAATAAAAAGTTCATTTTGGCTCTCACACCTAAACTAAACGTTGTAGACTCAAAATTTTTGCTGTATTTAGTGTATTCTAGCATCCTGAAGATGATTCCAGCATTAATTTCATTGTGCTTATGCTCATTTTGAAGATTTTGACATTTTCACCTTAAGTGTACAATCAGGGGCTGAAAACGCATTTAAAGCAATAAAAAGTTCATTTTGGCTCTCACACCTAAACTAAACGTTGTAGACTCAAAATTTTTGCTGTATTTAGTGTATTCTAGCATCCTGAAGATGATTCCAGCATTAATTTCATTGTGCTTATGCTCATTTTGAAGATTTTGACATTTTCACCTTAAGTGTACAATCAGGGGCTGAAAACGCGTTTAAAGCAATAAAAAGTTCATTTTGGCTGTCACACCTAAACTAAACGTTGTAGACTCAAAATTTTTGCTGTATTTAGTGTATTCTAGCATCCTGAAGATGATTCCAGCATTAATTTCATTGTGCTTATACTCATTTTTAAGATTTTGACATTTTCACCTAAAGTGCACAATCAGGCTGAAAACGCATTTAAAGCAATAAAAAGTTCATTTTGGCTCTCACACCTAAACTAAACGTTGTAGACTCAAAATTTTTGCTGTATTTAGTGTATTTTAGCATCCTGAAGATGATTCCAGCATTAATTTCATTGTGCTTATGCTCATTTTTAAGATTTTGACATTTTCATCTTAAGTGTACAATCAGGGGCTGAAAACGCGTTTAAAGCAATAAAAAGTTCATTTTGGCTCTCACACCTAAACTAAACGTTGTAGACTCAAAATTTTTGCTGTATTCAGTGTATTCTAGCATCCTGAAGATGATTCCAGCATTAATTTCATCGTGCTTATGCTCATTTTGAAGATTTTGACATTTTCACCTAAAGTGCACAATCAGGCTGAAAACGCATTTAAAGCAATAAAAAGTTCATTTTGGCTCTCACACCTATACTAAATGTTGTAGACTCAAAATTTTTGCTGTATTTAGTGTATTCTAGCGTCCTGAGGATGATTCCAGCATTAATTTAATTGTGCTTATGCTCATTTTGAAGATTTTGACATTTTCACCTTAAGTGTACAATCAGGGGCTGAAAACGCGTTTAAAGCAATAAAAAGTTCATTTTGGCTCTCACACCTAAACTAAACGTTGTAGACTCAAAATTTTTGCTGTATTTAGTGTATTCTAGCATCCTGAAGATGATTCCAGCATTAATTTAATTGTGCTTATGCTCATTTTTAAGATTTTGACATTTTCACCTAAAGTGCACAATCAGGCTGAAAACGCATTTAAAGCAATAAAAAGTTCATTTTGGCTCTCACACCTAAACTAAACGTTGTAGACTCAAAATTTTTGCTGTATTTGGTGTATTTTAGCATCCTGAAGATGATTCCAGCATTAATTTCATTGTGCTTATGCTCATTTTTAAGATTTTGACATTTTCATCTTAAGTTTACAATCAGGGGCTGAAAACGAGTTTAAAGCAATAAAAAGTTCATTTTGGCTCTCACACCTAAACTAAACGTTGTAGACTCAAAATTTTTGCTGTATTCAGTGTATTCTAGCATCCTGAAGATGATTCCAGCATTAATTTCATCGTGCTTATGCTCATTTTGAAGATTTTGACATTTTCACCTAAAGTGCACAATCAGGCTGAAAACGCATTTAAAGCAATAAAAAGTTCATTTTGGCTCACACACCTAAAATAAACGTTGTAGACTCAAAATTTTTGCTGTATTTAGTGTATTCTAGCATCCTGAAGATGATTCCAGCATTAATTTCATTGTGCTTATGCTCATTTTGAAGATTTTGACATTTTCACCTTAAGTGTACAATCAGGGGCTGAAAACGCGTTTAAAGCAATAAAAAGTTCATTTTGGCTCTCACACCTAAACTAAACATTGTAGACTCAAAATTTTTGCTGTATTTAGTGTATTCTAGCATCCTGAAGATGATTCCAGCATTAATTTAATTGTGCTTATGCTCATTTTTAAGATTTTGACATTTTCACCTAAAGTGCACAATCAGGCTGAAAACGCATTTAAAGCAATAAAAAGTTCATTTTGGCTCTCACACCTAAACTAAACGTTGTAGACTCAAAATTTTTGCTGTATTTAGTGTATTCTAGCATCCTGAAGATGATTCCAGCATTAATTTCATTGTGCTTATGCTCATTTTGAAGATTTTGACATTTTCACCTTAAGTGTACAATCAGGGGCTGAAAACGCGTTTAAAGCAATAAAAAGTTCATTTTGGCTCTCACACCTAAACTAAACGTTGTAGACTCAAAATTTTTGCTGTATTTAGTGTATTCTAGCATCCTGAAGATGATTCCAGCAATAATTTCATTGTGCTTATACTCATTTTTAAGATTTTGACATTTTCACCTAAAGTGCACAATCAGGCTGAAAACGCATTTAAAGCAATAAAAAGTTCATTTTGGCTCTCACACCTAAACTAAACGTTGTAGACTCAAAATTTTTGCTGTATTTAGTGTATTTTAGCATCCTGAAGATGATTCCAGCATTAATTTCATTATGCTTATGCTCATTTTTAAGATTTTGACATTTTCATCTTAAGTGTACAATCAGGGGCTGAAAACGCGTTTAAAGCAATAAAAAGTTCATTTTGGCTCTCACACCTAAACTAAACGTTGTAGACTCAAAATTTTTGCTGTATTCAGTGTATTCTAGCATCCTGAAGATGATTCCAGCATTAATTTCATCGTGCTTATGCTCATTTTGAAGATTTTGACATTTTCACCTAAAGTGCACAATCAGGCTGAAAACGCATTTAAAGCAATAAAAAGTTCATTTTGGCTCTCACACCTATACTAAATGTTGTAGACTCAAAATTTTTGCTGTATTTAGTGTATTCTAGCATCCTGAGGATGATTCCAGCATTAATTTCATCGTGCTTATGCTCATTTTGAAGATTTTGACATTTTCACCTTAAGTGTACAATCAGGGGCTGAAAACGCGTTTAAAGCAATAAAAAGTTCATTTTGGCTCTCACACCTAAACTAAACGTTGTAGACTCAAAATTTTTGCTGTATTTAGTGTATTCTAGCATCCTGAAGATGATTCCAGCATTAATTTCATTGTACTTATGCTCATTTTGAAGATTTTGACATTTTCACCTTAAGTGTACAATCAGGGGCTGAAAACGCGTTTAAAGCAATAAAAAGTTCATTTTGGCTCTCACACCTAAACTAAACGTTGTAGACTCAATTTTTTTGCTGTATTTAGTGTATTCTAGCATCCTGAAGATGATTCCAGCATTAATTTCATTGTGCTTATGCTCATTTTTAAGATTTTGACATTTTCACCTAAAGTGCACAATCAGGCTGAAAACGCATTTAAAGCAATAAAAAGTTCATTTTGGCTCTCACACCTAAACTAAACGTTGTAGACTCAAAATTTTTGCTGTATTTAGTGTATTCTAGCATCCTGAAGATGATTCCAGCATTAATTTCATTGTGCTTATGCTCATTTTGAAGATTTTGACATTTTCACCTTAAGTGTACAATCAGGGGCTGAAAACGCGTTTAAAGCAATAAAAAGTTCATTTTGGCTCTCACACCTAAACTAAACGTTGTAGACTCAAAATTTTTGCTGTATTCAGTGTATTCTAGCATCCTGAAGATGATTCCAGCATTAATTTCATCGTGCTTATGCTCATTTTTAAGATTTTGACATTTTCACCTAAAGTGCACAATCAGGCTGAAAACGCATTTAAAGCAATAAAAAGTTCATTTTGGCTCTCACACCTAAACTAAACGTTGTAGACTCAAAATTTTTGCTGTATTTAGTGTATTCTAGCATCCTGAAGATGATTCCAGCATTAATTTCATTGTGCTTATGCTCATTTTGAAGATTTTGACATTTTCACCTTAAGTGTACAATCAGGGGCTGAAAACGCGTTTAAAGCAATAAAAAGTTCATTTTGGCTCTCACACCTAAACTAAACGTTGTAGACTCAAAATTTTTGCTGTATTTAGTGTATTCTAGCATCCTGAAGATGATTCCAGCATTAATTTCATTGTGCTTATGCTCATTTTGAAGATTTTGACATTTTCACCTAAAGTGCACAATCAGGCTGAAAACGCATTTAAAGCAATAAAAAGTTCATTTTGGCTCTCACACCTAAACTAAACGTTGTAGACTCAAAATTTTTGCTGTATTTAGTGTATTCTAGCATCCTGAAGATGATTCCAGCATTAATTTAATTGTGCTTATGCTCATTTTGAAGATTTTGACATTTTCACCTTAAGTGTACAATCAGGGGCTGAAAACGCGTTTAAAGCAATAAAAAGTTCATTTTGGCTCTCACACCTAAACTAAACGTTGTAGACTCAAAATTTTTGCTGTATTTAGTGTATTCTAGCATCCTGAAGATGATTCCAGCATTAATTTCATTGTGCTTATGCTCATTTTTAAGATTTTGACATTTTCACCTAAAGTGCACAATCAGGCTGAAAACGCATTTAAAGCAATAAAAAGTTCATTTTGGCTCTCACACCTAAACTAAACGTTGTAGACTCAAAATTTTTGCTGTATTTAGTGTATTCTAGCATCCTGAAGATGATTCCAGCATTAATTTCATTGTGCTTATGCTCATTTTGAAGATTTTGACATTTTCACCTTAAGTGTACAATCAGGGGCTGAAAACGCGTTTAAAGCAATAAAAAGTTCATTTTGGCTCTCACAACTAAACTAAACGTTGTAGACTCAAAATTTTTGCTGTATTTAGTGTATTCTAGCATCCTGAAGATGATTCCAGCATTAATTTCATTGTGCTTATGCTCATTTTTAAGATTTTGACATTTTCACCTAAAGTGCACAATCAGGCTGAAAACGCATTTAAAGCAATAAAAAGTTCATTTTGGCTCTCACACCTAAACTAAACGTTGTAGACTCAAAATTTTTGCTGTATTTAGTGTATTCTAGCATCCTGAAGATGATTCCAGCATTAATTTCATTGTGCTTATGCTCATTTTGAAGATTTTGACATTTTCACCTTAAGTGTACAATCAGGGGCTGAAAACGCGTTTAAAGCAATAAAAAGTTCATTTTGGCTCTCACACCTAAACTAAACGTTGTAGACTCAAAATTTTTGCTGTATTCAGTGTATTCTAGCATCCTGAAGATGATTCCAGCATTAATTTCATCGTGCTTATGCTCATTTTTAAGATTTTGACATTTTCACCTAAAGTTCACAATCAGGCTGAAAACGCATTTAAAGCAATAAAAAGTTCATTTTGGCTCTCACACCTAAACTAAACGTTGTAGACTCAAAATTTTTGCTGTATTTAGTGTATTCTAGCATCCTGAAGATGATTCCAGCATTAATTTCATTGTGCTTATGCTCATTTTGAAGATTTTGACATTTTCACCTTAAGTGTACAATCAGGGGCTGAAAACGCGTTTAAAGCAATAAAAAGTTCATTTTGGCTCTCACACCTAAACTAAACGTTGTAGACTCAAAATTTTTGCTGTATTTAGTGTATTCTAGCATCCTGAAGATGATTCCAGCATTAATTTCATTGTGCTTATGCTCATTTTTAAGATTTTGACATTTTCACCTAAAGTGCACAATCGGGCTGAAAACGCGTTTAAAGCAATAAAAAGTTCATTTTGGCTCTCACACCTAAACTAAACGTTGTAGACTCAAAATTTTTGCTGTATTTAGTGTATTCTAGCATCCTGAAGATGATTCCAGCATTAATTTCATTGTGCTTATGCTCATTTTGAAGATTTTGACATTTTCACCTAAAGTGCACAATCAGGCTGAAAACGCATTTAAAGCAATAAAAAGTTCATTTTGGCTCTCACACCTAAACTAAACGTTGTAGACTCAAAATTTTTGCTGTATTTAGTGTATTCTAGCATCCTGAAGATGATTCCAGCATTAATTTCATTGTGCTTATGCTCATTTTGAAGATTTTGACATTTTCACCTTAAGTGTACAATCAGGGGCTGAAAACGCGTTTAAAGCAATAAAAAGTTCATTTTGGCTCTCACACCTAAACTAAACGTTGTAGACTCAAAATTTTTGCTGTATTTAGTGTATTCTAGCATCCTGAAGATGATTCCAGCATTAATTTAATTGTGCTTATGCTCATTTTTAAGATTTTGACATTTTCACCTAAAGTGCACAATCAGGCTGAAAACGCATTTAAAGCAATAAAAAGTTCATTTTGGCTCTCACACCTAAACTAAACGTTGTAGACTCAAAATTTTTGCTGTATTTGGTGTATTTTAGCATCCTGAAGATGATTCCAGCATTAATTTCATTGTGCTTATGCTCATTTTTAAGATTTTGACATTTTCATCTTAAGTTTACAATCAGGGGCTGAAAACGAGTTTAAAGCAATAAAAAGTTCATTTTGGCTCTCACACCTAAACTAAACGTTGTAGACTCAAAATTTTTGCTGTATTCAGTGTATTCTAGCATCCTGAAGATGATTCCAGCATTAATTTCATCGTGCTTATGCTCATTTTGAAGATTTTGACATTTTCACCTAAAGTGCACAATCAGGCTGAAAACGCATTTAAAGCAATAAAAAGTTCATTTTGGCTCACACACCTAAAATAAACGTTGTAGACTCAAAATTTTTGCTGTATTTAGTGTATTCTAGCATCCTGAAGATGATTCCAGCATTAATTTCATTGTGCTTATGCTCATTTTGAAGATTTTGACATTTTCACCTTAAGTGTACAATCAGGGGCTGAAAACGCGTTTAAAGCAATAAAAAGTTCATTTTGGCTCTCACACCTAAACTAAACATTGTAGACTCAAAATTTTTGCTGTATTTAGTGTATTCTAGCATCCTGAAGATGATTCCAGCATTAATTTAATTGTGCTTATGCTCATTTTTAAGATTTTGACATTTTCACCTAAAGTGCACAATCAGGCTGAAAACGCATTTAAAGCAATAAAAAGTTCATTTTGGCTCTCACACCTAAACTAAACGTTGTAGACTCAAAATTTTTGCTGTATTTAGTGTATTCTAGCATCCTGAAGATGATTCCAGCATTAATTTCATTGTGCTTATGCTCATTTTGAAGATTTTGACATTTTCACCTTAAGTGTACAATCAGGGGCTGAAAACGCGTTTAAAGCAATAAAAAGTTCATTTTGGCTCTCACACCTAAACTAAACGTTGTAGACTCAAAATTTTTGCTGTATTTAGTGTATTCTAGCATCCTGAAGATGATTCCAGCAATAATTTCATTGTGCTTATACTCATTTTTAAGATTTTGACATTTTCACCTAAAGTGCACAATCAGGCTGAAAACGCATTTAAAGCAATAAAAAGTTCATTTTGGCTCTCACACCTAAACTAAACGTTGTAGACTCAAAATTTTTGCTGTATTTAGTGTATTTTAGCATCCTGAAGATGATTCCAGCATTAATTTCATTATGCTTATGCTCATTTTTAAGATTTTGACATTTTCATCTTAAGTGTACAATCAGGGGCTGAAAACGCGTTTAAAGCAATAAAAAGTTCATTTTGGCTCTCACACCTAAACTAAACGTTGTAGACTCAAAATTTTTGCTGTATTCAGTGTATTCTAGCATCCTGAAGATGATTCCAGCATTAATTTCATCGTGCTTATGCTCATTTTGAAGATTTTGACATTTTCACCTAAAGTGCACAATCAGGCTGAAAACGCATTTAAAGCAATAAAAAGTTCATTTTGGCTCTCACACCTATACTAAATGTTGTAGACTCAAAATTTTTGCTGTATTTAGTGTATTCTAGCATCCTGAGGATGATTCCAGCATTAATTTCATCGTGCTTATGCTCATTTTGAAGATTTTGACATTTTCACCTTAAGTGTACAATCAGGGGCTGAAAACGCGTTTAAAGCAATAAAAAGTTCATTTTGGCTCTCACACCTAAACTAAACGTTGTAGACTCAAAATTTTTGCTGTATTTAGTGTATTCTAGCATCCTGAAGATGATTCCAGCATTAATTTCATTGTACTTATGCTCATTTTGAAGATTTTGACATTTTCACCTTAAGTGTACAATCAGGGGCTGAAAACGCGTTTAAAGCAATAAAAAGTTCATTTTGGCTCTCACACCTAAACTAAACGTTGTAGACTCAATTTTTTTGCTGTATTTAGTGTATTCTAGCATCCTGAAGATGATTCCAGCATTAATTTCATTGTGCTTATGCTCATTTTTAAGATTTTGACATTTTCACCTAAAGTGCACAATCAGGCTGAAAACGCATTTAAAGCAATAAAAAGTTCATTTTGGCTCTCACACCTAAACTAAACGTTGTAGACTCAAAATTTTTGCTGTATTTAGTGTATTCTAGCATCCTGAAGATGATTCCAGCATTAATTTCATTGTGCTTATGCTCATTTTGAAGATTTTGACATTTTCACCTTAAGTGTACAATCAGGGGCTGAAAACGCGTTTAAAGCAATAAAAAGTTCATTTTGGCTCTCACACCTAAACTAAACGTTGTAGACTCAAAATTTTTGCTGTATTCAGTGTATTCTAGCATCCTGAAGATGATTCCAGCATTAATTTCATCGTGCTTATGCTCATTTTTAAGATTTTGACATTTTCACCTAAAGTGCACAATCAGGCTGAAAACGCATTTAAAGCAATAAAAAGTTCATTTTGGCTCTCACACCTAAACTAAACGTTGTAGACTCAAAATTTTTGCTGTATTTAGTGTATTCTAGCATCCTGAAGATGATTCCAGCATTAATTTCATTGTGCTTATGCTCATTTTGAAGATTTTGACATTTTCACCTTAAGTGTACAATCAGGGGCTGAAAACGCGTTTAAAGCAATAAAAAGTTCATTTTGGCTCTCACACCTAAACTAAACGTTGTAGACTCAAAATTTTTGCTGTATTTAGTGTATTCTAGCATCCTGAAGATGATTCCAGCATTAATTTCATTGTGCTTATGCTCATTTTGAAGATTTTGACATTTTCACCTAAAGTGCACAATCAGGCTGAAAACGCATTTAAAGCAATAAAAAGTTCATTTTGGCTCTCACACCTAAACTAAACGTTGTAGACTCAAAATTTTTGCTGTATTTAGTGTATTCTAGCATCCTGAAGATGATTCCAGCATTAATTTAATTGTGCTTATGCTCATTTTGAAGATTTTGACATTTTCACCTTAAGTGTACAATCAGGGGCTGAAAACGCGTTTAAAGCAATAAAAAGTTCATTTTGGCTCTCACACCTAAACTAAACGTTGTAGACTCAAAATTTTTGCTGTATTTAGTGTATTCTAGCATCCTGAAGATGATTCCAGCATTAATTTCATTGTGCTTATGCTCATTTTTAAGATTTTGACATTTTCACCTAAAGTGCACAATCAGGCTGAAAACGCATTTAAAGCAATAAAAAGTTCATTTTGGCTCTCACACCTAAACTAAACGTTGTAGACTCAAAATTTTTGCTGTATTTAGTGTATTCTAGCATCCTGAAGATGATTCCAGCATTAATTTCATTGTGCTTATGCTCATTTTGAAGATTTTGACATTTTCACCTTAAGTGTACAATCAGGGGCTGAAAACGCGTTTAAAGCAATAAAAAGTTCATTTTGGCTCTCACAACTAAACTAAACGTTGTAGACTCAAAATTTTTGCTGTATTTAGTGTATTCTAGCATCCTGAAGATGATTCCAGCATTAATTTCATTGTGCTTATGCTCATTTTTAAGATTTTGACATTTTCACCTAAAGTGCACAATCAGGCTGAAAACGCATTTAAAGCAATAAAAAGTTCATTTTGGCTCTCACACCTAAACTAAACGTTGTAGACTCAAAATTTTTGCTGTATTTAGTGTATTCTAGCATCCTGAAGATGATTCCAGCATTAATTTCATTGTGCTTATGCTCATTTTGAAGATTTTGACATTTTCACCTTAAGTGTACAATCAGGGGCTGAAAACGCGTTTAAAGCAATAAAAAGTTCATTTTGGCTCTCACACCTAAACTAAACGTTGTAGACTCAAAATTTTTGCTGTATTCAGTGTATTCTAGCATCCTGAAGATGATTCCAGCATTAATTTCATCGTGCTTATGCTCATTTTTAAGATTTTGACATTTTCACCTAAAGTTCACAATCAGGCTGAAAACGCATTTAAAGCAATAAAAAGTTCATTTTGGCTCTCACACCTAAACTAAACGTTGTAGACTCAAAATTTTTGCTGTATTTAGTGTATTCTAGCATCCTGAAGATGATTCCAGCATTAATTTCATTGTGCTTATGCTCATTTTGAAGATTTTGACATTTTCACCTTAAGTGTACAATCAGGGGCTGAAAACGCGTTTAAAGCAATAAAAAGTTCATTTTGGCTCTCACACCTAAACTAAACGTTGTAGACTCAAAATTTTTGCTGTATTTAGTGTATTCTAGCATCCTGAAGATGATTCCAGCATTAATTTCATTGTGCTTATGCTCATTTTGAAGATTTTGACATTTTCACCTAAAGTGCACAATCGGGCTGAAAACGCGTTTAAAGCAATAAAAAGTTCATTTTGGCTCTCACACCTAAACTAAACGTTGTAGACTCAAAATTTTTGCTGTATTTAGTGTATTCTAGCATCCTGAAGATGATTCCAGCATTAATTTCATTGTGCTTATGCTCATTTTGAAGATTTTGACATTTTCACCTAAAGTGCACAATCAGGCTGAAAACGCATTTAAAGCAATAAAAAGTTCATTTTGGCTCTCACACCTAAACTAAACGTTGTAGACTCAAAATTTTTGCTGTATTTAGTGTATTCTAGCATCCTGAAGATGATTCCAGCATTAATTTCATTGTGCTTATGCTCATTTTGAAGATTTTGACATTTTCACCTTAAGTGTACAATCAGGGGCTGAAAACGCATTTAAAGCAATAAAAAGTTCATTTTGGCTCTCACACCTAAACTACACGTTGTAGACTCAAAATTTTTGCTGTATTTAGTGTATTCTAGCATCCTGAAGATGATTCCAGCATTAATTTCATTGTGCTTATGCTCATTTTTAAGATTTTGACATTTTCACCTAAAGTGCACAATCAGGCTGAAAACGCATTTAAAGCAATAAAAAGTTCATTTTGGCTCTCACACCTAAACTAAACGTTGTAGACTCAAAATTTTTGCTGTATTTAGTGTATTCTAGCATCCTGAAGATGATTCCAGCATTAATTTCATTGTGCTTATGCTCATTTTGAAGATTTTGACATTTTCACCTTAAGTGTACAATCAGGGGCTGAAAACGCGTTTAAAGCAATAAAAAGTTCATTTTGGCTCTCACACCTAAACTAAACGTTGTAGACTCAACATTTTTGCTGTATTTAGTGTATTCTAGCATCCTGAAGATGATTCCAGCATTAATTTCATTGTGCTTATGCTCATTTTTAAGATTTTGACATTTTCACCTAAAGTGCACAATCAGGCTGAAAACGCATTTAAAGCAATAAAAAGTTCATTTTGGCTCTCACACCTAAACTAAACGTTGTAGACTCAAAATTTTTGCTGTATTTAGTGTATTCTAGCATCCTGAAGATGATTCCAGCATTAATTTCATTGTGCTTATGCTCATTTTGAAGATTTTGACATTTTCACCTTAAGTGTACAATCAGGGGCTGAAAACGCGTTTAAAGCAATAAAAAGTTCATTTTGGCTCTCACACCTAAACTAAACGTTGTAGACTCAAAATTTTTGCTGTATTCAGTGTATTCTAGCATCCTGAAGATGATTCCAGCATTAATTTCATCGTGCTTATGCTCATTTTTAAGATTTTGACATTTTCACCTAAAGTGCACAATCAGGCTGAAAACGCATTTAAAGCAATAAAAAGTTCATTTTGGCTCTCACACCTAAACTAAACGTTGTAGACTCAAAATTTTTGCTGTATTTAGTGTATTCTAGCATCCTGAAGATGATTCCAGCATTAATTTCATTGTGCTTATGCTCATTTTGAAGATTTTGACATTTTCACCTTAAGTGTACAATCAGGGTCTGAAAACGCGTTTAAAGTAATAAAAAGTTCATTTTGGCTCTCACACCTAAACTAAACGTTGTAGACTCAAATTTTTTGCTGTATTTAGTGTATTCTAGCATCGTGAAGATGATTCCAGCATTAATTTCATTGTGCTTATGCTCATTTTTAAGATTTTGACATTTTCACCTAAAGTGCACAATCAGGCTGAAAACGCATTTAAAGCAATAAAAAGTTCATTTTGGCTCTCACACCTAAACTAAACGTTGTAGACTCAAAATTTTTGCTGTATTTAGTGTATTCTAGCATCCTGAAGATGATTCCAGCATTAATTTCATTGTGCTTATGCTCATTTTGAAGATTTTGACATTTTCACCTTAAGTGTACAATCAGGGGCTGAAAACGCGTTTAAAGCAATAAAAAGTTCATTTTGGCTCTCACACCTAAACTAAACGTTGTAGACTCAAAATTTTTGCTGTATTTAGTGTATTCTAGCATCCTGAAGATGATTCCAGCATTAATTTAATTGTGCTTATGCTCATTTTTAAGATTTTGACATTTTCACCTAAAGTGCACAATCAGGCTGAAAACGCATTTAAAGCAATAAAAAGTTCATTTTGGCTCTCACACCTAAACTAAACGTTGTAGACTCAAATTTTTTGCTGTATTTAGTGTATTCTAGCATCCTGAAGATGATTCCAGCATTAATTTCTTTGTGCTTATGCTCATTTTGAAGATTTGGACATTTTCACCTTAAGTGTACAATCAGGGGCTGAAAACGCGTTTAAAGCAATAAAAAGTTCATTTTGGCTCTCACACCTAAACTAAACGTTGTAGACTCAAAATTTTTGCTGTATTCAGTGTATTCTAGCATCCTGAAGATGATTCCAGCATTAATTTCATCGTGCTTATGCTCATTTTGAAGATTTTGACATTTTCACCTAAAGTGCACAATCAGGCTGAAAACGCATTTAAAGCAATAAAAAGTTCATTTTGGCTCACACACCTAAAATAAACGTTGTAGACTCAAAATTTTTGCTGTATTTAGTGTATTCTAGCATCCTGAAGATGATTCCAGCATTAATTTCATTGTGCTTATGCTCATTTTGAAGATTTTGACATTTTCACCTTAAGTGTACAATCAGGGGCTGAAAACGCGTTTAAAGCAATAAAAAGTTCATTTTGGCTCTCACACCTAAACTAAACGTTGTAGACTCAAAATTTTTGCTGTATTTAGTGTATTCTAGCATCCTGAAAATGATTCCAGCATTAATTTAATTGTGCTTATGCTCATTTTTAAGATTTTGACATTTTCACCTAAAGTGCACAATCAGGCTGAAAACGCATTTAAAGCAATAAAAAGTTCATTTTGGCTCTCACACCTAAACTAAACGTTGTAGACTCAAAATTTTTGCTGTATTTAGTGTATTCTAGCATCCTGAAGATGATTCCAGCATTAATTTCATTGTGCTTATGCTCATTTTGAAGATTTTGACATTTTCACCTTAAGTGTACAATCAGGGGATGAAAACGCGTTTAAAGCAATAAAAAGTTCATTTTGGCTCTCACACCTAAACTAAACGTTGTAGACTCAAAATTTTTGCTGTATTTAGTGTATTCTAGCATCCTGAAGATGATTCCAGCATTAATTTCATTGTGCTTATGCTCATTTTGAAGATTTTGACATTTTCACCTTAAGTGTACAATCAGGGGCTGAAAACGCGTTTAAAGCAATAAAAAGTTCATTTTGGCTCTCACACCTAAACTAAACGTTGTAGACTCAAAATTTTTGCTGTATTTAGTGTATTCTAGCATCCTGAAGATGATTCCAGCATTAATTTCATTGTGCTTATGCTCATTTTTAAGATTTTGACATTTTCACCTAAAGTGCACAATCAGGCTGAAAACGCATTTAAAGCAATAAAAAGTTCATTTTGGCTCTCACACCTAAACTAAACGTTGTAGACTCAAATTTTTTGCTGTATTTAGTGTATTCTAGCATCCTGAAGATGATTCCAGCATTAATTTCTTTGTGCTTATGCTCATTTTGAAGATTTGGACATTTTCACCTTAAGTGTACAATCAGGGGCTGAAAACGCGTTTAAAGCAATAAAAAGTTCATTTTGGCTCTCACACCTAAACTAAACGTTGTAGACTCAAAATTTTTGCTGTATTCAGTGTATTCTAGCATCCTGAAGATGATTCCAGCATTAATTTCATCGTGCTTATGCTCATTTTGAAGATTTTGACATTTTCACCTAAAGTGCACAATCAGGCTGAAAACGCATTTAAAGCAATAAAAAGTTCATTTTGGCTCACACACCTAAAATAAACGTTGTAGACTCAAAATTTTTGCTGTATTTAGTGTATTCTAGCATCCTGAAGATGATTCCAGCATTAATTTCATTGTGCTTATGCTCATTTTGAAGATTTTGACATTTTCACCTTAAGTGTACAATCAGGGGCTGAAAACGCGTTTAAAGCAATAAAAAGTTCATTTTGGCTCTCACACCTAAACTAAACGTTGTAGACTCAAAATTTTTGCTGTATTTAGTGTATTCTAGCATCCTGAAAATGATTCCAGCATTAATTTAATTGTGCTTATGCTCATTTTTAAGATTTTGACATTTTCACCTAAAGTGCACAATCAGGCTGAAAACGCATTTAAAGCAATAAAAAGTTCATTTTGGCTCTCACACCTAAACTAAACGTTGTAGACTCAAAATTTTTGCTGTATTCAGTGTATTCTAGCATCCTGAAGATGATTCCAGCATTAATTTCATCGTGCTTATGCTCATTTTGAAGATTTTGACATTTTCACCTAAAGTGCACAATCAGGCTGAAAACGCATTTAAAGCAATAAAAAGTTCATTTTGGCTCACACACCTAAAATAAACGTTGTAGACTCAAAATTTTTGCTGTATTTAGTGTATTCTAGCATCCTGAAGATGATTCCAGCATTAATTTCATTGTGCTTATGCTCATTTTGAAGATTTTGACATTTTCACCTTAAGTGTACAATCAGGGGCTGAAAACGCGTTTAAAGCAATAAAAAGTTCATTTTGGCTCTCACACCTAAACTAAACGTTGTAGACTCAAAATTTTTGCTGTATTTAGTGTATTCTAGCATCCTGAAAATGATTCCAGCATTAATTTAATTGTGCTTATGCTCATTTTTAAGATTTTGACATTTTCACCTAAAGTGCACAATCAGGCTGAAAACGCATTTAAAGCAATAAAAAGTTCATTTTGGCTCTCACACCTAAACTAAACGTTGTAGACTCAAAATTTTTGCTGTATTTAGTGTATTCTAGCATCCTGAAGATGATTCCAGCATTAATTTCATTGTGCTTATGCTCATTTTGAAGATTTTGACATTTTCACCTTAAGTGTACAATCAGGGGATGAAAACGCGTTTAAAGCAATAAAAAGTTCATTTTGGCTCTCACACCTAAACTAAACGTTGTAGACTCAAAATTTTTGCTGTATTTAGTGTATTCTAGCATCCTGAAGATGATTCCAGCATTAATTTCATTGTGCTTATGCTCATTTTGAAGATTTTGACATTTTCACCTTAAGTGTACAATCAGGGGCTGAAAACGCGTTTAAAGCAATAAAAAGTTCATTTTGGCTCTCACACCTAAACTAAACGTTGTAGACTCAAAATTTTTGCTGTATTTAGTGTATTCTAGCATCCTGAAGATGATTCCAGCATTAATTTCATTGTGCTTATGCTCATTTTTAAGATTTTGACATTTTCACCTAAAGTGCACAATCAGGCTGAAAACGCATTTAAAGCAATAAAAAGTTCATTTTGGCTCTCACACCTAAACTAAACGTTGTAGACTCAAAATTGTTGCTGTATTTAGTGTATTCTAGCATCCTGAAGATGATTCCAGCATTAATTTCATCGTGCTTATGCTCATTTTGAAGATTTTGACATTTTCACCTTAAGTGTACAATCAGGGGCTGAAAACGCGTTTAAAGCAATAAAAAGTTCATTTTGGCTCTCACACCTAAACTAAACGTTGTAGACTCAAAATTTTTGCTGTATTTAGTGTATTCTAGCATCCTGAAGATGACTCCAGCATTAATTTAATTGTGCTTATGCTCATTTTTAAGATTTTGACATTTTCACCTAAAGTGCACAATCAGGCTGAAAACGCATTTAAAGCAATAAAAAGTTCATTTTGGCTCTCACACCTAAACTAAACGTTGTAGACTCAAAATTTTTGCTGTATTTAGTGTATTCTAGCATCCTGAAGATGATTCCAGCATTAATTTCATTGTGCTTATGCTCATTTTGAAGATTTTGACATTTTCACCTTAAGTGTACAATCAGGGGCTGAAAACGCGTTTAAAGCAATAAAAAGTTCATTTTGGCTCTCACACCTAAACTAAACGTTGTAGACTCAAAATTTTTGCTGTATTTAGTGTATTCTAGCATCCTGAAGATGATTCCAGCATTAATTTAATTGTGCTTATGCTCATTTTTAAGATTTTGACATTTTCACCTAAAGTGCACAATCAGGCTGAAAACGCATTTAAAGCAATAAAAAGTTCATTTTGGCTCTCACACCTAAACTAAACGTTGTAGACTCAAAATTTTTGCTGTATTGAGTGTATTCTAGCATGCTGAAGATGATTCCAGCATTAATTTAATTGTGCTTATGCTCATTTTTAAGATTTTGACATTTTCACCTAAAGTGCACAATCAGGCTGAAAACGCATTTAAAGCAATAAAAAGTTCATTTTGGCTCTCACACCTAATAAACTAAACGTTGTAGACTCAAAATTTTTGCTGTATTTAGTGTATTCTAGCATCCTGAAGATGATTCCAGCATTAATTTCATTGTGCTTATGCTCATTTTGAAGATTTTGACATTTTCACCTTAAGTGTACAATCAGGGGCTGAAAACGCGTTTAAAGCAATAAAACGTTCATTTTGGCTCTCACACCTAAACTAAACGTTGTAGACTCAAAATTTTTGCTGTATTCAGTGTATTCTAGCATCCTGAAGATGATTCCAGCATTAATTTCATCGTGCTTATGCTCATTTTTAAGATTTTGACATTTTCACCTAAAGTGCACAATCAGGCTGAAAACGCATTTAAAGCAATAAAAAGTTCATTTTGGCTCTCACACCTAAACTAAACGTTGTAGACTCAAAATTTTTGCTGTATTTAGTGTATTCTAGCATCCTGAAGATGATTCCAGCATTAATTTAATTGTGCTTATGCTCATTTTTAAGATTTTGACATTTTCACCTAAAGTGCACAATCAGGCTGAAAACGCATTTAAAGCAATAAAAAGTTCATTTTGGCTCACACACCTAAAATAAACTTTGTAGACTCAAAATTTTTGCTGTATTTAGTGTATTCTAGCATCCTGAAGATGATTCCAGCATTAATTTCATTGTGCTTATGCTCATTTTGAAGATTTTGACATTTTCACCTTAAGTGTACAATCAGGGGCTGAAAACGCGTTTAAAGCAATAAAACGTTCATTTTGGCTCTCACACCTAAACTAAACGTTGTAGACTCAAAATTTTTGCTGTATTCAGTGTATTCTAGCATCCTGAAGATGATTCCAGCATTAATTTCATCGTGCTTATGCTCATTTTTAAGATTTTGACATTTTCACCTAAAGTGCACAATCAGGCTGAAAACGCATTTAAAGCAATAAAAAGTTCATTTTGGCTCTCACACCTAAACTAAACGTTGTAGACTCAAAATTTTTGCTGTATTTAGTGTATTCTAGCATCCTGAAGATGATTCCAGCATTAATTTAATTGTGCTTATGCTCATTTTTAAGATTTTGACATTTTCACCTAAAGTGCACAATCAGGCTGAAAACGCATTTAAAGCAATAAAAAGTTCATTTTGGCTCACACACCTAAAATAAACTTTGTAGACTCAAAATTTTTGCTGTATTTAGTGTATTCTAGCATCCTGAAGATGATTCCAGCATTAATTTCATTGTGCTTATGCTCATTTTGAAGATTTTGACATTTTCACCTTAAGTGTACAATCAGGGGCTGAAAACGCGTTTAAAGCAATAAAAAGTTCATTTTGGCTCTCACACCTAAACTAAACGTTGTAGACTCAAAATTTTTGCTGTATTTAGTGTATTCTAGCATCCTGAAGATGATTCCAGCATTAATTTCATTGTGCTTATGCTCATTTTGAAGATTTTGACATTTTCACCTTAAGTGTACAATCAGGGGCTGAAAACGCGTTTAAAGCAATAAAAAGTTCATTTTGGCTCTCACACCTAAACTAAACGTTGTAGACTCAAAATTTTTGCTGTATTTAGTGTATTCTAGCATCCTGAAGATGATTCCAGCATTAATTTAATTGTGCTTATGCTCATTTTTAAGATTTTGACATTTTCACCTAAAGTGCACAATCAGGCTGAAAACGCATTTAAAGCAATAAAAAGTTCATTTTGGCTCTCACACCTAAACTAAACGTTGTAGACTCAAAATTTTTGCTGTATTTAGTGTATTCTAGCATCCTGAAGATGATTCCAGCATTAATTTCATTGTGCTTATGCTCATTTTGAAGATTTTGACATTTTCACCTTAAGTGTACAATCAGGGGCTGAAAACGCGTTTAAAGCAATAAAAAGTTCATTTTGGCTCTCACACCTAAACTAAACGTTGTAGACTCAAAATTTTTGCTGTATTTAGTGTATTCTAGCATCCTGAAGATGATTCCAGCATTAATTTCATTGTGCTTATGCTCATTTTGAAGATTTTGACATTTTCACCTTAAGTGTACAATCAGGGGCTGAAAACGCGTTTAAAGCAATAAAAAGTTCATTTTGGCTCTCACACCTAAACTAAACGTTGTAGACTCAAAATTTTTGCTGTATTTAGTGTATTCTAGCATCCTGAAGATGATTCCAGCATTAATTTCATTGTGCTTATGCTCATTTTTAAGATTTTGACATTTTCACCTAAAGTGCACAATCAGGCTGAAAACGCATTTAAAGCAATAAAAAGTTCATTTTGGCTCTCACACCTAAACTAAACGTTGTAGACTCAAAATTTTTGCTGTATTTAGTGTATTCTAGCATCCTGAAGATGATTCCAGCATTAATTTCATTGTGCTTATGCTCATTTTGAAGATTTTGATATTTTCACCTTAAGTGTACAATCAGGGGCTGAAAACGCGTTTAAAGCAATAAAAAGTTCATTTTGGCTCTCACACCTAAACTAAACGTTGTAGACTCAAAATTTTTGCTGTATTTAGTGTATTCTAGCATACTGAAGATGATTCCAGCATTAATTTCATTGTGCTTATGCTCATTTTTAAGATTTTGACATTTTCACCTAAAGTGCACAATCAGGCTGAAAACGCATTTAAAGCAATAAAAAATTCATTTTGGCTCTCACACCTAAACTAAACGTTGTAGACTCAAAATTTTTGCTGTATTTAGTGTATTCTAGCATCCTGAAGATGATTCCAGCATTAATTTAATTGTGCTTATGCTCATTTTTAAGATTTTGACATTTTCACCTAAAGTGCACAATCAGGCTGAAAACGCATTTAAAGCAATAAAAAGTTCATTTTGGCTCTCACACCTAAACTAAACGTTGTAGACTCAAAATTTTTGCTGTATTTAGTGTATTCTAGCATCCTGAAGATGATTCCAGCATTAATTTCATTGTGCTTATGCTCATTTTGAAGATTTTGACATTTTCACCTTAAGTGTACAATCAGGGGCTGAAAACGCGTTTAAAGCAATAAAAAGTTCATTTTGGCTCTCACACCTAAACTAAACGTTGTAGACTCAAAATTTTTGCTGTATTTAGTGTATTCTAGCATCCTGAAGATGATTCCAGCATTAATTTAATTGTGCTTATGCTCATTTTTAAGATTTTGACATTTTCACCTAAAGTGCACAATCAGGCTGAAAACGCATTTAAAGCAATAAAAAGTTCATTTTGGCTCTCACACCTAAACTAAACGTTGTAGACTCAAAATTTTTGCTGTATTTAGTGTATTCTAGCATCCTGAAGATGATTCCAGCATTAATTTCATTGTGCTTATGCTCATTTTGAAGATTTTGACATTTTCACCTTAAGTGTACAATCAGGGGCTGAAAACGCGTTTAAAGCAATAAAAAGTTCATTTTGGCTCTCACACCTAAACTAAACGTTGTAGACTCAAAATTTTTGCTGTATTTAGTGTATTCTAGCATCCTGAAGATGATTCCAGCATTAATTTCATTGTGCTTATGCTCATTTTGAAGATTTTGACATTTTCACCTTAAGTGTACAATCAGGGGCTGAAAACGCGTTTAAAGCAATAAAAAGTTCATTTTGGCTCTCACACCTAAACTAAACGTTGTAGACTCAAAATTTTTGCTGTATTTAGTGTATTCTAGCATCCTGAAGATGATTCCAGCATTAATTTAATTGTGCTTATGCTCATTTTTAAGATTTTGACATTTTCACCTAAAGTGCACAATCAGGCTGAAAACGCATTTAAAGCAATAAAAAGTTCATTTTGGCTCTCACACCTAAACTAAACGTTGTAGACTCAAAATTTTTGCTGTATTTAGTGTATTCTAGCATCCTGAAGATGATTCCAGCATTAATTTCATTGTGCTTATGCTCATTTTGAAGATTTTGACATTTTCACCTTAAGTGTACAATCAGGGGCTGAAAACGCGTTTAAAGCAATAAAAAGTTCATTTTGGCTCTCACACCTAAACTAAACGTTGTAGACTCAAAATTTTTGCTGTATTTAGTGTATTCTAGCATCCTGAAGATGATTCCAGCATTAATTTCATTGTGCTTATGCTCATTTTGAAGATTTTGACATTTTCACCTTAAGTGTACAATCAGGGGCTGAAAACGCATTTAAAGCAATAAAAAGTTCATTTTGGCTCTCACACCTAAACTAAACGTTGTAGACTCAAAATTTTTGCTGTATTTAGTGTATTCTAGCATCCTGAAGATGATTCCAGCATTAATTTCATTGTGCTTATGCTCATTTTGAAGATTTTGACATTTTCACCTTAAGTGTACAATCAGGGGCTGAAAACGCGTTTAAAGCAATAAAAAGTTCATTTTGGCTCTCACACCTAAACTAAACGTTGTAGACTCAAAATTTTTGCTGTATTTAGTGTATTCTAGCATCCTGAAGATGATTCCAGCATTAATTTCATTGTGCTTATGCTCATTTTGAAGATTTTGACATTTTCACCTTAAGTGTACAATCAGGGGCTGAAAACGCGTTTAAAGCAATAAAAAGTTCATTTTGGCTCTCACACCTAAACTAAACGTTGTAGACTCAAAATTTTTGCTGTATTTAGTGTATTCTAGCATCCTGAAGATGATTCCAGCATTAATTTCATTGTGCTTATGCTCATTTTTAAGATTTTGACATTTTCACCTAAAGTGCACAATCAGGCTGAAAACGCATTTAAAGCAATAAAAAGTTCATTTTGGCTCTCACACCTAAACTAAACGTTGTAGACTCAAAATTTTTGCTGTATTTAGTGTATTCTAGCATCCTGAAGATGATTCCAGCATTAATTTCATTGTGCTTATGCTCATTTTGAAGATTTTGATATTTTCACCTTAAGTGTACAATCAGGGGCTGAAAACGCGTTTAAAGCAATAAAAAGTTCATTTTGGCTCTCACACCTAAACTAAACGTTGTAGACTCAAAATTTTTGCTGTATTTAGTGTATTCTAGCATCCTGAAGATGATTCCAGCATTAATTTCATTGTGCTTATGCTCATTTTTAAGATTTTGACATTTTCACCTAAAGTGCACAATCAGGCTGAAAACGCATTTAAAGCAATAAAAAATTCATTTTGGCTCTCACACCTAAACTAAACGTTGTAGACTCAAAATTTTTGCTGTATTTAGTGTATTCTAGCATCCTGAAGATGATTCCAGCATTAATTTAATTGTGCTTATGCTCATTTTTAAGATTTTGACATTTTCACCTAAAGTGCACAATCAGGCTGAAAACGCATTTAAAGCAATAAAAAGTTCATTTTGGCTCTCACACCTAAACTAAACGTTGTAGACTCAAAATTTTTGCTGTATTTAGTGTATTCTAGCATCCTGAAGATGATTCCAGCATTAATTTCATTGTGCTTATGCTCATTTTGAAGATTTTGACATTTTCACCTTAAGTGTACAATCAGGGGCTGAAAACGCGTTTAAAGCAATAAAAAGTTCATTTTGGCTCTCACACCTAAACTAAACGTTGTAGACTCAAAATTTTTGCTGTATTTAGTGTATTCTAGCATCCTGAAGATGATTCCAGCATTAATTTAATTGTGCTTATGCTCATTTTTAAGATTTTGACATTTTCACCTAAAGTGCACAATCAGGCTGAAAACGCATTTAAAGCAATAAAAAGTTCATTTTGGCTCTCACACCTAAACTAAACGTTGTAGACTCAAAATTTTTGCTGTATTTAGTGTATTCTAGCATCCTGAAGATGATTCCAGCATTAATTTCATTGTGCTTATGCTCATTTTGAAGATTTTGACATTTTCACCTTAAGTGTACAATCAGGGGCTGAAAACGCGTTTAAAGCAATAAAAAGTTCATTTTGGCTCTCACACCTAAACTAAACGTTGTAGACTCAAAATTTTTGCTGTATTTAGTGTATTCTAGCATCCTGAAGATGATTCCAGCATTAATTTCATTGTGCTTATGCTCATTTTGAAGATTTTGACATTTTCACCTTAAGTGTACAATCAGGGGCTGAAAACGCATTTAAAGCAATAAAAAGTTCATTTTGGCTCTCACACCTAAACTAAACGTTGTAGACTCAAAATTTTTGCTGTATTTAGTGTATTCTAGCATCCTGAAGATGATTCCAGCATTAATTTCATTGTGCTTATGCTCATTTTGAAGATTTTGACATTTTCACCTTAAGTGTACAATCAGGGGCTGAAAACGCGTTTAAAGCAATAAAAAGTTCATTTTGGCTGTCACACCTAAACTAAACGTTGTAGACTCAAAATTTTTGCTGTATTTAGTGTATTCTAGCATCCTGAAGATGATTCCAGCATTAATTTCATTGTGCTTATACTCATTTTTAAGATTTTGACATTTTCACCTAAAGTGCACAATCAGGCTGAAAACGCATTTAAAGCAATAAAAAGTTCATTTTGGCTCTCACACCTAAACTAAACGTTGTAGACTCAAAATTTTTGCTGTATTTAGTGTATTTTAGCATCCTGAAGATGATTCCAGCATTAATTTCATTGTGCCTATGCTCATTTTTAAGATTTTGACATTTTCATCTTAAGTGTACAATCAGGGGCTGAAAACGCGTTTAAAGCAATAAAAAGTTCATTTTGGCTCTCACACCTAAACTAAACGTTGTAGACTCAAAATTTTTGCTGTATTCAGTGTATTCTAGCATCCTGAAGATGATTCCAGCATTAATTTCATCGTGCTTATGCTCATTTTGAAGATTTTGACATTTTCACCTTAAGTGCACAATCAGGCTGAAAACGCATTTAAAGCAATAAAAAGTTCATTTTGGCTCTCACACCTATACTAAATGTTGTAGACTCAAAATTTTTGCTGTATTTAGTGTATTCTAGCATCCTGAGGATGATTCCAGCATTAATTTCATCGTGCTTATGCTCATTTTGAAGATTTTGACATTTTCACCTTAAGTGTACAATCAGGGGCTGAAAACGCGTTTAAAGCAATAAAAAGTTCATTTTGGCTCTCACACCTAAACTAAACGTTGTAGACTCAAAATTTTTGCTGTATTTAGTGTATTCTAGCATCCTGAAGATGATTCCAGCATTAATTTCATTGTGCTTATGCTCATTTTTAAGATTTTGTCATTTTCACCTAAAGTGCACAATCAGGCTGAAAACGCATTTAAAGCAATAAAAAGTTCAATTTGGCTCTCACACCTAAACTAAACGTTGTAGACTCAAAATTTTTGCTGTATTCAGTGTATTCTAGCATCCTGAAGATGATTCCAGCATTAATTTCATCGTGCTTATGCTCATTTTGAAGATTTTGACATTTTCACCTAAAGTGCACAATCAGGCTGAAAACGCATTTAAAGCAATAAAAAGTTCATTTTGGCTCTCACACCTAAACTAAACGTTGTAGACTCAAAATTTTTGCTGTATTCAGTGTATTCTAGCATCCTGAAGATGATTCCAGCATTAATTTCATCGTGCTTATGCTCATTTTGAAGATTTTGACATTTTCACCTAAAGTGCACAATCAGGCTGAAAACGCATTTAAAGCAATAAAAAGTTCATTTTGGCTCACACACCTAAAATAAACGTTGTAGACTCAAAAATTTTGCTGTATTTAGTGTATTCTAGCATCCTGAAGATGATTCCAGCATTAATTTCATTGTGCTTATGCTCATTTTGAAGATTTTGACATTTTCACCTTAAGTGTACAATCAGGGGCTGAAAACGCGTTTAAAGCAATGAAAAGTTCATTTTGGCTCTCACACCTAAACTAAACGTTGTAGACTCAAAATTTTTGCTGTATTTAGTGTATTCTAGCATCCTGAAGATGATTCCAGCATTAATTTCATTGTGCTTATGCTCATTTTGAAGATTTTGACATTTTCACCTTAAGTGTACAATCAGGGGCTGAAAACGCGTTTAAAGCAATAAAAAGTTCATTTTGGCTCTCACACCTAAACTAAACGTTGTAGACTCAAAATTTTTGCTGTATTTAGTGTATTCTAGCATCCTGAAGATGATTCCAGCATTAATTTCATTGTGCTTATGCTCATTTTTAAGATTTTGACATTTTCACCTAAAGGGCACAATCAGGCTGAAAACGCATTTAAAGCAATAAAAAGTTCATTTTGGCTCTCACACCTAAACTAAACGTTGTAGACTCAAAATTTTTGCTGTATTTAGTGTATTCTAGCATCCTGAAGATGATTCCAGCATTAATTTCATTGTGCTTATGCTCATTTTGAAGATTTTGATATTTTCACCTTAAGTGTACAATCAGGGGCTGAAAACGCGTTTAAAGCAATAAAAAGTTCATTTTGGCTCTCACACCTAAACTAAACGTTGTAGACTCAAAATTTTTGCTGTATTTAGTGTATTCTAGCATCCTGAAGATGATTCCAGCATTAATTTCATTGTGCTTATGCTCATTTTGAAGATTTTGACATTTTCACCTAAAGTGCACAATCAGGCTGAAAACGCATTTAAAGCAATAAAAAATTCATTTTGGCTCTCACACCTAAACTAAACGTTGTAGACTCAAAATTTTTGCTGTATTTAGTGTATTCTAGCATCCTGAAGATGATTCCAGCATTAATTTAATTGTGCTTATGCTCATTTTTAAGATTTTGACATTTTCACCTAAAGTGCACAATCAGGCTGAAAACGCATTTAAAGCAATAAAAAGTTCATTTTGGCTCTCACACCTAAACTAAACGTTGTAGACTCAAAATTTTTGCTGTATTTAGTGTATTCTAGCATCCTGAAGATGATTCCAGCATTAATTTCATTGTGCTTATGCTCATTTTGAAGATTTTGACATTTTCACCTTAAGTGTACAATCAGGGGCTGAAAACGCGTTTAAAGCAATAAAAAGTTCATTTTGGCTCTCACACCTAAACTAAACGTTGTAGACTCAAAATTTTTGCTGTATTTAGTGTATTCTAGCATCCTGAAGATGATTCCAGCATTAATTTAATTGTGCTTATGCTCATTTTTAAGATTTTGACATTTTCACCTAAAGTGCACAATCAGGCTGAAAACGCATTTAAAGCAATAAAAAGTTCATTTTGGCTCTCACACCTAAACTAAACGTTGTAGACTCAAAATTTTTGCTGTATTTAGTGTATTCTAGCATCCTGAAGATGATTCCAGCATTAATTTCATTGTGCTTATACTCATTTTTAAGATTTTGACATTTTCACCTAAAGTGCACAATCAGGCTGAAAACGCATTTAAAGCAATAAAAAGTTCATTTTGGCTCTCACACCTAAACTAAACGTTGTAGACTCAAAATTTTTGCTGTATTTAGTGTATTTTAGCATCCTGAAGATGATTCCAGCATTAATTTCATTGTGCTTATGCTCATTTTTAAGATTTTGACATTTTCATCTTAAGTGTACAATCAGGGGCTGAAAACGCGTTTAAAGCAATAAAAAGTTCATTTTGGCTCTCACACCTAAACTAAACGTTGTAGACTCAAAATTTTTGCTGTATTTAGTGTATTCTAGCATCCTGAAGATGATTCCAGCAATAATTTCATTGTGCTTATACTCATTTTTAAGATTTTGACATTTTCACCTAAAGTGCACAATCAGGCTGAAAACGCATTTAAAGCAATAAAAAGTTCATTTTGGCTCTCACACCTAAACTAAACGTTGTAGACTCAAAATTTTTGCTGTATTTAGTGTATTTTAGCATCCTGAAGATGATTCCAGCATTAATTTCATTATGCTTATGCTCATTTTTAAGATTTTGACATTTTCATCTTAAGTGTACAATCAGGGGCTGAAAACGCGTTTAAAGCAATAAAAAGTTCATTTTGGCTCTCACACCTAAACTAAACGTTGTAGACTCAAAATTTTTGCTGTATTCAGTGTATTCTAGCATCCTGAAGATGATTCCAGCATTAATTTCATCGTGCTTATGCTCATTTTGAAGATTTTGACATTTTCACCTAAAGTGCACAATCAGGCTGAAAACGCATTTAAAGCAATAAAAAGTTCATTTTGGCTCTCACACCTATACTAAATGTTGTAGACTCAAAATTTTTGCTGTATTTAGTGTATTCTAGCATCCTGAGGATGATTCCAGCATTAATTTCATCGTGCTTATGCTCATTTTGAAGATTTTGACATTTTCACCTTAAGTGTACAATCAGGGGCTGAAAACGCGTTTAAAGCAATAAAAAGTTCATTTTGGCTCTCACACCTAAACTAAACGTTGTAGACTCAAAATTTTTGCTGTATTTAGTGTATTCTAGCATCCTGAAGATGATTCCAGCATTAATTTCATTGTACTTATGCTCATTTTGAAGATTTTGACATTTTCACCTTAAGTGTACAATCAGGGGCTGAAAACGCGTTTAAAGCAATAAAAAGTTCATTTTGGCTCTCACACCTAAACTAAACGTTGTAGACTCAATTTTTTTGCTGTATTTAGTGTATTCTAGCATCCTGAAGATGATTCCAGCATTAATTTCATTGTGCTTATGCTCATTTTTAAGATTTTGACATTTTCACCTAAAGTGCACAATCAGGCTGAAAACGCATTTAAAGCAATAAAAAGTTCATTTTGGCTCTCACACCTAAACTAAACGTTGTAGACTCAAAATTTTTGCTGTATTTAGTGTATTCTAGCATCCTGAAGATGATTCCAGCATTAATTTCATTGTGCTTATGCTCATTTTGAAGATTTTGACATTTTCACCTTAAGTGTACAATCAGGGGCTGAAAACGCGTTTAAAGCAATAAAAAGTTCATTTTGGCTCTCACACCTAAACTAAACGTTGTAGACTCAAAATTTTTGCTGTATTCAGTGTATTCTAGCATCCTGAAGATGATTCCAGCATTAATTTCATCGTGCTTATGCTCATTTTTAAGATTTTGACATTTTCACCTAAAGTGCACAATCAGGCTGAAAACGCATTTAAAGCAATAAAAAGTTCATTTTGGCTCTCACACCTAAACTAAACGTTGTAGACTCAAAATTTTTGCTGTATTTAGTGTATTCTAGCATCCTGAAGATGATTCCAGCATTAATTTCATTGTGCTTATGCTCATTTTGAAGATTTTGACATTTTCACCTTAAGTGTACAATCAGGGGCTGAAAACGCGTTTAAAGCAATAAAAAGTTCATTTTGGCTCTCACACCTAAACTAAACGTTGTAGACTCAAAATTTTTGCTGTATTTAGTGTATTCTAGCATCCTGAAGATGATTCCAGCATTAATTTAATTGTGCTTATGCTCATTTTGAAGATTTTGACATTTTCACCTTAAGTGTACAATCAGGGGCTGAAAACGCGTTTAAAGCAATAAAAAGTTCATTTTGGCTCTCACACCTAAACTAAACGTTGTAGACTCAAAATTTTTGCTGTATTTAGTGTATTCTAGCATCCTGAAGATGATTCCAGCATTAATTTCATTGTGCTTATGCTCATTTTTAAGATTTTGACATTTTCACCTAAAGTGCACAATCAGGCTGAAAACGCATTTAAAGCAATAAAAAGTTCATTTTGGCTCTCACACCTAAACTAAACGTTGTAGACTCAAAATTTTTGCTGTATTTAGTGTATTCTAGCATCCTGAAGATGATTCCAGCATTAATTTCATTGTGCTTATGCTCATTTTGAAGATTTTGACATTTTCACCTTAAGTGTACAATCAGGGGCTGAAAACGCGTTTAAAGCAATAAAAAGTTCATTTTGGCTCTCACAACTAAACTAAACGTTGTAGACTCAAAATTTTTGCTGTATTTAGTGTATTCTAGCATCCTGAAGATGATTCCAGCATTAATTTCATTGTGCTTATGCTCATTTTTAAGATTTTGACATTTTCACCTAAAGTGCACAATCAGGCTGAAAACGCATTTAAAGCAATAAAAAGTTCATTTTGGCTCTCACACCTAAACTAAACGTTGTAGACTCAAAATTTTTGCTGTATTTAGTGTATTCTAGCATCCTGAAGATGATTCCAGCATTAATTTCATTGTGCTTATGCTCATTTTGAAGATTTTGACATTTTCACCTTAAGTGTACAATCAGGGGCTGAAAACGCGTTTAAAGCAATAAAAAGTTCATTTTGGCTCTCACACCTAAACTAAACGTTGTAGACTCAAAATTTTTGCTGTATTCAGTGTATTCTAGCATCCTGAAGATGATTCCAGCATTAATTTCATCGTGCTTATGCTCATTTTTAAGATTTTGACATTTTCACCTAAAGTTCACAATCAGGCTGAAAACGCATTTAAAGCAATAAAAAGTTCATTTTGGCTCTCACACCTAAACTAAACGTTGTAGACTCAAAATTTTTGCTGTATTTAGTGTATTCTAGCATCCTGAAGATGATTCCAGCATTAATTTCATTGTGCTTATGCTCATTTTGAAGATTTTGACATTTTCACCTTAAGTGTACAATCAGGGGCTGAAAACGCGTTTAAAGCAATAAAAAGTTCATTTTGGCTCTCACACCTAAACTAAACGTTGTAGACTCAAAATTTTTGCTGTATTTAGTGTATTCTAGCATCCTGAAGATGATTCCAGCATTAATTTCATTGTGCTTATGCTCATTTTGAAGATTTTGACATTTTCACCTAAAGTGCACAATCGGGCTGAAAACGCGTTTAAAGCAATAAAAAGTTCATTTTGGCTCTCACACCTAAACTAAACGTTGTAGACTCAAAATTTTTGCTGTATTTAGTGTATTCTAGCATCCTGAAGATGATTCCAGCATTAATTTCATTGTGCTTATGCTCATTTTGAAGATTTTGACATTTTCACCTAAAGTGCACAATCAGGCTGAAAACGCATTTAAAGCAATAAAAAGTTCATTTTGGCTCTCACACCTAAACTAAACGTTGTAGACTCAAAATTTTTGCTGTATTTAGTGTATTCTAGCATCCTGAAGATGATTCCAGCATTAATTTCATTGTGCTTATGCTCATTTTGAAGATTTTGACATTTTCACCTTAAGTGTACAATCAGGGGCTGAAAACGCATTTAAAGCAATAAAAAGTTCATTTTGGCTCTCACTCCTAAACTACACGTTGTAGACTCAAAATTTTTGCTGTATTTAGTGTATTCTAGCATCCTGAAGATGATTCCAGCATTAATTTCATTGTGCTTATGCTCATTTTTAAGATTTTGACATTTTCACCTAAAGTGCACAATCAGGCTGAAAACGCATTTAAAGCAATAAAAAGTTCATTTTGGCTCTCACACCTAAACTAAACGTTGTAGACTCAAAATTTTTGCTGTATTTAGTGTATTCTAGCATCCTGAAGATGATTCCAGCATTAATTTCATTGTGCTTATGCTCATTTTGAAGATTTTGACATTTTCACCTTAAGTGTACAATCAGGGGCTGAAAACGCGTTTAAAGCAATAAAAAGTTCATTTTGGCTCTCACACCTAAACTAAACGTTGTAGACTCAAAATTTTTGCTGTATTTAGTGTATTCTAGCATCCTGAAGATGATTCCAGCATTAATTTCATTGTGCTTATGCTCATTTTTAAGATTTTGACATTTTCACCTAAAGTGCACAATCAGGCTGAAAACGCATTTAAAGCAATAAAAAGTTCATTTTGGCTCTCACACCTAAACTAAACGTTGTAGACTCAAAATTTTTGCTGTATTTAGTGTATTCTAGCATCCTGAAGATGATTCCAGCATTAATTTCATTGTGCTTATGCTCATTTTGAAGATTTTGACATTTTCACCTTAAGTGTACAATCAGGGGCTGAAAACGCGTTTAAAGCAATAAAAAGTTCATTTTGGCTCTCACACCTAAACTAAACGTTGTAGACTCAAAATTTTTGCTGTATTCAGTGTATTCTAGCATCCTGAAGATGATTCCAGCATTAATTTCATCGTGCTTATGCTCATTTTTAAGATTTTGACATTTTCACCTAAAGTGCACAATCAGGCTGAAAACGCATTTAAAGCAATAAAAAGTTCATTTTGGCTCTCACACCTAAACTAAACGTTGTAGACTCAAAATTTTTGCTGTATTTAGTGTATTCTAGCATCCTGAAGATGATTCCAGCATTAATTTCATTGTGCTTATGCTCATTTTGAAGATTTTGACATTTTCACCTTAAGTGTACAATCAGGGGCTGAAAACGCGTTTAAAGCAATAAAAAGTTCATTTTGGCTCTCACACCTAAACTAAACGTTGTAGACTCAAAATTTTTGCTGTATTTAGTGTATTCTAGCATCCTGAAGATGATTCCAGCATTAATTAAATTGTGCTTATGCTCATTTTTAAGATTTTGACATTTTCACCTAAAGTGCACAATCAGGCTGAAAACGCATTTAAAGCAATAAAAAGTTCATTTTGGCTCTCACACCTAAACTAAACGTTGTAGACTCAAATTTTTTGCTGTATTTAGTGTATTCTAGCATCCTGAAGATGATTCCAGCATTAATTTCTTTGTGCTTATGCTCATTTTGAAGATTTGGACATTTTCACCTTAAGTGTACAATCAGGGGCTGAAAACGCGTTTAAAGCAATAAAAAGTTCATTTTGGCTCTCACACCTAAACTAAACGTTGTAGACTCAAAATTTTTGCTGTATTCAGTGTATTCTAGCATCCTGAAGATGATTCCAGCATTAATTTCATCGTGCTTATGCTCATTTTGAAGATTTTGACATTTTCACCTAAAGTGCACAATCAGGCTGAAAACGCATTTAAAGCAATAAAAAGTTCATTTTGGCTCACACACCTAAAATAAACGTTGTAGACTCAAAATTTTTGCTGTATTTAGTGTATTCTAGCATCCTGAAGATGATTCCAGCATTAATTTCATTGTGCTTATGCTCATTTTGAAGATTTTGACATTTTCACCTTAAGTGTACAATCAGGGGCTGAAAACGCGTTTAAAGCAATAAAAAGTTCATTTTGGCTCTCACACCTAAACTAAACGTTGTAGACTCAAAATTTTTGCTGTATTTAGTGTATTCTAGCATCCTGAAAATGATTCCAGCATTAATTTAATTGTGCTTATGCTCATTTTTAAGATTTTGACATTTTCACCTAAAGTGCACAATCAGGCTGAAAACGCATTTAAAGCAATAAAAAGTTCATTTTGGCTCTCACACCTAAACTAAACGTTGTAGACTCAAAATTTTTGCTGTATTTAGTGTATTCTAGCATCCTGAAGATGATTCCAGCATTAATTTCATTGTGCTTATGCTCATTTTGAAGATTTTGACATTTTCACCTTAAGTGTACAATCAGGGGATGAAAACGCGTTTAAAGCAATAAAAAGTTCATTTTGGCTCTCACACCTAAACTAAACGTTGTAGACTCAAAATTTTTGCTGTATTTAGTGTATTCTAGCATCCTGAAGATGATTCCAGCATTAATTTCATTGTGCTTATGCTCATTTTGAAGATTTTGACATTTTCACCTTAAGTGTACAATCAGGGGCTGAAAACGCGTTTAAAGCAATAAAAAGTTCATTTTGGCTCTCACACCTAAACTAAACGTTGTAGACTCAAAATTTTTGCTGTATTTAGTGTATTCTAGCATCCTGAAGATGATTCCAGCATTAATTTCATTGTGCTTATGCTCATTTTTAAGATTTTGACATTTTCACCTAAAGTGCACAATCAGGCTGAAAACGCATTTAAAGCAATAAAAAGTTCATTTTGGCTCTCACACCTAAACTAAACGTTGTAGACTCAAAATTGTTGCTGTATTTAGTGTATTCTAGCATCCTGAAGATGATTCCAGCATTAATTTCATCGTGCTTATGCTCATTTTGAAGATTTTGACATTTTCACCTTAAGTGTACAATCAGGGGCTGAAAACGCGTTTAAAGCAATAAAAAGTTCATTTTGGCTCTCACACCTAAACTAAACGTTGTAGACTCAAAATTTTTGCTGTATTTAGTGTATTCTAGCATCCTGAAGATGACTCCAGCATTAATTTAATTGTGCTTATGCTCATTTTTAAGATTTTGACATTTTCACCTAAAGTGCACAATCAGGCTGAAAACGCATTTAAAGCAATAAAAAGTTCATTTTGGCTCTCACACCTAAACTAAACGTTGTAGACTCAAAATTTTTGCTGTATTTAGTGTATTCTAGCATCCTGAAGATGATTCCAGCATTAATTTCATTGTGCTTATGCTCATTTTGAAGATTTTGACATTTTCACCTTAAGTGTACAATCAGGGGCTGAAAACGCGTTTAAAGCAATAAAAAGTTCATTTTGGCTCTCACACCTAAACTAAACGTTGTAGACTCAAAATTTTTGCTGTATTTAGTGTATTCTAGCATCCTGAAGATGATTCCAGCATTAATTTAATTGTGCTTATGCTCATTTTTAAGATTTTGACATTTTCACCTAAAGTGCACAATCAGGCTGAAAACGCATTTAAAGCAATAAAAAGTTCATTTTGGCTCTCACACCTAAACTAAACGTTGTAGACTCAAAATTTTTGCTGTATTGAGTGTATTCTAGCATGCTGAAGATGATTCCAGCATTAATTTAATTGTGCTTATGCTCATTTTTAAGATTTTGACATTTTCACCTAAAGTGCACAATCAGGCTGAAAACGCATTTAAAGCAATAAAAAGTTCATTTTGGCTCTCACACCTAATAAACTAAACGTTGTAGACTCAAAATTGTTGCTGTATTTAGTGTATTCTAGCATCCTGAAGATGATTCCAGCATTAATTTCATTGTGCTTATGCTCATTTTGAAGATTTTGACATTTTCACCTTAAGTGTACAATCAGGGGCTGAAAACGCGTTTAAAGCAATAAAACGTTCATTTTGGCTCTCACACCTAAACTAAACGTTGTAGACTCAAAATTTTTGCTGTATTCAGTGTATTCTAGCATCCTGAAGATGATTCCAGCATTAATTTCATCGTGCTTATGCTCATTTTTAAGATTTTGACATTTTCACCTAAAGTGCACAATCAGGCTGAAAACGCATTTAAAGCAATAAAAAGTTCATTTTGGCTCTCACACCTAAACTAAACGTTGTAGACTCAAAATTTTTGCTGTATTTAGTGTATTCTAGCATCCTGAAGATGATTCCAGCATTAATTTAATTGTGCTTATGCTCATTTTTAAGATTTTGACATTTTCACCTAAAGTGCACAATCAGGCTGAAAACGCATTTAAAGCAATAAAAAGTTCATTTTGGCTCACACACCTAAAATAAACTTTGTAGACTCAAAATTTTTGCTGTATTTAGTGTATTCTAGCATCCTGAAGATGATTCCAGCATTAATTTCATTGTGCTTATGCTCATTTTGAAGATTTTGACATTTTCACCTTAAGTGTACAATCAGGGGCTGAAAACGCGTTTAAAGCAATAAAACGTTCATTTTGGCTCTCACACCTAAACTAAACGTTGTAGACTCAAAATTTTTGCTGTATTCAGTGTATTCTAGCATCCTGAAGATGATTCCAGCATTAATTTCATCGTGCTTATGCTCATTTTTAAGATTTTGACATTTTCACCTAAAGTGCACAATCAGGCTGAAAACGCATTTAAAGCAATAAAAAGTTCATTTTGGCTCACACACCTAAAATAAACTTTGTAGACTCAAAATTTTTGCTGTATTTAGTGTATTCTAGCATCCTGAAGATGATTCCAGCATTAATTTCATTGTGCTTATGCTCATTTTGAAGATTTTGACATTTTCACCTTAAGTGTACAATCAGGGGCTGAAAACGCGTTTAAAGCAATAAAAAGTTCATTTTGGCTCTCACACCTAAACTAAACGTTGTAGACTCAAAATTTTTGCTGTATTTAGTGTATTCTAGCATCCTGAAGATGATTCCAGCATTAATTTCATTGTGCTTATGCTCATTTTGAAGATTTTGACATTTTCACCTTAAGTGTACAATCAGGGGCTGAAAACGCGTTTAAAGCAATAAAAAGTTCATTTTGGCTCTCACACCTAAACTAAACGTTGTAGACTCAAAATTTTTGCTGTATTTAGTGTATTCTAGCATCCTGAAGATGATTCCAGCATTAATTTAATTGTGCTTATGCTCATTTTTAAGATTTTGACATTTTCACCTAAAGTGCACAATCAGGCTGAAAACGCATTTAAAGCAATAAAAAGTTCATTTTGGCTCTCACACCTAAACTAAACGTTGTAGACTCAAAATTTTTGCTGTATTTAGTGTATTCTAGCATCCTGAAGATGATTCCAGCATTAATTTCATTGTGCTTATGCTCATTTTGAAGATTTTGACATTTTCACCTTAAGTGTACAATCAGGGGCTGAAAACGCGTTTAAAGCAATAAAAAGTTCATTTTGGCTCTCACACCTAAACTAAACGTTGTAGACTCAAAATTTTTGCTGTATTTAGTGTATTCTAGCATCCTGAAGATGATTCCAGCATTAATTTCATTGTGCTTATGCTCATTTTGAAGATTTTGACATTTTCACCTTAAGTGTACAATCAGGGGCTGAAAACGCGTTTAAAGCAATAAAAAGTTCATTTTGGCTCTCACACCTAAACTAAACGTTGTAGACTCAAAATTTTTGCTGTATTTAGTGTATTCTAGCATCCTGAAGATGATTCCAGCATTAATTTCATTGTGCTTATGCTCATTTTTAAGATTTTGACATTTTCACCTAAAGTGCACAATCAGGCTGAAAACGCATTTAAAGCAATAAAAAGTTCATTTTGGCTCTCACACCTAAACTAAACGTTGTAGACTCAAAATGTTTGCTGTATTTAGTGTATTCTAGCATCCTGAAGATGATTCCAGCATTAATTTCATTGTGCTTATGCTCATTTTGAAGATTTTGATATTTTCACCTTAAGTGTACAATCAGGGGCTGAAAACGCGTTTAAAGCAATAAAAAGTTCATTTTGGCTCTCACACCTAAACTAAACGTTGTAGACTCAAAATTTTTGCTGTATTTAGTGTATTCTAGCATCCTGAAGATGATTCCAGCATTAATTTCATTGTGCTTATGCTCATTTTTAAGATTTTGACATTTTCACCTAAAGTGCACAATCAGGCTGAAAACGCATTTAAAGCAATAAAAAATTCATTTTGGCTCTCACACCTAAACTAAACGTTGTAGACTCAAAATTTTTGCTGTATTTAGTGTATTCTAGCATCCTGAAGATGATTCCAGCATTAATTTAATTGTGCTTATGCTCATTTTTAAGATTTTGACATTTTCACCTAAAGTGCACAATCAGGCTGAAAACGCATTTAAAGCAATAAAAAGTTCATTTTGGCTCTCACACCTAAACTAAACGTTGTAGACTCAAAATTGTTGCTGTATTTAGTGTATTCTAGCATCCTGAAGATGATTCCAGCATTAATTTCATCGTGCTTATGCTCATTTTGAAGATTTTGACATTTTCACCTTAAGTGTACAATCAGGGGCTGAAAACGCGTTTAAAGCAATAAAAAGTTCATTTTGGCTCTCACACCTAAACTAAACGTTGTAGACTCAAAATTTTTGCTGTATTTAGTGTATTCTAGCATCCTGAAGATGACTCCAGCATTAATTTAATTGTGCTTATGCTCATTTTTAAGATTTTGACATTTTCACCTAAAGTGCACAATCAGGCTGAAAACGCATTTAAAGCAATAAAAAGTTCATTTTGGCTCTCACACCTAAACTAAACGTTGTAGACTCAAAATTTTTGCTGTATTTAGTGTATTCTAGCATCCTGAAGATGATTCCAGCATTAATTTCATTGTGCTTATGCTCATTTTGAAGATTTTGACATTTTCACCTTAAGTGTACAATCAGGGGCTGAAAACGCGTTTAAAGCAATAAAAAGTTCATTTTGGCTCTCACACCTAAACTAAACGTTGTAGACTCAAAATTTTTGCTGTATTTAGTGTATTCTAGCATCCTGAAGATGATTCCAGCATTAATTTAATTGTGCTTATGCTCATTTTTAAGATTTTGACATTTTCACCTAAAGTGCACAATCAGGCTGAAAACGCATTTAAAGCAATAAAAAGTTCATTTTGGCTCTCACACCTAAACTAAACGTTGTAGACTCAAAATTTTTGCTGTATTGAGTGTATTCTAGCATGCTGAAGATGATTCCAGCATTAATTTAATTGTGCTTATGCTCATTTTTAAGATTTTGACATTTTCACCTAAAGTGCACAATCAGGCTGAAAACGCATTTAAAGCAATAAAAAGTTCATTTTGGCTCTCACACCTAATAAACTAAACGTTGTAGACTCAAAATTGTTGCTGTATTTAGTGTATTCTAGCATCCTGAAGATGATTCCAGCATTAATTTCATTGTGCTTATGCTCATTTTGAAGATTTTGACATTTTCACCTTAAGTGTACAATCAGGGGCTGAAAACGCGTTTAAAGCAATAAAACGTTCATTTTGGCTCTCACACCTAAACTAAACGTTGTAGACTCAAAATTTTTGCTGTATTCAGTGTATTCTAGCATCCTGAAGATGATTCCAGCATTAATTTCATCGTGCTTATGCTCATTTTTAAGATTTTGACATTTTCACCTAAAGTGCACAATCAGGCTGAAAACGCATTTAAAGCAATAAAAAGTTCATTTTGGCTCTCACACCTAAACTAAACGTTGTAGACTCAAAATTTTTGCTGTATTTAGTGTATTCTAGCATCCTGAAGATGATTCCAGCATTAATTTAATTGTGCTTATGCTCATTTTTAAGATTTTGACATTTTCACCTAAAGTGCACAATCAGGCTGAAAACGCATTTAAAGCAATAAAAAGTTCATTTTGGCTCACACACCTAAAATAAACTTTGTAGACTCAAAATTTTTGCTGTATTTAGTGTATTCTAGCATCCTGAAGATGATTCCAGCATTAATTTCATTGTGCTTATGCTCATTTTGAAGATTTTGACATTTTCACCTTAAGTGTACAATCAGGGGCTGAAAACGCGTTTAAAGCAATAAAACGTTCATTTTGGCTCTCACACCTAAACTAAACGTTGTAGACTCAAAATTTTTGCTGTATTCAGTGTATTCTAGCATCCTGAAGATGATTCCAGCATTAATTTCATCGTGCTTATGCTCATTTTTAAGATTTTGACATTTTCACCTAAAGTGCACAATCAGGCTGAAAACGCATTTAAAGCAATAAAAAGTTCATTTTGGCTCACACACCTAAAATAAACTTTGTAGACTCAAAATTTTTGCTGTATTTAGTGTATTCTAGCATCCTGAAGATGATTCCAGCATTAATTTCATTGTGCTTATGCTCATTTTGAAGATTTTGACATTTTCACCTTAAGTGTACAATCAGGGGCTGAAAACGCGTTTAAAGCAATAAAAAGTTCATTTTGGCTCTCACACCTAAACTAAACGTTGTAGACTCAAAATTTTTGCTGTATTTAGTGTATTCTAGCATCCTGAAGATGATTCCAGCATTAATTTCATTGTGCTTATGCTCATTTTGAAGATTTTGACATTTTCACCTTAAGTGTACAATCAGGGGCTGAAAACGCGTTTAAAGCAATAAAAAGTTCATTTTGGCTCTCACACCTAAACTAAACGTTGTAGACTCAAAATTTTTGCTGTATTTAGTGTATTCTAGCATCCTGAAGATGATTCCAGCATTAATTTAATTGTGCTTATGCTCATTTTTAAGATTTTGACATTTTCACCTAAAGTGCACAATCAGGCTGAAAACGCATTTAAAGCAATAAAAAGTTCATTTTGGCTCTCACACCTAAACTAAACGTTGTAGACTCAAAATTTTTGCTGTATTTAGTGTATTCTAGCATCCTGAAGATGATTCCAGCATTAATTTCATTGTGCTTATGCTCATTTTAAAGATTTTGACATTTTCACCTTAAGTGTACAATCAGGGGCTGAAAACGCGTTTAAAGCAATAAAAAGTTCATTTTGGCTCTCACACCTAAACTAAACGTTGTAGACTCAAAATTTTTGCTGTATTTAGTGTATTCTAGCATCCTGAAGATGATTCCAGCATTAATTTCATTGTGCTTATGCTCATTTTGAAGATTTTGACATTTTCACCTTAAGTGTACAATCAGGGGCTGAAAACGCGTTTAAAGCAATAAAAAGTTCATTTTGGCTCTCACACCTAAACTAAACGTTGTAGACTCAAAATTTTTGCTGTATTTAGTGTATTCTAGCATCCTGAAGATGATTCCAGCATTAATTTCATTGTGCTTATGCTCATTTTTAAGATTTTGACATTTTCACCTAAAGTGCACAATCAGGCTGAAAACGCATTTAAAGCAATAAAAAGTTCATTTTGGCTCTCACACCTAAACTAAACGTTGTAGACTCAAAATGTTTGCTGTATTTAGTGTATTCTAGCATCCTGAAGATGATTCCAGCATTAATTTCATTGTGCTTATGCTCATTTTGAAGATTTTGATATTTTCACCTTAAGTGTACAATCAGGGGCTGAAAACGCGTTTAAAGCAATAAAAAGTTCATTTTGGCTCTCACACCTAAACTAAACGTTGTAGACTCAAAATTTTTGCTGTATTTAGTGTATTCTAGCATCCTGAAGATGATTCCAGCATTAATTTCATTGTGCTTATGCTCATTTTTAAGATTTTGACATTTTCACCTAAAGTGCACAATCAGGCTGAAAACGCATTTAAAGCAATAAAAAATTCATTTTGGCTCTCACACCTAAACTAAACGTTGTAGACTCAAAATTTTTGCTGTATTTAGTGTATTCTAGCATCCTGAAGATGATTCCAGCATTAATTTAATTGTGCTTATGCTCATTTTTAAGATTTTGACATTTTCACCTAAAGTGCACAATCAGGCTGAAAACGCATTTAAAGCAATAAAAAGTTCATTTTGGCTCTCACACCTAAACTAAACGTTGTAGACTCAAAATTTTTGCTGTATTTAGTGTATTCTAGCATCCTGAAGATGATTCCAGCATTAATTTCATTGTGCTTATGCTCATTTTGAAGATTTTGACATTTTCACCTTAAGTGTACAATCAGGGGCTGAAAACGCGTTTAAAGCAATAAAAAGTTCATTTTGGCTCTCACACCTAAACTAAACGTTGTAGACTCAAAATTTTTGCTGTATTTAGTGTATTCTAGCATCCTGAAGATGATTCCAGCATTAATTTAATTGTGCTTATGCTCATTTTTAAGATTTTGACATTTTCACCTAAAGTGCACAATCAGGCTGAAAACGCATTTAAAGCAATAAAAAGTTCATTTTGGCTCTCACACCTAAACTAAACGTTGTAGACTCAAAATTTTTGCTGTATTTAGTGTATTCTAGCATCCTGAAGATGATTCCAGCATTAATTTCATTGTGCTTATGCTCATTTTGAAGATTTTGACATTTTCACCTTAAGTGTACAATCAGGGGCTGAAAACGCGTTTAAAGCAATAAAAAGTTCATTTTGGCTCTCACACCTAAACTAAACGTTGTAGACTCAAAATTTTTGCTGTATTTAGTGTATTCTAGCATCCTGAAGATGATTCCAGCATTAATTTCATTGTGCTTATGCTCATTTTGAAGATTTTGACATTTTCACCTTAAGTGTACAATCAGGGGCTGAAAACGCATTTAAAGCAATAAAAAGTTCATTTTGGCTCTCACACCTAAACTAAACGTTGTAGACTCAAAATTTTTGCTGTATTTAGTGTATTCTAGCATCCTGAAGATGATTCCAGCATTAATTTCATTGTGCTTATGCTCATTTTGAAGATTTTGACATTTTCACCTTAAGTGTACAATCAGGGGCTGAAAACGCGTTTAAAGCAATAAAAAGTTCATTTTGGCTCTCACACCTAAACTAAACGTTGTAGACTCAAAATTTTTGCTGTATTTAGTGTATTCTAGCATCCTGAAGATGATTCCAGCATTAATTTCATTGTGCTTATGCTCATTTTGAAGATTTTGACATTTTCACCTTAAGTGTACAATCAGGGGCTGAAAACGCGTTTAAAGCAATAAAAAGTTCATTTTGGCTCTCACACCTAAACTAAACGTTGTAGACTCAAAATTTTTGCTGTATTTAGTGTATTCTAGCATCCTGAAGATGATTCCAGCATTAATTTCATTGTGCTTATGCTCATTTTTAAGATTTTGACATTTTCACCTAAAGTGCACAATCAGGCTGAAAACGCATTTAAAGCAATAAAAAGTTCATTTTGGCTCTCACACCTAAACTAAACGTTGTAGACTCAAAATTTTTGCTGTATTTAGTGTATTCTAGCATCCTGAAGATGATTCCAGCATTAATTTCATTGTGCTTATGCTCATTTTGAAGATTTTGACATTTTCACCTAAAGTGCACAATCAGGCTGAAAACGCATTTAAAGCAATAAAAAGTTCATTTTGGCTCTCACACCTAAACTAAACGTTGTAGACTCAAAATTTTTGCTGTATTGAGTGTATTCTAGCATGCTGAAGATGATTCCAGCATTAATTTAATTGTGCTTATGCTCATTTTTAAGATTTTGACATTTTCACCTAAAGTGCACAATCAGGCTGAAAACGCATTTAAAGCAATAAAAAGTTCATTTTGGCTCTCACACCTAATAAACTAAACGTTGTAGACTCAAAATTGTTGCTGTATTTAGTGTATTCTAGCATCCTGAAGATGATTCCAGCATTAATTCATTGTGCTTATGCTCATTTTGAAGATTTTGACATTTTCACCTTAAGTGTACAATCAGGGGCTGAAAACGCGTTTAAAGCAATAAAACGTTCATTTTGGCTCTCACACCTAAACTAAACGTTGTAGACTCAAAATTTTTGCTGTATTCAGTGTATTCTAGCATCCTGAAGATGATTCCAGCATTAATTTCATCGTGCTTATGCTCATTTTTAAGATTTTGACATTTTCACCTAAAGTGCACAATCAGGCTGAAAACGCATTTAAAGCAATAAAAAGTTCATTTTGGCTCTCACACCTAAACTAAACGTTGTAGACTCAAAATTTTTGCTGTATTTAGTGTATTCTAGCATCCTGAAGATGATTCCAGCATTAATTTAATTGTGCTTATGCTCATTTTTAAGATTTTGACATTTTCACCTAAAGTGCACAATCAGGCTGAAAACGCATTTAAAGCAATAAAAAGTTCATTTTGGCTCACACACCTAAAATAAACTTTGTAGACTCAAAATTTTTGCTGTATTTAGTGTATTCTAGCATCCTGAAGATGATTCCAGCATTAATTTCATTGTGCTTATGCTCATTTTGAAGATTTTGACATTTTCACCTTAAGTGTACAATCAGGGGCTGAAAACGCGTTTAAAGCAATAAAAAGTTCATTTTGGCTCTCACACCTAAACTAAACGTTGTAGACTCAAAATTTTTGCTGTATTTAGTGTATTCTAGCATCCTGAAGATGATTCCAGCATTAATTTCATTGTGCTTATGCTCATTTTGAAGATTTTGACATTTTCACCTTAAGTGTACAATCAGGGGCTGAAAACGCGTTTAAAGCAATAAAAAGTTCATTTTGGCTCTCACACCTAAACTAAACGTTGTAGACTCAAAATTTTTGCTGTATTTAGTGTATTCTAGCATCCTGAAGATGATTCCAGCATTAATTTAATTGTGCTTATGCTCATTTTTAAGATTTTGACATTTTCACCTAAAGTGCACAATCAGGCTGAAAACGCATTTAAAGCAATAAAAAGTTCATTTTGGCTCTCACACCTAAACTAAACGTTGTAGACTCAAAATTTTTGCTGTATTTAGTGTATTCTAGCATCCTGAAGATGATTCCAGCATTAATTTCATTGTGCTTATGCTCATTTTGAAGATTTTGACATTTTCACCTTAAGTGTACAATCAGGGGCTGAAAACGCGTTTAAAGCAATAAAAAGTTCATTTTGGCTCTCACACCTAAACTAAACGTTGTAGACTCAAAATTTTTGCTGTATTTAGTGTATTCTAGCATCCTGAAGATGATTCCAGCATTAATTTCATTGTGCTTATGCTCATTTTGAAGATTTTGACATTTTCACCTTAAGTGTACAATCAGGGGCTGAAAACGCGTTTAAAGCAATAAAAAGTTCATTTTGGCTCTCACACCTAAACTAAACGTTGTAGACTCAAAATTTTTGCTGTATTTAGTGTATTCTAGCATCCTGAAGATGATTCCAGCATTAATTTCATTGTGCTTATGCTCATTTTTAAGATTTTGACATTTTCACCTAAAGTGCACAATCAGGCTGAAAACGCATTTAAAGCAATAAAAAGTTCATTTTGGCTCTCACACCTAAACTAAACGTTGTAGACTCAAAATTTTTGCTGTATTTAGTGTATTCTAGCATCCTGAAGATGATTCCAGCATTAATTTCATTGTGCTTATGCTCATTTTGAAGATTTTGATATTTTCACCTTAAGTGTACAATCAGGGGCTGAAAACGCGTTTAAAGCAATAAAAAGTTCATTTTGGCTCTCACACCTAAACTAAACGTTGTAGACTCAAAATTTTTGCTGTATTTAGTGTATTCTAGCATCCTGAAGATGATTCCAGCATTAATTTCATTGTGCTTATGCTCATTTTTAAGATTTTGACATTTTCACCTAAAGTGCACAATCAGGCTGAAAACGCATTTAAAGCAATAAAAAATTCATTTTGGCTCTCACACCTAAACTAAACGTTGTAGACTCAAAATTTTTGCTGTATTTAGTGTATTCTAGCATCCTGAAGATGATTCCAGCATTAATTTAATTGTGCTTATGCTCATTTTTAAGATTTTGACATTTTCACCTAAAGTGCACAATCAGGCTGAAAACGCATTTAAAGCAATAAAAAGTTCATTTTGGCTCTCACACCTAAACTAAACGTTGTAGACTCAAAATTTTTGCTGTATTTAGTGTATTCTAGCATCCTGAAGATGATTCCAGCATTAATTTCATTGTGCTTATGCTCATTTTGAAGATTTTGACATTTTCACCTTAAGTGTACAATCAGGGGCTGAAAACGCGTTTAAAGCAATAAAAAGTTCATTTTGGCTCTCACACCTAAACTAAACGTTGTAGACTCAAAATTTTTGCTGTATTTAGTGTATTCTAGCATCCTGAAGATGATTCCAGCATTAATTTAATTGTGCTTATGCTCATTTTTAAGATTTTGACATTTTCACCTAAAGTGCACAATCAGGCTGAAAACGCATTTAAAGCAATAAAAAGTTCATTTTGGCTCTCACACCTAAACTAAACGTTGTAGACTCAAAATTTTTGCTGTATTTAGTGTATTCTAGCATCCTGAAGATGATTCCAGCATTAATTTCATTGTGCTTATGCTCATTTTGAAGATTTTGACATTTTCACCTTAAGTGTACAATCAGGGGCTGAAAACGCGTTTAAAGCAATAAAAAGTTCATTTTGGCTCTCACACCTAAACTAAACGTTGTAGACTCAAAATTTTTGCTGTATTTAGTGTATTCTAGCATCCTGAAGATGATTCCAGCATTAATTTCATTGTGCTTATGCTCATTTTGAAGATTTTGACATTTTCACCTTAAGTGTACAATCAGGGGCTGAAAACGCATTTAAAGCAATAAAAAGTTCATTTTGGCTCTCACACCTAAACTAAACGTTGTAGACTCAAAATTTTTGCTGTATTTAGTGTATTCTAGCATCCTGAAGATGATTCCAGCATTAATTTCATTGTGCTTATGCTCATTTTGAAGATTTTGACATTTTCACCTTAAGTGTACAATCAGGGGCTGAAAACGCGTTTAAAGCAATAAAAAGTTCATTTTGGCTCTCACACCTAAACTAAACGTTGTAGACTCAAAATTTTTGCTGTATTTAGTGTATTCTAGCATCCTGAAGATGATTCCAGCATTAATTTCATTGTGCTTATGCTCATTTTGAAGATTTTGACATTTTCACCTTAAGTGTACAATCAGGGGCTGAAAACGCGTTTAAAGCAATAAAAAGTTCATTTTGGCTCTCACACCTAAACTAAACGTTGTAGACTCAAAATTTTTGCTGTATTTAGTGTATTCTAGCATCCTGAAGATGATTCCAGCATTAATTTCATTGTGCTTATGCTCATTTTTAAGATTTTGACATTTTCACCTAAAGTGCACAATCAGGCTGAAAACGCATTTAAAGCAATAAAAAGTTCATTTTGGCTCTCACACCTAAACTAAACGTTGTAGACTCAAAATTTTTGCTGTATTTAGTGTATTCTAGCATCCTGAAGATGATTCCAGCATTAATTTCATTGTGCTTATGCTCATTTTGAAGATTTTGATATTTTCACCTTAAGTGTACAATCAGGGGCTGAAAACGCGTTTAAAGCAATAAAAAGTTCATTTTGGCTCTCACACCTAAACTAAACGTTGTAGACTCAAAATTTTTGCTGTATTTAGTGTATTCTAGCATCCTGAAGATGATTCCAGCATTAATTTCATTGTGCTTATGCTCATTTTTAAGATTTTGACATTTTCACCTAAAGTGCACAATCAGGCTGAAAACGCATTTAAAGCAATAAAAAATTCATTTTGGCTCTCACACCTAAACTAAACGTTGTAGACTCAAAATTTTTGCTGTATTTAGTGTATTCTAGCATCCTGAAGATGATTCCAGCATTAATTTAATTGTGCTTATGCTCATTTTTAAGATTTTGACATTTTCACCTAAAGTGCACAATCAGGCTGAAAACGCATTTAAAGCAATAAAAAGTTCATTTTGGCTCTCACACCTAAACTAAACGTTGTAGACTCAAAATTTTTGCTGTATTTAGTGTATTCTAGCATCCTGAAGATGATTCCAGCATTAATTTCATTGTGCTTATGCTCATTTTGAAGATTTTGACATTTTCACCTTAAGTGTACAATCAGGGGCTGAAAACGCGTTTAAAGCAATAAAAAGTTCATTTTGGCTCTCACACCTAAACTAAACGTTGTAGACTCAAAATTTTTGCTGTATTTAGTGTATTCTAGCATCCTGAAGATGATTCCAGCATTAATTTAATTGTGCTTATGCTCATTTTTAAGATTTTGACATTTTCACCTAAAGTGCACAATCAGGCTGAAAACGCATTTAAAGCAATAAAAAGTTCATTTTGGCTCTCACACCTAAACTAAACGTTGTAGACTCAAAATTTTTGCTGTATTTAGTGTATTCTAGCATCCTGAAGATGATTCCAGCATTAATTTCATTGTGCTTATGCTCATTTTGAAGATTTTGACATTTTCACCTTAAGTGTACAATCAGGGGCTGAAAACGCGTTTAAAGCAATAAAAAGTTCATTTTGGCTCTCACACCTAAACTAAACGTTGTAGACTCAAAATTTTTGCTGTATTTAGTGTATTCTAGCATCCTGAAGATGATTCCAGCATTAATTTCATTGTGCTTATGCTCATTTTGAAGATTTTGACATTTTCACCTTAAGTGTACAATCAGGGGCTGAAAACGCATTTAAAGCAATAAAAAGTTCATTTTGGCTCTCACACCTAAACTAAACGTTGTAGACTCAAAATTTTTGCTGTATTTAGTGTATTCTAGCATCCTGAAGATGATTCCAGCATTAATTTCATTGTGCTTATGCTCATTTTGAAGATTTTGACATTTTCACCTTAAGTGTACAATCAGGGGCTGAAAACGCGTTTAAAGCAATAAAAAGTTCATTTTGGCTGTCACACCTAAACTAAACGTTGTAGACTCAAAATTTTTGCTGTATTTAGTGTATTCTAGCATCCTGAAGATGATTCCAGCATTAATTTCATTGTGCTTATACTCATTTTTAAGATTTTGACATTTTCACCTAAAGTGCACAATCAGGCTGAAAACGCATTTAAAGCAATAAAAAGTTCATTTTGGCTCTCACACCTAAACTAAACGTTGTAGACTCAAAATTTTTGCTGTATTTAGTGTATTTTAGCATCCTGAAGATGATTCCAGCATTAATTTCATTGTGCCTATGCTCATTTTTAAGATTTTGACATTTTCATCTTAAGTGTACAATCAGGGGCTGAAAACGCGTTTAAAGCAATAAAAAGTTCATTTTGGCTCTCACACCTAAACTAAACGTTGTAGACTCAAAATTTTTGCTGTATTCAGTGTATTCTAGCATCCTGAAGATGATTCCAGCATTAATTTCATCGTGCTTATGCTCATTTTGAAGATTTTGACATTTTCACCTTAAGTGCACAATCAGGCTGAAAACGCATTTAAAGCAATAAAAAGTTCATTTTGGCTCTCACACCTATACTAAATGTTGTAGACTCAAAATTTTTGCTGTATTTAGTGTATTCTAGCATCCTGAGGATGATTCCAGCATTAATTTCATCGTGCTTATGCTCATTTTGAAGATTTTGACATTTTCACCTTAAGTGTACAATCAGGGGCTGAAAACGCGTTTAAAGCAATAAAAAGTTCATTTTGGCTCTCACACCTAAACTAAACGTTGTAGACTCAAAATTTTTGCTGTATTTAGTGTATTCTAGCATCCTGAAGATGATTCCAGCATTAATTTCATTGTGCTTATGCTCATTTTTAAGATTTTGTCATTTTCACCTAAAGTGCACAATCAGGCTGAAAACGCATTTAAAGCAATAAAAAGTTCAATTTGGCTCTCACACCTAAACTAAACGTTGTAGACTCAAAATTTTTGCTGTATTCAGTGTATTCTAGCATCCTGAAGATGATTCCAGCATTAATTTCATCGTGCTTATGCTCATTTTGAAGATTTTGACATTTTCACCTAAAGTGCACAATCAGGCTGAAAACGCATTTAAAGCAATAAAAAGTTCATTTTGGCTCTCACACCTAAACTAAACGTTGTAGACTCAAAATTTTTGCTGTATTCAGTGTATTCTAGCATCCTGAAGATGATTCCAGCATTAATTTCATCGTGCTTATGCTCATTTTGAAGATTTTGACATTTTCACCTAAAGTGCACAATCAGGCTGAAAACGCATTTAAAGCAATAAAAAGTTCATTTTGGCTCACACACCTAAACTAAACGTTGTAGACTCAAAAATTTTGCTGTATTTAGTGTATTCTAGCATCCTGAAGATGATTCCAGCATTAATTTCATTGTGCTTATGCTCATTTTGAAGATTTTGACATTTTCACCTTAAGTGTACAATCAGGGGCTGAAAACGCGTTTAAAGCAATGAAAAGTTCATTTTGGCTCTCACACCTAAACTAAACGTTGTAGACTCAAAATTTTTGCTGTATTTAGTGTATTCTAGCATCCTGAAGATGATTCCAGCATTAATTTCATTGTGCTTATGCTCATTTTGAAGATTTTGACATTTTCACCTTAAGTGTACAATCAGGGGCTGAAAACGCGTTTAAAGCAATAAAAAGTTCATTTTGGCTCTCACACCTAAACTAAACGTTGTAGACTCAAAATTTTTGCTGTATTTAGTGTATTCTAGCATCCTGAAGATGATTCCAGCATTAATTTCATTGTGCTTATGCTCATTTTTAAGATTTTGACATTTTCACCTAAAGGGCACAATCAGGCTGAAAACGCATTTAAAGCAATAAAAAGTTCATTTTGGCTCTCACACCTAAACTAAACGTTGTAGACTCAAAATTTTTGCTGTATTTAGTGTATTCTAGCATCCTGAAGATGATTCCAGCATTAATTTCATTGTGCTTATGCTCATTTTGAAGATTTTGATATTTTCACCTTAAGTGTACAATCAGGGGCTGAAAACGCGTTTAAAGCAATAAAAAGTTCATTTTGGCTCTCACACCTAAACTAAACGTTGTAGACTCAAAATTTTTGCTGTATTTAGTGTATTCTAGCATCCTGAAGATGATTCCAGCATTAATTTCATTGTGCTTATGCTCATTTTGAAGATTTTGACATTTTCACCTAAAGTGCACAATCAGGCTGAAAACGCATTTAAAGCAATAAAAAATTCATTTTGGCTCTCACACCTAAACTAAACGTTGTAGACTCAAAATTTTTGCTGTATTTAGTGTATTCTAGCATCCTGAAGATGATTCCAGCATTAATTTAATTGTGCTTATGCTCATTTTTAAGATTTTGACATTTTCACCTAAAGTGCACAATCAGGCTGAAAACGCATTTAAAGCAATAAAAAGTTCATTTTGGCTCTCACACCTAAACTAAACGTTGTAGACTCAAAATTTTTGCTGTATTTAGTGTATTCTAGCATCCTGAAGATGATTCCAGCATTAATTTCATTGTGCTTATGCTCATTTTGAAGATTTTGACATTTTCACCTTAAGTGTACAATCAGGGGCTGAAAACGCGTTTAAAGCAATAAAAAGTTCATTTTGGCTCTCACACCTAAACTAAACGTTGTAGACTCAAAATTTTTGCTGTATTTAGTGTATTCTAGCATCCTGAAGATGATTCCAGCATTAATTTAATTGTGCTTATGCTCATTTTTAAGATTTTGACATTTTCACCTAAAGTGCACAATCAGGCTGAAAACGCATTTAAAGCAATAAAAAGTTCATTTTGGCTCTCACACCTAAACTAAACGTTGTAGACTCAAAATTTTTGCTGTATTTAGTGTATTCTAGCATCCTGAAGATGATTCCAGCATTAATTTCATTGTGCTTATACTCATTTTTAAGATTTTGACATTTTCACCTAAAGTGCACAATCAGGCTGAAAACGCATTTAAAGCAATAAAAAGTTCATTTTGGCTCTCACACCTAAACTAAACGTTGTAGACTCAAAATTTTTGCTGTATTTAGTGTATTTTAGCATCCTGAAGATGATTCCAGCATTAATTTCATTGTGCTTATGCTCATTTTTAAGATTTTGACATTTTCATCTTAAGTGTACAATCAGGGGCTGAAAACGCGTTTAAAGCAATAAAAAGTTCATTTTGGCTCTCACACCTAAACTAAACGTTGTAGACTCAAAATTTTTGCTGTATTCAGTGTATTCTAGCATCCTGAAGATGATTCCAGCATTAATTTCATCGTGCTTATGCTCATTTTGAAGATTTTGACATTTTCACCTTAAGTGCACAATCAGGCTGAAAACGCATTTAAAGCAATAAAAAGTTCATTTTGGCTCTCACACCTATACTAAATGTTGTAGACTCAAATTTTTTGCTGTATTTAGTGTATTCTAGCATCCTGAGGATGATTCCAGCATTAATTTCATCGTGCTTATGCTCATTTTGAAGATTTTGACATTTTCACCTTAAGTGTACAATCAGGGGCTGAAAACGCGTTTAAAGCAATAAAAAGTTCATTTTGGCTCTCACACCTAAACTAAACGTTGTAGACTCAAAATTTTTGCTGTATTTAGTGTATTCTAGCATCCTGAAGATGATTCCAGCATTAATTTCATTGTGCTTATGCTCATTTTTAAGATTTTGTCATTTTCACCTAAAGTGCACAATCAGGCTGAAAACGCATTTAAAGCAATAAAAAGTTCATTTTGGCTCTCACACCTAAACTAAACGTTGTAGACTCAAAATTTTTGCTGTATTCAGTGTATTCTAGCATCCTGAAGATGATTCCAGCATTAATTTCATCGTGCTTATGCTCATTTTGAAGATTTTGACATTTTCACCTAAAGTGCACAATCAGGCTGAAAACGCATTTAAAGCAATAAAAAGTTCATTTTGGCTCTCACACCTAAACTAAACGTTGTAGACTCAAAATTTTTGCTGTATTCAGTGTATTCTAGCATCCTGAAGATGATTCCAGCATTAATTTCATCGTGCTTATGCTCATTTTGAAGATTTTGACATTTTCACCTAAAGTGCACAATCAGGCTGAAAACGCATTTAAAGCAATAAAAAGTTCATTTTGTCTCACACACCTAAAATAAACGTTGTAGACTCAAAAATTTTGCTGTATTTAGTGTATTCTAGCATCCTGAAGATGATTCCAGCATTAATTTTATTGTGCTTATGCTCATTTTGAAGATTTTGACATTTTCACCTTAAGTGTACAATCAGGGGCTGAAAACGCGTTTAAAGCAATAAAAAGTTCATTTTGGCTCTCACACCTAAACTAAACGTTGTAGACTCAAAATTTTTGCTGTATTTAGTGTATTCTAGCATCCTGAAGATGATTCCAGCATTAATTTCATTGTGCTTATGCTCATTTTGAAGATTTTGACATTTTCACCTTAAGTGTACAATCAGGGGCTGAAAACGCGTTTAAAGCAATAAAAAGTTCATTTTGGCTCTCACACCTAAACTAAACGTTGTAGACTCAAAATTTTTGCTGTATTTAGTGTATTCTAGCATCCTGAAGATGATTCCAGCATTAATTTCATTGTGCTTATGCTCATTTTTAAGATTTTGACATTTTCACCTAAAGTGCACAATCAGGCTGAAAACGCATTTAAAGCAATAAAAAGTTCATTTTGGCTCTCACACCTAAACTAAACGTTGTAGACTCAAAATTTTTGCTGTATTTAGTGTATTCTAGCATCCTGAAGATGATTCCAGCATTAATTTCATTGTGCTTATGCTCATTTTGAAGATTTTGACATTTTCACCTTAAGTGTACAATCAGGGGCTGAAAACGCGTTTAAAGCAATAAAAAGTTCATTTTGGCTCTCACACCTAAACTAAACGTTGTAGACTCAAAATTTTTGCTGTATTCAGTGTATTCTAGCATCCTGAAGATGATTCCAGCATTAATTTCATCGTGCTTATGCTCATTTTGAAGATTTTGACATTTTCACCTAAAGTGCACAATCAGGCTGAAAACGCATTTAAAGCAATAAAAAGTTCATTTTGGCTCTCACACCTAACCTAAACGTTGTAGACTCAAAATTTTTGCTGTATTTAGTGTATTCTAGCATCCTGAAGATGATTCCAGCATTAATTTCATTGTGCTTATGCTCATTTTGAAGATTTTGACATTTTCACCTTAAGTGTACAATCAGGGGCTGAAAACGCGTTTAAAGCAATAAAAAGTTCATTTTGGCTCTCACACCTAAACTAAACGTTGTAGACTCAAAATTTTTGCTGTATTTAGTGTATTCTAGCATCCTGAAGATGATTCCAGCATTAATTTCATTGTGCTTATGCTCATTTTTAAGATTTTGACATTTTCACCTAAAGTGCACAATCAGGCTGAAAACGCATTTAAAGCAATAAAAAGTTCATTTTGGCTCTCACACCTAAACTAAACGTTGTAGACTCAAAATTTTTGCTGTATTTAGTGTATTCTAGCATCCTGAAGATGATTCCAGCATTAATTTCATTGTGCTTATGCTCATTTTGAAGATTTTGACATTTTCACCTTAAGTGTACAATCAGGGGCTGAAAACGCGTTTAAAGCAATAAAAAGTTCATTTTGGCTCTCACACCTAAACTAAACGTTGTAGACTCAAAATTTTTGCTGTATTCAGTGTATTCTAGCATCCTGAAGATGATTCCAGCATTAATTTCATCGTGCTTATGCTCATTTTTAAGATTTTGACATTTTCACCTAAAGTGCACAATCAGGCTGAAAACGCATTTAAAGCAATAAAAAGTTCATTTTGGCTCTCACACCTAAACTAAACGTTGTAGACTCAAAATTTTTGCTGTATTTAGTGTATTCTAGCATCCTGAAGATGATTCCAGCATTAATTTCATTGTGCTTATGCTCATTTTGAAGATTTTGACATTTTCACCTTAAGTGTACAATCAGGGGCTGAAAACGCGTTTAAAGCAATAAAAAGTTCATTTTGGCTCTCACACCTAAACTAAACGTTGTAGACTCAAAATTGTTGCTGTATTTAGTGTATTCTAGCATCCTGAAGATGATTCCAGCATTAATTTCATTGTGCTTATGCTCATTTTGAAGATTTTGACATTTTCACCTAAAGTGCACAATCAGGCTGAAAACGCGTTTAAAGCAATAAAAAGTTCATTTTGGCTCTCACACCTAAACTAAACGTTGTAGACTCAAAATTTTTGCTGTATTTAGTGTATTCTAGCATCCTGAAGATGATTCCAGCATTAATTTCATTGTGCTTATGCTCATTTTGAAGATTTTGACATTTTCACCTAAAGTGCACAATCAGGCTGAAAACGCATTTAAAGCAATAAAAAGTTCATTTTGGCTCTCACACCTAAACTAAACGTTGTAGACTCAAAATTTTTGCTGTATTTAGTGTATTCTAGCATCCTGAAGATGATTCCAGCATTAATTTCATTGTGCTTATGCTCATTTTGAAGATTTTGACATTTTCACCTTAAGTGTACAATCAGGGGCTGAAAACGAATTTAAAGCAATAAAAAGTTCATTTTGGCTCTCACACCTAAACTAAACGTTGTAGACTCAAAATTTTTGCTGTATTTAGTGTATTCTAGCATCCTGAAGATGATTCCAGCATTAATTTCATTGTGCTTATGCTCATTTTTAAGATTTTGACATTTTCACCTTAAGTGTACAATCAGGGGCTGAAAACGCGTTTAAAGCAATAAAAAGTTCATTTTGGCTCTCACACCTAAACTAAACGTTGTAGACTCAAAATTTTTGCTGTATTTAGTGTATTCTAGCATCCTGAAGATGATTCCAGCATTAATTTCATTGTGCTTATGCTCATTTTTAAGATTTTGACATTTTCACCTAAAGTGCACAATAAGGCTGAAAACGCGTTTAAAGCAATAAAAAGTTCATTTTGGCTCTCACACCTAAACTAAACGTTGTAGACTCAAAATTTTTGCTGTATTTAGTGTATTCTAGCATCCTGAAGATGATTCCAGCATTAATTTCATTGTGCTTATGCTCATTTTGAAGATTTTGACATTTTCACCTTAAGTGTACAATCAGGGGCTGAAAACGCGTTTAAAGCAATAAAAAGTTCATTTTGGCTCTCACACCTAAACTAAACGTTGTAGACTCAAAATTGTTGCTGTATTTAGTGTATTCTAGCATCCTGAAGATGATTCCAGCATTAATTTCATTGTGCTTATGCTCATTTTGAAGATTTTGACATTTTCACCTAAAGTGCACAATCAGGCTGAAAACGCGTTTAAAGCAATAAAAAGTTCATTTTGGCTCTCACACCTAAACTAAACGTTGTAGACTCAAAATTTTTGCTGTATTTAGTGTATTCTAGCATCCTGAAGATGATTCCAGCATTAATTTCATTGTGCTTATGCTCATTTTGAAGATTTTGACATTTTCACCTAAAGTGCACAATCAGGCTGAAAACGCATTTAAAGCAATAAAAAGTTCATTTTGGCTCTCACACCTAAACTAAACGTTGTAGACTCAAAATTTTTGCTGTATTTAGTGTATTCTAGCATCCTGAAGATGATTCCAGCATTAATTTCATTGTGCTTATGCTCATTTTGAAGATTTTGACATTTTCACCTTAAGTGTACAATCAGGGGCTGAAAACGAATTTAAAGCAATAAAAAGTTCATTTTGGCTCTCACACCTAAACTAAACGTTGTAGACTCAAAATTTTTGCTGTATTTAGTGTATTCTAGCATCCTGAAGATGATTCCAGCATTAATTTCATTGTGCTTATGCTCATTTTTAAGATTTTGACATTTTCACCTAAAGTGCACAATCAGGCTGAAAACGCATTTAAAGCAATAAAAAGTTCATTTTGGCTCTCACACCTAAACTAAACGTTGTAGACTCAAAATTTTTGCTGTATTTAGTGTATTCTAGCATCCTGAAGATGATTCCAGCATTAATTTCACTGTGCTTATGCTCATTTTGAAGATTTTGACATTTTCACCTTAAGTGTACAATCAGGGGCTGAAAACGCGTTTAAAGCAATAAAAAGTTCATTTTGGCTCTCACACCTAAACTAAACGTTGTAGACTCAAAATTTTTGCTGTATTTAGTGTATTCTAGCATCCTGAAGATGATTCCAGCATTAATTTCATTGTGCTTATGCTCATTTTTAAGATTTTGACATTTTCACCTAAAGTGCACAATCAGGCTGAAAACGCATTTAAAGCAATAAAAAGTTCATTTTGGCTCTCACACCTAAACTAAACGTTGTAGACTCAAAATTTTTGCTGTATTTAGTGTATTCTAGCATCCTGAAGATGATTCCAGCATTAATTTCATTGTGCTTATGCTCATTTTGAAGATTTTGACATTTTCACCTTAAGTGTACAATCAGGGGCTGAAAACGCGTTTAAAGCAATAAAAAGTTCATTTTGGCTCTCACACCTAAACTAAACGTTGTAGACTCAAAATTTTTGCTGTATTCAGTGTTTTCTAGCATCCTGAAGATGATTCCAGCATTAATTTCATCGTGCTTATGCTCATTTTTAAGATTTTGACATTTTCACCTAAAGTGCACAATCAGGCTGAAAACGCATTTAAAGCAATAAAAAGTTCATTTTGGCTCACACACCTAAAATAAACGTTGTAGACTCAAAAATTTTGCTGTATTTAGTGTATTCTAGCATCCTGAAGATGATTCCAGCATTAATTTCATTGTGCTTATGCTCATTTTGAAGATTTTGACATTTTCACCTTAAGTGTACAATCAGGGGCTGAAAACGCGTTTAAAGCAATGAAAAGTTCATTTTGGCTCTCACACCTAAACTAAACGTTGTAGACTCAAAATTTTTGCTGTATTTAGTGTATTCTAGCATCCTGAAGATGATTCCAGCATTAATTTCATTGTGCTTATGCTCATTTTGAAGATTTTGACATTTTCACCTTAAGTGTACAATCAGGGGCTGAAAACGCGTTTAAAGCAATAAAAAGTTCATTTTGGCTCTCACACCTAAACTAAACGTTGTAGACTCAAAATTTTTGCTGTATTTAGTGTATTCTAGCATCCTGAAGATGATTCCAGCATTAATTTCATTGTGCTTATGCTCATTTTTAAGATTTTGACATTTTCACCTAAAGGGCACAATCAGGCTGAAAACGCATTTAAAGCAATAAAAAGTTCATTTTGGCTCTCACACCTAAACTAAACGTTGTAGACTCAAAATTTTTGCTGTATTTAGTGTATTCTAGCATCCTGAAGATGATTCCAGCATTAATTTCATTGTGCTTATGCTCATTTTGAAGATTTTGATATTTTCACCTTAAGTGTACAATCAGGGGCTGAAAACGCGTTTAAAGCAATAAAAAGTTCATTTTGGCTCTCACACCTAAACTAAACGTTGTAGACTCAAAATTTTTGCTGTATTTAGTGTATTCTAGCATCCTGAAGATGATTCCAGCATTAATTTCATTGTGCTTATGCTCATTTTGAAGATTTTGACATTTTCACCTAAAGTGCACAATCAGGCTGAAAACGCATTTAAAGCAATAAAAAATTCATTTTGGCTCTCACACCTAAACTAAACGTTGTAGACTCAAAATTTTTGCTGTATTTAGTGTATTCTAGCATCCTGAAGATGATTCCAGCATTAATTTAATTGTGCTTATGCTCATTTTTAAGATTTTGACATTTTCACCTAAAGTGCACAATCAGGCTGAAAACGCATTTAAAGCAATAAAAAGTTCATTTTGGCTCTCACACCTAAACTAAACGTTGTAGACTCAAAATTTTTGCTGTATTTAGTGTATTCTAGCATCCTGAAGATGATTCCAGCATTAATTTCATTGTGCTTATGCTCATTTTGAAGATTTTGACATTTTCACCTTAAGTGTACAATCAGGGGCTGAAAACGCGTTTAAAGCAATAAAAAGTTCATTTTGGCTCTCACACCTAAACTAAACGTTGTAGACTCAAAAATTTTGCTGTATTTAGTGTATTCTAGCATCCTGAAGATGATTCCAGCATTAATTTAATTGTGCTTATGCTCATTTTTAAGATTTTGACATTTTCACCTAAAGTGCACAATCAGGCTGAAAACGCATTTAAAGCAATAAAAAGTTCATTTTGGCTCTCACACCTAAACTAAACGTTGTAGACTCAAAATTTTTGCTGTATTTAGTGTATTCTAGCATCCTGAAGATGATTCCAGCATTAATTTCATTGTGCTTATACTCATTTTTAAGATTTTGACATTTTCACCTAAAGTGCACAATCAGGCTGAAAACGCATTTAAAGCAATAAAAAGTTCATTTTGGCTCTCACACCTAAACTAAACGTTGTAGACTCAAAATTTTTGCTGTATTTAGTGTATTTTAGCATCCTGAAGATGATTCCAGCATTAATTTCATTGTGCTTATGCTCATTTTTAAGATTTTGACATTTTCATCTTAAGTGTACAATCAGGGGCTGAAAACGCGTTTAAAGCAATAAAAAGTTCATTTTGGCTCTCACACCTAAACAAAACGTTGTAGACTCAAAATTTTTGCTGTATTTAGTGTTTTCTAGCATCCTGAAGATGATTCCAGCATTAATTTCATCGTGCTTATGCTCATTTTTAAGATTTTGACATTTTCACCTAAAGTGCACAATCAGGCTGAAAACGCATTTAAAGCAATAAAAAGTTCATTTTGGCTCACACACCTAAAATAAACGTTGTAGACTCAAAAATTTTGCTGTATTTAGTGTATTCTAGCATCCTGAAGATGATTCCAGCATTAATTTCATTGTGCTTATGCTCATTTTGAAGATTTTGACATTTTCACCTTAAGTGTACAATCAGGGGCTGAAAACGCGTTTAAAGCAATGAAAAGTTCATTTTGGCTCTCACACCTAAACTAAACGTTGTAGACTCAAAATTTTTGCTGTATTTAGTGTATTCTAGCATCCTGAAGATGATTCCAGCATTAATTTCATTGTGCTTATGCTCATTTTGAAGATTTTGACATTTTCACCTTAAGTGTACAATCAGGGGCTGAAAACGCGTTTAAAGCAATAAAAAGTTCATTTTGGCTCTCACACCTAAACTAAACGTTGTAGACTCAAAATTTTTGCTGTATTTAGTGTATTCTAGCATCCTGAAGATGATTCCAGCATTAATTTCATTGTGCTTATGCTCATTTTTAAGATTTTGACATTTTCACCTAAAGGGCACAATCAGGCTGAAAACGCATTTAAAGCAATAAAAAGTTCATTTTGGCTCTCACACCTAAACTAAACGTTGTAGACTCAAAATTTTTGCTGTATTTAGTGTATTCTAGCATCCTGAAGATGATTCCAGCATTAATTTCATTGTGCTTATGCTCATTTTGAAGATTTTGATATTTTCACCTTAAGTGTACAATCAGGGGCTGAAAACGCGTTTAAAGCAATAAAAAGTTCATTTTGGCTCTCACACCTAAACTAAACGTTGTAGACTCAAAATTTTTGCTGTATTTAGTGTATTCTAGCATCCTGAAGATGATTCCAGCATTAATTTCATTGTGCTTATGCTCATTTTGAAGATTTTGACATTTTCACCTAAAGTGCACAATCAGGCTGAAAACGCATTTAAAGCAATAAAAAATTCATTTTGGCTCTCACACCTAAACTAAACGTTGTAGACTCAAAATTTTTGCTGTATTTAGTGTATTCTAGCATCCTGAAGATGATTCCAGCATTAATTTAATTGTGCTTATGCTCATTTTTAAGATTTTGACATTTTCACCTAAAGTGCACAATCAGGCTGAAAACGCATTTAAAGCAATAAAAAGTTCATTTTGGCTCTCACACCTAAACTAAACGTTGTAGACTCAAAATTTTTGCTGTATTTAGTGTATTCTAGCATCCTGAAGATGATTCCAGCATTAATTTCATTGTGCTTATGCTCATTTTGAAGATTTTGACATTTTCACCTTAAGTGTACAATCAGGGGCTGAAAACGCGTTTAAAGCAATAAAAAGTTCATTTTGGCTCTCACACCTAAACTAAACGTTGTAGACTCAAAAATTTTGCTGTATTTAGTGTATTCTAGCATCCTGAAGATGATTCCAGCATTAATTTAATTGTGCTTATGCTCATTTTTAAGATTTTGACATTTTCACCTAAAGTGCACAATCAGGCTGAAAACGCATTTAAAGCAATAAAAAGTTCATTTTGGCTCTCACACCTAAACTAAACGTTGTAGACTCAAAATTTTTGCTGTATTTAGTGTATTCTAGCATCCTGAAGATGATTCCAGCATTAATTTCATTGTGCTTATACTCATTTTTAAGATTTTGACATTTTCACCTAAAGTGCACAATCAGGCTGAAAACGCATTTAAAGCAATAAAAAGTTCATTTTGGCTCTCACACCTAAACTAAACGTTGTAGACTCAAAATTTTTGCTGTATTTAGTGTATTTTAGCATCCTGAAGATGATTCCAGCATTAATTTCATTGTGCTTATGCTCATTTTTAAGATTTTGACATTTTCATCTTAAGTGTACAATCAGGGGCTGAAAACGCGTTTAAAGCAATAAAAAGTTCATTTTGGCTCTCACACCTAAACTAAACGTTGTAGACTCAAAATTTTTGCTGTATTCAGTGTATTCTAGCATCCTGAAGATGATTCCAGCATTAATTTCATCGTGCTTATGCTCATTTTGAAGATTTTGACATTTTCACCTTAAGTGCACAATCAGGCTGAAAACGCATTTAAAGCAATAAAAAGTTCATTTTGGCTCTCACACCTATACTAAATGTTGTAGACTCAAATTTTTTGCTGTATTTAGTGTATTCTAGCATCCTGAGGATGATTCCAGCATTAATTTCATCGTGCTTATGCTCATTTTGAAGATTTTGACATTTTCACCTTAAGTGTACAATCAGGGGCTGAAAACGCGTTTAAAGCAATAAAAAGTTCATTTTGGCTCTCACACCTAAACTAAACGTTGTAGACTCAAAATTTTTGCTGTATTTAGTGTATTCTAGCATCCTGAAGATGATTCCAGCATTAATTTCATTGTGCTTATGCTCATTTTTAAGATTTTGTCATTTTCACCTAAAGTGCACAATCAGGCTGAAAACGCATTTAAAGCAATAAAAAGTTCATTTTGGCTCTCACACCTAAACTAAACGTTGTAGACTCAAAATTTTTGCTGTATTCAGTGTATTCTAGCATCCTGAAGATGATTCCAGCATTAATTTCATCGTGCTTATGCTCATTTTGAAGATTTTGACATTTTCACCTAAAGTGCACAATCAGGCTGAAAACGCATTTAAAGCAATAAAAAGTTCATTTTGTCTCACACACCTAAAATAAACGTTGTAGACTCAAAAATTTTGCTGTATTTAGTGTATTCTAGCATCCTGAAGATGATTCCAGCATTAATTTCATTGTGCTTATGCTCATTTTGAAGATTTTGACATTTTCACCTAAAGTGCACAATCAGGCTGAAAACGCATTTAAAGCAATAAAAAATTCATTTTGGCTCTCACACCTAAACTAAACGTTGTAGACTCAAAATTTTTGCTGTATTTAGTGTATTCTAGCATCCTGAAGATGATTCCAGCATTAATTTAATTGTGCTTATGCTCATTTTTAAGATTTTGACATTTTCACCTAAAGTGCACAATCAGGCTGAAAACGCATTTAAAGCAATAAAAAGTTCATTTTGGCTCTCACACCTAAACTAAACGTTGTAGACTCAAAATTTTTGCTGTATTTAGTGTATTCTAGCATCCTGAAGATGATTCCAGCATTAATTTCATCGTGCTTATGCTCATTTTGAAGATTTTGACATTTTCACCTTAAGTGCACAATCAGGCTGAAAACGCATTTAAAGCAATAAAAAGTTCATTTTGGCTCTCACACCTATACTAAATGTTGTAGACTCAAATTTTTTGCTGTATTTAGTGTATTCTAGCATCCTGAGGATGATTCCAGCATTAATTTCATCGTGCTTATGCTCATTTTGAAGATTTTGACATTTTCACCTTAAGTGTACAATCAGGGGCTGAAAACGCGTTTAAAGCAATAAAAAGTTCATTTTGGCTCTCACACCTAAACTAAACGTTGTAGACTCAAAATTTTTGCTGTATTTAGTGTATTCTAGCATCCTGAAGATGATTCCAGCATTAATTTCATTGTGCTTATGCTCATTTTTAAGATTTTGTCATTTTCACCTAAAGTGCACAATCAGGCTGAAAACGCATTTAAAGCAATAAAAAGTTCATTTTGGCTCTCACACCTAAACTAAACGTTGTAGACTCAAAATTTTTGCTGTATTCAGTGTATTCTAGCATCCTGAAGATGATTCCAGCATTAATTTCATCGTGCTTATGCTCATTTTGAAGATTTTGACATTTTCACCTAAAGTGCACAATCAGGCTGAAAACGCATTTAAAGCAATAAAAAGTTCATTTTGGCTCTCACACCTAAACTAAACGTTGTAGACTCAAAATTTTTGCTGTATTCAGTGTATTCTAGCATCCTGAAGATGATTCCAGCATTAATTTCATCGTGCTTATGCTCATTTTGAAGATTTTGACATTTTCACCTAAAGTGCACAATCAGGCTGAAAACGCATTTAAAGCAATAAAAAGTTCATTTTGTCTCACACACCTAAAATAAACGTTGTAGACTCAAAAATTTTGCTGTATTTAGTGTATTCTAGCATCCTGAAGATGATTCCAGCATTAATTTTATTGTGCTTATGCTCATTTTGAAGATTTTGACATTTTCACCTTAAGTGTACAATCAGGGGCTGAAAACGCGTTTAAAGCAATAAAAAGTTCATTTTGGCTCTCACACCTAAACTAAACGTTGTAGACTCAAAATTTTTGCTGTATTTAGTGTATTCTAGCATCCTGAAGATGATTCCAGCATTAATTTCATTGTGCTTATGCTCATTTTGAAGATTTTGACATTTTCACCTTAAGTGTACAATCAGGGGCTGAAAACGCGTTTAAAGCAATAAAAAGTTCATTTTGGCTCTCACACCTAAACTAAACGTTGTAGACTCAAAATTTTTGCTGTATTTAGTGTATTCTAGCATCCTGAAGATGATTCCAGCATTAATTTCATTGTGCTTATGCTCATTTTTAAGATTTTGACATTTTCACCTAAAGTGCACAATCAGGCTGAAAACGCATTTAAAGCAATAAAAAGTTCATTTTGGCTCTCACACCTAAACTAAACGTTGTAGACTCAAAATTTTTGCTGTATTTAGTGTATTCTAGCATCCTGAAGATGATTCCAGCATTAATTTCATTGTGCTTATGCTCATTTTGAAGATTTTGACATTTTCACCTTAAGTGTACAATCAGGGGCTGAAAACGCGTTTAAAGCAATAAAAAGTTCATTTTGGCTCTCACACCTAAACTAAACGTTGTAGACTCAAAATTTTTGCTGTATTCAGTGTATTCTAGCATCCTGAAGATGATTCCAGCATTAATTTCATCGTGCTTATGCTCATTTTGAAGATTTTGACATTTTCACCTAAAGTGCACAATCAGGCTGAAAACGCATTTAAAGCAATAAAAAGTTCATTTTGGCTCTCACACCTAACCTAAACGTTGTAGACTCAAAATTTTTGCTGTATTTAGTGTATTCTAGCATCCTGAAGATGATTCCAGCATTAATTTCATTGTGCTTATGCTCATTTTGAAGATTTTGACATTTTCACCTTAAGTGTACAATCAGGGGCTGAAAACGCGTTTAAAGCAATAAAAAGTTCATTTTGGCTCTCACACCTAAACTAAACGTTGTAGACTCAAAATTTTTGCTGTATTTAGTGTATTCTAGCATCCTGAAGATGATTCCAGCATTAATTTCATTGTGCTTATGCTCATTTTTAAGATTTTGACATTTCACCTAAAGTGCACAATCAGGCTGAAAACGCATTTAAAGCAATAAAAAGTTCATTTTGGCTCTCACACCTAAACTAAACGTTGTAGACTCAAATTTTTTGCTGTATTTAGTGTATTCTAGCATCCTGAAGATGATTCCAGCATTAATTTCATTGTGCTTATGCTCATTTTTAAGATTTTGACATTTTCACCTAAAGTGCACAATCAGGCTGAAAACGCATTTAAAGCAATAAAAAGTTCATTTTGGCTCTCACACCTAAACTAAACGTTGTAGACTCAAAATTTTTGCTGTATTTAGTGTATTCTAGCATCCTGAAGATGATTCCAGCATTAATTTCATTGTGCTTATGCTCATTTTGAAGATTTTGACATTTTCACCTTAAGTGTACAATCAGGGGCTGAAAACGCGTTTAAAGCAATAAAAAGTTCATTTTGGCTCTCACACCTAAACTAAACGTTGTAGACTCAAAATTTTTGCTGTATTCAGTGTATTCTAGCATCCTGAAGATGATTCCAGCATTAATTTCATCGTGCTTATGCTCATTTTGAAGATTTTGACATTTTCACCTAAAGTGCACAATCAGGCTGAAAACGCATTTAAAGCAATAAAAAGTTCATTTTGGCTCTCACACCTAAACTAAACGTTGTAGACTCAAAATTTTTGCTGTATTTAGTGTATTCTAGCATCCTGAAGATGATTCCAGCATTAATTTCATTGTGCTTATGCTCATTTTGAAGATTTTGACATTTTCACCTTAAGTGTACAATCAGGGGCTGAAAACGCGTTTAAAGCAATAAAAAGTTCATTTTGGCTCTCACACCTAAACTAAACGTTGTAGACTCAAAATTGTTGCTGTATTTAGTGTATTCTAGCATCCTGAAGATGATTCCAGCATTAATTTCATTGTGCTTATGCTCATTTTGAAGATTTTGACATTTTCACCTAAAGTGCACAATCAGGCTGAAAACGCGTTTAAAGCAATAAAAAGTTCATTTTGGCTCTCACACCTAAACTAAACGTTGTAGACTCAAAATTTTTGCTGTATTTAGTGTATTCTAGCATCCTGAAGATGATTCCAGCATTAATTTCATTGTGCTTATGCTCATTTTGAAGATTTTGACATTTTCACCTAAAGTGCACAATCAGGCTGAAAACGCATTTAAAGCAATAAAAAGTTCATTTTGGCTCTCACACCTAAACTAAACGTTGTAGACTCAAAATTTTTGCTGTATTTAGTGTATTCTAGCATCCTGAAGATGATTCCAGCATTAATTTCATTGTGCTTATGCTCATTTTGAAGATTTTGACATTTTCACCTTAAGTGTACAATCAGGGGCTGAAAACGAATTTAAAGCAATAAAAAGTTCATTTTGGCTCTCACACCTAAACTAAACGTTGTAGACTCAAAATTTTTGCTGTATTTAGTGTATTCTAGCATCCTGAAGATGATTCCAGCATTAATTTCATTGTGCTTATGCTCATTTTTAAGATTTTGACATTTTCACCTTAAGTGTACAATCAGGGGCTGAAAACGCGTTTAAAGCAATAAAAAGTTCATTTTGGCTCTCACACCTAAACTAAACGTTGTAGACTCAAAATTTTTGCTGTATTTAGTGTATTCTAGCATCCTGAAGATGATTCCAGCATTAATTTCATTGTGCTTATGCTCATTTTTAAGATTTTGACATTTTCACCTAAAGTGCACAATAAGGCTGAAAACGCGTTTAAAGCAATAAAAAGTTCATTTTGGCTCTCACACCTAAACTAAACGTTGTAGACTCAAAATTTTTGCTGTATTTAGTGTATTCTAGCATCCTGAAGATGATTCCAGCATTAATTTCATTGTGCTTATGCTCATTTTGAAGATTTTGACATTTTCACCTTAAGTGTACAATCAGGGGCTGAAAACGCGTTTAAAGCAATAAAAAGTTCATTTTGGCTCTCACACCTAAACTAAACGTTGTAGACTCAAAATTGTTGCTGTATTTAGTGTATTCTAGCATCCTGAAGATGATTCCAGCATTAATTTCATTGTGCTTATGCTCATTTTGAAGATTTTGACATTTTCACCTAAAGTGCACAATCAGGCTGAAAACGCGTTTAAAGCAATAAAAAGTTCATTTTGGCTCTCACACCTAAACTAAACGTTGTAGACTCAAAATTTTTGCTGTATTTAGTGTATTCTAGCATCCTGAAGATGATTCCAGCATTAATTTCATTGTGCTTATGCTCATTTTGAAGATTTTGACATTTTCACCTAAAGTGCACAATCAGGCTGAAAACGCATTTAAAGCAATAAAAAGTTCATTTTGGCTCTCACACCTAAACTAAACGTTGTAGACTCAAAATTTTTGCTGTATTTAGTGTATTCTAGCATCCTGAAGATGATTCCAGCATTAATTTCATTGTGCTTATGCTCATTTTGAAGATTTTGACATTTTCACCTTAAGTGTACAATCAGGGGCTGAAAACGAATTTAAAGCAATAAAAAGTTCATTTTGGCTCTCACACCTAAACTAAACGTTGTAGACTCAAAATTTTTGCTGTATTTAGTGTATTCTAGCATCCTGAAGATGATTCCAGCATTAATTTCATTGTGCTTATGCTCATTTTTAAGATTTTGACATTTTCACCTAAAGTGCACAATCAGGCTGAAAACGCATTTAAAGCAATAAAAAGTTCATTTTGGCTCTCACACCTAAACTAAACGTTGTAGACTCAAAATTTTTGCTGTATTTAGTGTATTCTAGCATCCTGAAGATGATTCCAGCATTAATTTCACTGTGCTTATGCTCATTTTGAAGATTTTGACATTTTCACCTTAAGTGTACAATCAGGGGCTGAAAACGCGTTTAAAGCAATAAAAAGTTCATTTTGGCTCTCACACCTAAACTAAACGTTGTAGACTCAAAATTTTTGCTGTATTTAGTGTATTCTAGCATCCTGAAGATGATTCCAGCATTAATTTCATTGTGCTTATGCTCATTTTTAAGATTTTGACATTTTCACCTAAAGTGCACAATCAGGCTGAAAACGCATTTAAAGCAATAAAAAGTTCATTTTGGCTCTCACACCTAAACTAAACGTTGTAGACTCAAAATTTTTGCTGTATTTAGTGTATTCTAGCATCCTGAAGATGATTCCAGCATTAATTTCATTGTGCTTATGCTCATTTTGAAGATTTTGACATTTTCACCTTAAGTGTACAATCAGGGGCTGAAAACGCGTTTAAAGCAATAAAAAGTTCATTTTGGCTCTCACACCTAAACTAAACGTTGTAGACTCAAAATTTTTGCTGTATTCAGTGTTTTCTAGCATCCTGAAGATGATTCCAGCATTAATTTCATCGTGCTTATGCTCATTTTTAAGATTTTGACATTTTCACCTAAAGTGCACAATCAGGCTGAAAACGCATTTAAAGCAATAAAAAGTTCATTTTGGCTCTCACACCTAAACTAAACGTTGTAGACTCAAAATTTTTGCTGTATTTAGTGTATTCTAGCATCCTGAAGATGATTCCAGCATTAATTTCATTGTGCTTATGCTCATTTTTAAGATTTTGACATTTTCACCTTAAGTGTACAATCAGGGTCTGAAAACGCGTTTAAAGCAATAAAAAGTTCATTTTGGCTCTCACACCTAAACTAAACGTTGTAGACTCAAAATTTTTGCTGTATTTAGTGTATTCTAGCATCCTGAAGATGATTCCAGCATTAATTTCATTGTGCTTATGCTCATTTTTAAGATTTTGACATTTTCACCTAAAGTGCACAATCAGGCTGAAAACGCATTTAAAGCAATAAAAAGTTCATTTTGGCTCTCACACCTAAACTAAACGTTGTAGACTCAAAATTTTTGCTGTATTTAGTGTATTCTAGCATCCTGAAGATGATTCCAGCATTAATTTCATTGTGCTTATGCTCATTTTGAAGATTTTGACATTTTCACCTTAAGTGTACAATCAGGGGCTGAAAACGCGTTTAAAGCAATAAAAAGTTCATTTTGGCTCTCACACCTAAACTAAACGTTGTAGACTCAAAATTTTTGCTGTATTTAGTGTATTCTAGCATCCTGAAGATGATTCCAGCATTAATTTAATTGTGCTTATGCTCATTTTTAAGATTTTGACATTTTCACCTAAAGTGCACAATCAGGCTGAAAACGCATTTAAAGCAATAAAAAGTTCATTTTGGCTCTCACACCTAAACTAAACGTTGTAGACTCAAAATTTTTGCTGTATTTAGTGTATTCTAGCATCCTGAAGATGATTCCAGCATTAATTTCATTGTGCTTATGCTCATTTTGAAGATTTGGACATTTTCACCTTAAGTGTACAATCAGGGGCTGAAAACGCGTTTAAAGCAATAAAAAGTTCATTTTGGCTCTCACACCTAAACTAAACGTTGTAGACTCAAAATTTTTGCTGTATTCAGTGTATTCTAGCATCCTGAAGATGATTCCAGCATTAATTTCATCGTGCTTATGCTCATTTTGAAGATTTTGACATTTTCACCTAAAGTGCACAATCAGGCTGAAAACGCATTTAAAGCAATAAAAAGTTCATTTTGGCTCACACACCTAAAATAAACGTTGTAGACTCAAAATTTTTGCTGTATTTAGTGTATTCTAGCATCCTGAAGATGATTCCAGCATTAATTTCATTGTGCTTATGCTCATTTTGAAGATTTTGACATTTTCACCTTAAGTGTACAATCAGGGGCTGAAAACGCGTTTAAAGCAATAAAAAGTTCATTTTGGCTCTCACACCTAAACTAAACGTTGTAGACTCAAAATTTTTGCTGTATTTAGTGTATTCTAGCATCCTGAAGATGATTCCAGCATTAATTTCATTGTGCTTATGCTCATTTTGAAGATTTTGACATTTTCACCTAAAGTGCACAATCAGGCTGAAAACGCGTTTAAAGCAATAAAAAGTTCATTTTGGCTCTCACACCTAAACTAAACGTTGTAGACTCAAAATTTTTGCTGTATTTAGTGTATTCTAGCATCCTGAAGATGATTCCAGCATTAATTTCATTGTGCTTATGCTCATTTTGAAGATTTTGACATTTTCACCTAAAGTGCACAATCAGGCTGAAAACGCATTTAAAGCAATAAAAAGTTCATTTTGGCTCTCACACCTAAACTAAACGTTGTAGACTCAAAATTTTTGCTGTATTTAGTGTATTCTAGCATCCTGAAGATGATTCCAGCATTAATTTCATTGTGCTTATGCTCATTTTGAAGATTTTGACATTTTCACCTTAAGTGTACAATCAGGGGCTGAAAACGAATTTAAAGCAATAAAAAGTTCATTTTGGCTCTCACACCTAAACTAAACGTTGTAGACTCAAAATTTTTGCTGTATTTAGTGTATTCTAGCATCCTGAAGATGATTCCAGCATTAATTTCATTGTGCTTATGCTCATTTTTAAGATTTTGACATTTTCACCTAAAGTGCACAATCAGGCTGAAAACGCATTTAAAGCAATAAAAAGTTCATTTTGGCTCTCACACCTAAACTAAACGTTGTAGACTCAAAATTTTTGCTGTATTTAGTGTATTCTAGCATCCTGAAGATGATTCCAGCATTAATTTCACTGTGCTTATGCTCATTTTGAAGATTTTGACATTTTCACCTTAAGTGTACAATCAGGGGCTGAAAACGCGTTTAAAGCAATAAAAAGTTCATTTTGGCTCTCACACCTAAACTAAACGTTGTAGACTCAAAATTTTTGCTGTATTTAGTGTATTCTAGCATCCTGAAGATGATTCCAGCATTAATTTCATTGTGCTTATGCTCATTTTTAAGATTTTGACATTTTCACCTAAAGTGCACAATCAGGCTGAAAACGCATTTAAAGCAATAAAAAGTTCATTTTGGCTCTCACACCTAAACTAAACGTTGTAGACTCAAAATTTTTGCTGTATTTAGTGTATTCTAGCATCCTGAAGATGATTCCAGCATTAATTTCATTGTGCTTATGCTCATTTTGAAGATTTTGACATTTTCACCTTAAGTGTACAATCAGGGGCTGAAAACGCGTTTAAAGCAATAAAAAGTTCATTTTGGCTCTCACACCTAAACTAAACGTTGTAGACTCAAAATTTTTGCTGTATTCAGTGTTTTCTAGCATCCTGAAGATGATTCCAGCATTAATTTCATCGTGCTTATGCTCATTTTTAAGATTTTGACATTTTCACCTAAAGTGCACAATCAGGCTGAAAACGCATTTAAAGCAATAAAAAGTTCATTTTGGCTCTCACACCTAAACTAAACGTTGTAGACTCAAAATTTTTGCTGTATTTAGTGTATTCTAGCATCCTGAAGATGATTCCAGCATTAATTTCATTGTGCTTATGCTCATTTTGAAGATTTTGACATTTTCACCTTAAGTGTACAATCAGGGTCTGAAAACGCGTTTAAAGCAATAAAAAGTTCATTTTGGCTCTCACACCTAAACTAAACGTTGTAGACTCAAATTTTTTGCTGTATTTAGTGTATTCTAGCATCCTGAAGATGATTCCAGCATTAATTTCATTGTGCTTATGCTCATTTTTAAGATTTTGACATTTTCACCTAAAGTGCACAATCAGGCTGAAAACGCATTTAAAGCAATAAAAAGTTCATTTTGGCTCTCACACCTAAACTAAACGTTGTAGACTCAAAATTTTTGCTGTATTTAGTGTATTCTAGCATCCTGAAGATGATTCCAGCATTAATTTCATTGTGCTTATGCTCATTTTGAAGATTTTGACATTTTCACCTTAAGTGTACAATCAGGGGCTGAAAACGCGTTTAAAGCAATAAAAAGTTCATTTTGGCTCTCACACCTAAACTAAACGTTGTAGACTCAAAATTTTTGCTGTATTTAGTGTATTCTAGCATCCTGAAGATGATTCCAGCATTAATTTAATTGTGCTTATGCTCATTTTTAAGATTTTGACATTTTCACCTAAAGTGCACAATCAGGCTGAAAACGCATTTAAAGCAATAAAAAGTTCATTTTGGCTCTCACACCTAAACTAAACGTTGTAGACTCAAAATTTTTGCTGTATTTAGTGTATTCTAGCATCCTGAAGATGATTCCAGCATTAATTTCATTGTGCTTATGCTCATTTTGAAGATTTGGACATTTTCACCTTAAGTGTACAATCAGGGGCTGAAAACGCGTTTAAAGCAATAAAAAGTTCATTTTGGCTCTCACACCTAAACTAAACGTTGTAGACTCAAAATTTTTGCTGTATTCAGTGTATTCTAGCATCCTGAAGATGATTCCAGCATTAATTTCATCGTGCTTATGCTCATTTTGAAGATTTTGACATTTTCACCTAAAGTGCACAATCAGGCTGAAAACGCGTTTAAAGCAATAAAAAGTTCATTTTGGCTCACACACCTAAAATAAACGTTGTAGACTCAAAATTTTTGCTGTATTTAGTGTATTCTAGCATCCTGAAGATGATTCCAGCATTAATTTCATTGTGCTTATGCTCATTTTGAAGATTTTGACATTTTCACCTTAAGTGTACAATCAGGGGCTGAAAACGCGTTTAAAGCAATAAAAAGTTCATTTTGGCTCTCACACCTAAACTAAACGTTGTAGACTCAAAATTTTTGCTGTATTTAGTGTATTCTAGCATCCTGAAGATGATTCCAGCATTAATTTCATTGTGCTTATGCTCATTTTTAAGATTTTGACATTTTCACCTTAAGTGTACAATCAGGGTCTGAAAACGCGTTTAAAGCAATAAAAAGTTCATTTTGGCTCTCACACCTAAACTAAACGTTGTAGACTCAAAATTTTTGCTGTATTTAGTGTATTCTAGCATCCTGAAGATGATTCCAGCATTAATTTCATTGTGCTTATGCTCATTTTTAAGATTTTGACATTTTCACCTAAAGTGCACAATCAGGCTGAAAACGCATTTAAAGCAATAAAAAGTTCATTTTGGCTCTCACACCTAAACTAAACGTTGTAGACTCAAAATTTTTGCTGTATTTAGTGTATTCTAGCATCCTGAAGATGATTCCAGCATTAATTTCATTGTGCTTATGCTCATTTTGAAGATTTTGACATTTTCACCTTAAGTGTACAATCAGGGGCTGAAAACGCGTTTAAAGCAATAAAAAGTTCATTTTGGCTCTCACACCTAAACTAAACGTTGTAGACTCAAAATTTTTGCTGTATTTAGTGTATTCTAGCATCCTGAAGATGATTCCAGCATTAATTTAATTGTGCTTATGCTCATTTTTAAGATTTTGACATTTTCACCTAAAGTGCACAATCAGGCTGAAAACGCATTTAAAGCAATAAAAAGTTCATTTTGGCTCTCACACCTAAACTAAACGTTGTAGACTCAAAATTTTTGCTGTATTTAGTGTATTCTAGCATCCTGAAGATGATTCCAGCATTAATTTCATTGTGCTTATGCTCATTTTGAAGATTTGGACATTTTCACCTTAAGTGTACAATCAGGGGCTGAAAACGCGTTTAAAGCAATAAAAAGTTCATTTTGGCTCTCACACCTAAACTAAACGTTGTAGACTCAAAATTTTTGCTGTATTCAGTGTATTCTAGCATCCTGAAGATGATTCCAGCATTAATTTCATCGTGCTTATGCTCATTTTGAAGATTTTGACATTTTCACCTAAAGTGCACAATCAGGCTGAAAACGCATTTAAAGCAATAAAAAGTTCATTTTGGCTCACACACCTAAAATAAACGTTGTAGACTCAAAATTTTTGCTGTATTTAGTGTATTCTAGCATCCTGAAGATGATTCCAGCATTAATTTCATTGTGCTTATGCTCATTTTGAAGATTTTGACATTTTCACCTTAAGTGTACAATCAGGGGCTGAAAACGCGTTTAAAGCAATAAAAAGTTCATTTTGGCTCTCACACCTAAACTAAACGTTGTAGACTCAAAATTTTTGCTGTATTTAGTGTATTCTAGCATCCTGAAGATGATTCCAGCATTAATTTCATTGTGCTTATGCTCATTTTGAAGATTTTGACATTTTCACCTAAAGTGCACAATCAGGCTGAAAACGCGTTTAAAGCAATAAAAAGTTCATTTTGGCTCTCACACCTAAACTAAACGTTGTAGACTCAAAATTTTTGCTGTATTTAGTGTATTCTAGCATCCTGAAGATGATTCCAGCATTAATTTCATTGTGCTTATGCTCATTTTGAAGATTTTGACATTTTCACCTTAAGTGTACAATCAGGGGCTGAAAACGCGTTTAAAGCAATAAAAAGTTCATTTTGGCTCTCACACCTAAACTAAACGTTGTAGACTCAAAATTTTTGCTGTATTCAGTGTTTTCTAGCATCCTGAAGATGATTCCAGCATTAATTTCATCGTGCTTATGCTCATTTTTAAGATTTTGACATTTTCACCTAAAGTGCACAATCAGGCTGAAAACGCATTTAAAGCAATAAAAAGTTCATTTTGGCTCTCACACCTAAACTAAACGTTGTAGACTCAAAATTTTTGCTGTATTTAGTGTATTCTAGCATCCTGAAGATGATTCCAGCATTAATTTCATTGTGCTTATGCTCATTTTGAAGATTTTGACATTTTCACCTTAAGTGTACAATCAGGGTCTGAAAACGCGTTTAAAGCAATAAAAAGTTCATTTTGGCTCTCACACCTAAACTAAACGTTGTAGACTCAAATTTTTTGCTGTATTTAGTGTATTCTAGCATCCTGAAGATGATTCCAGCATTAATTTCATTGTGCTTATGCTCATTTTTAAGATTTTGACATTTTCACCTAAAGTGCACAATCAGGCTGAAAACGCATTTAAAGCAATAAAAAGTTCATTTTGGCTCTCACACCTAAACTAAACGTTGTAGACTCAAAATTTTTGCTGTATTTAGTGTATTCTAGCATCCTGAAGATGATTCCAGCATTAATTTCATTGTGCTTATGCTCATTTTTAAGATTTTGACATTTTCACCTAAAGTGCACAATCAGGCTGAAAACGCATTTAAAGCAATAAAAAGTTCATTTTGGCTCTCACACCTAAACTAAACGTTGTAGACTCAAAATTTTTGCTGTATTTAGTGTATTCTAGCATCCTGAAGATGATTCCAGCATTAATTTCATTGTGCTTATGCTCATTTTGAAGATTTTGACATTTTCACCTTAAGTGTACAATCAGGGGCTGAAAACGCGTTTAAAGCAATAAAAAGTTCATTTTGGCTCTCACACCTAAACTAAACGTTGTAGACTCAAAATTTTTGCTGTATTCAGTGTTTTCTAGCATCCTGAAGATGATTCCAGCATTAATTTCATCGTGCTTATGCTCATTTTTAAGATTTTGACATTTTCACCTAAAGTGCACAATCAGGCTGAAAACGCATTTAAAGCAATAAAAAGTTCATTTTGGCTCTCACACCTAAACTAAACGTTGTAGACTCAAAATTTTTGCTGTATTTAGTGTATTCTAGCATCCTGAAGATGATTCCAGCATTAATTTCATTGTGCTTATGCTCATTTTGAAGATTTTGACATTTTCACCTTAAGTGTACAATCAGGGTCTGAAAACGCGTTTAAAGCAATAAAAAGTTCATTTTGGCTCTCACACCTAAACTAAACGTTGTAGACTCAAATTTTTTGCTGTATTTAGTGTATTCTAGCATCCTGAAGATGATTCCAGCATTAATTTCATTGTGCTTATGCTCATTTTTAAGATTTTGACATTTTCACCTAAAGTGCACAATCAGGCTGAAAACGCATTTAAAGCAATAAAAAGTTCATTTTGGCTCTCACACCTAAACTAAACGTTGTAGACTCAAAATTTTTGCTGTATTTAGTGTATTCTAGCATCCTGAAGATGATTCCAGCATTAATTTCATTGTGCTTATGCTCATTTTGAAGATTTTGACATTTTCACCTTAAGTGTACAATCAGGGGCTGAAAACGCGTTTAAAGCAATAAAAAGTTCATTTTGGCTCTCACACCTAAACTAAACGTTGTAGACTCAAAATTTTTGCTGTATTTAGTGTATTCTAGCATCCTGAAGATGATTCCAGCATTAATTTAATTGTGCTTATGCTCATTTTTAAGATTTTGACATTTTCACCTAAAGTGCACAATCAGGCTGAAAACGCATTTAAAGCAATAAAAAGTTCATTTTGGCTCTCACACCTAAACTAAACGTTGTAGACTCAAAATTTTTGCTGTATTTAGTGTATTCTAGCATCCTGAAGATGATTCCAGCATTAATTTCATTGTGCTTATGCTCATTTTGAAGATTTGGACATTTTCACCTTAAGTGTACAATCAGGGGCTGAAAACGCGTTTAAAGCAATAAAAAGTTCATTTTGGCTCTCACACCTAAACTAAACGTTGTAGACTCAAAATTTTTGCTGTATTCAGTGTATTCTAGCATCCTGAAGATGATTCCAGCATTAATTTCATCGTGCTTATGCTCATTTTGAAGATTTTGACATTTTCACCTAAAGTGCACAATCAGGCTGAAAACGCGTTTAAAGCAATAAAAAGTTCATTTTGGCTCACACACCTAAAATAAACGTTGTAGACTCAAAATTTTTGCTGTATTTAGTGTATTCTAGCATCCTGAAGATGATTCCAGCATTAATTTCATTGTGCTTATGCTCATTTTGAAGATTTTGACATTTTCACCTTAAGTGTACAATCAGGGGCTGAAAACGCGTTTAAAGCAATAAAAAGTTCATTTTGGCTCTCACACCTAAACTAAACGTTGTAGACTCAAAATTTTTGCTGTATTTAGTGTATTCTAGCATCCTGAAGATGATTCCAGCATTAATTTCATTGTGCTTATGCTCATTTTTAAGATTTTGACATTTTCATCTTAAGTTTACAATCAGGGGCTGAAAACGAGTTTAAAGCAATAAAAAGTTCATTTTGGCTCTCACACCTAAACTAAACGTTGTAGACTCAAAATTTTTGCTGTATTCAGTGTATTCTAGCATCCTGAAGATGATTCCAGCATTAATTTCATTGTGCTTATGCTCATTTTGAAGATTTTGACATTTTCACCTTAAGTGTACAATCAGGGGCTGAAAACGCGTTTAAAGCAATAAAAAGTTCATTTTGGCTCTCACACCTAAACTAAACGTTGTAGACTCAAAATTTTTGCTGTATTTAGTGTATTCTAGCATCCTGAAGATGATTCCAGCATTAATTTAATTGTGCTTATGCTCATTTTTAAGATTTTGACATTTTCACCTAAAGTGCACAATCAGGCTGAAAACGCATTTAAAGCAATAAAAAGTTCATTTTGGCTCTCACACCTAAACTAAACGTTGTAGACTCAAAATTTTTGCTGTATTTAGTGTATTCTAGCATCCTGAAGATGATTCCAGCATTAATTTCATTGTGCTTATGCTCATTTTGAAGATTTTGACATTTTCACCTTAAGTGTACAATCAGGGGCTGAAAACGCGTTTAAAGCAATAAAAAGTTCATTTTGGCTCTCACACCTAAACTAAACGTTGTAGACTCAAAATTGTTGCTGTATTTAGTGTATTCTAGCATCCTGAAGATGATTCCAGCATTAATTTCATTGTGCTTATGCTCATTTTGAAGATTTTGACATTTTCACCTTAAGTGTACAATCAGGGGCTGAAAACGCGTTTAAAGCAATAAAAAGTTCATTTTGGCTCTCACACCTAAACTAAACGTTGTAGACTCAAAATTTTTGCTGTATTTAGTGTATTCTAGCATCCTGAAGATGATTCCAGCATTAATTTCATTGTGCTTATGCTCATTTTTAAGATTTTGACATTTTTCACCTAAAGTGCACAATCAGGCTGAAAACGCATTTAAAGCAATAAAAAGTTCATTTTGGCTCTCACACCTAAACTAAACGTTGTAGACTCAAAATTTTTGCTGTATTTAGTGTATTCTAGCATCCTGAAGATGATTCCAGCATTAATTTCATTGTGCTTATGCTCATTTTGAAGATTTTGACATTTTCACCTTAAGTGTACAATCAGGGGCTGAAAACGCGTTTAAAGCAATAAAAAGTTCATTTTGGCTCTCACACCTAAACTAAACGTTGTAGACTCAAATTTTTTGCTGTATTTAGTGTATTCTAGCATCCTGAAGATGACTCCAGCATTAATTTAATTGTGCTTATGCTCATTTTTAAGATTTTGACATTTTCACCTAAAGTGCACAATCAGGCTGAAAACGCATTTAAAGCAATAAAAAGTTCATTTTGGCTCTCACACCTAAACTAAACGTTGTAGACTCAAAATTTTTGCTGTATATAGTGTATTCTAGCATCCTGAAGATGATTCCAGCATTAATTTCATTGTGCTTATGCTCATTTTGAAGATTTTGACATTTTCACCTTAAGTGTACAATCAGGGGCTGAAAACGCGTTTAAAGCAATAAAAAGTTCATTTTGGCTCTCACACCTAAACTAAACGTTGTAGACTCAAAATTTTTGCTGTATTTAGTGTATTCTAGCATCCTGAAGATGATTCCAGCATTAATTTCATTGTGCTTATGCTCATTTTGAAGATTTTGACATTTTCACCTTAAGTGTACAATCAGGGGCTGAAAACGCGTTTAAAGCAATAAAAAGTTCATTTTGGCTCTCACACCTAAACTAAACGTTGTAGACTCAAAATTGTTGCTGTATTTAGTGTATTCTAGCATCCTGAAGATGATTCCAGCATTAATTTCATTGTGCTTATGCTCATTTTGAAGATTTTGACATTTTCACCTTAAGTGTACAATCAGGGGCTGAAAACGCGTTTAAAGCAATAAAAAGTTCATTTTGGCTCTCACACCTAAACTAAACGTTGTAGACTCAAAATTTTTGCTGTATTTAGTGTATTCTAGCATCCTGAAGATGATTCCAGCATTAATTTCATTGTGCTTATGCTCATTTTTAAGATTTTGACATTTTTCACCTAAAGTGCACAATCAGGCTGAAAACGCATTTAAAGCAATAAAAAGTTCATTTTGGCTCTCACACCTAAACTAAACGTTGTAGACTCAAAATTTTTGCTGTATTTAGTGTATTCTAGCATCCTGAAGATGATTCCAGCATTAATTTCATTGTGCTTATGCTCATTTTGAAGATTTTGACATTTTCACCTTAAGTGTACAATCAGGGGCTGAAAACGCGTTTAAAGCAATAAAAAGTTCATTTTGGCTCTCACACCTAAACTAAACGTTGTAGACTCAAAATTTTTGCTGTATTTAGTGTATTCTAGCATCCTGAAGATGATTCCAGCATTAATTTCATTGTGCTTATGCTCATTTTGAAGATTTTGACATTTTCACCTTAAGTGTACAATCAGGGGCTGAAAACGCGTTTAAAGCAATAAAAAGTTCATTTTGGCTCTCACACCTAAACTAAACGTTGTAGACTCAAATTTTTTGCTGTATTTAGTGTATTCTAGCATCCTGAAGATGACTCCAGCATTAATTTAATTGTGCTTATGCTCATTTTTAAGATTTTGACATTTTCACCTAAAGTGCACAATCAGGATGAAAACGCATTTAAAGCAATAAAAAGTTCATTTTGGCTCTCACACCTAAACTAAACGTTGTAGACTCAAAATTTTTGCTGTATATAGTGTATTCTAGCATCCTGAAGATGATTCCAGCATTAATTTCATTGTGCTTATGCTCATTTTGAAGATTTTGACATTTTCACCTTAAGTGTACAATCAGGGGCTGAAAACGCGTTTAAAGCAATAAAAAGTTCATTTTGGCTCTCACACCTAAACTAAACGTTGTAGACTCAAAATTTTTGCTGTATTTAGTGTATTCTAGCATCCTGAAGATGATTCCAGCATTAATTTCATTGTGCTTATGCTCATTTTTAAGATTTTGACATTTTCACCTAAAGTGCACAATCAGGCTGAAAACGCATTTAAAGCAATAAAAAGTTCATTTTGGCTCTCACACCTAAACTAAACGTTGTAGACTCAAAATTTTTGCTGTATTGAGTGTATTCTAGCATGCTGAAGATGATTCCAGCATTAATTTAATTGTGCTTATGCTCATTTTTAAGATTTTGACATTTTCACCTAAAGTGCACAATCAGGCTGAAAACGCATTTAAAGCAATAAAAAGTTCATTTTGGCTCTCACACCTAATAAACTAAACGTTGTAGACTCAAAATTTTTGCTGTATTTAGTGTATTCTAGCATCCTGAAGATGATTCCAGCATTAATTTCATTGTGCTTATGCTCATTTTGAAGATTTTGACATTTTCACCTTAAGTGTACAATCAGGGGCTGAAAACGCGTTTAAAGCAATAAAAAGTTCATTTTGGCTCTCACACCTAAACTAAACGTTGTAGACTCAAAATTTTTGCTGTATTCGGTGTATTCTAGCATCCTGAAGATGATTCCAGCATTAATTTCATCGTGCTTATGCTCATTTTTAAGATTTTGACATTTTCACCTAAAGTGCACAATCAGGCTGAAAACGCATTTAAAGCAATAAAAAGTTCATTTTGGCTCTCACACCTAAACTAAACGTTGTAGACTCAAAATTTTTGCTGTATTTAGTGTATTCTAGCATCCTGAAGATGATTCCAGCATTAATTTAATTGTGCTTATGCTCATTTTTAAGATTTTGACATTTTCACCTAAAGTGCACAATCAGGCTGAAAACGCATTTAAAGCAATAAAAAGTTCATTTTGGCTCACACACCTAAAATAAACGTTGTAAACTCAAAATTTTTGCTGTATTTAGTGTATTCTAGCATCCTGAAGATGATTCCAGCATTAATTTCATTGTGCTTATGCTCATTTTGAAGATTTTGACATTTTCACCTTAAGTGTACAATCAGGGGCTGAAAACGCGTTTAAAGCAATAAAAAGTTCATTTTGGCTCTCACACCTAAACTAAACGTTGTAGACTCAAAATTTTTGCTGTATTTAGTGTATTCTAGCATCCTGAAGATGATTCCAGCATTAATTTCATTGTGCTTATGCTCATTTTGAAGATTTTGACATTTTCACCTTAAGTGTACAATCAGGGGCTGAAAACGCGTTTAAAGCAATAAAAAGTTCATTTTGGCTCTCACACCTAAACTAAACGTTGTAGACTCAAAATTTTTGCTGTATTTAGTGTATTCTAGCATCCTGAAGATGATTCCAGCATTAATTTAATTGTGCTTATGCTCATTTTTAAGATTTTGACATTTTCACCTAAAGTGCACAATCAGGCTGAAAACGCATTTAAAGCAATAAAAAGTTCATTTTGGCTCTCACACCTAAACTAAACGTTTTAGACTCAAAATTTTTGCTGTATTTAGTGTATTCTAGCATCCTGAAGATGATTCCAGCATTAATTTCATTGTGCTTATGCTCATTTTGAAGATTTTGACATTTTCACCTTAAGTGTACAATCAGGGGCTGAAAACGCGTTTAAAGCAATAAAAAGTTCATTTTGGCTCTCACACCTAAACTAAACGTTGTAGACTCAAAATTTTTGCTGTATTTAGTGTATTCTAGCATCCTGAAGATGATTCCAGCATTAATTTCATTGTGCTTATGCTCATTTTGAAGATTTTGACATTTTCACCTTAAGTGTACAATCAGGGGCTGAAAACGCGTTTAAAGCAATAAAAAGTTCATTTTGGCTCTCACACCTAAACTAAACGTTGTAGACTCAAAATTTTTGCTGTATTTAGTGTATTCTAGCATCCTGAAGATGATTCCAGCATTAATTTCATTGTGCTTATGCTCATTTTTAAGATTTTGACATTTTCACCTAAAGTGCACAATCAGGCTGAAAACGCATTTAAAGCAATAAAAAGTTCATTTTGGCTCTCACACCTAAACTAAACGTTGTAGACTCAAAATTTTTGCTGTATTTAGTGTATTCTAGCATCCTGAAGATGATTCCAGCATTAATTTCATTGTGCTTATGCTCATTTTGAAGATTTTGACATTTTCACCTTAAGTGTACAATCAGGGGCTGAAAACGCGTTTAAAGCAATAAAAAGTTCATTTTGGCTCTCACACCTAAACTAAACGTTGTAGACTCAAAATTTTTGCTGTATTTAGTGTATTCTAGCATCCTGAAGATGATTCCAGCATTAATTTCATTGTGCTTATGCTCATTTTTAAGATTTTGACATTTTCACCTAAAGTGCACAATCAGGCTGAAAACGCATTTAAAGCAATAAAAAGTTCATTTTGGCTCTCACACCTAAACTAAACGTTGTAGACTCAAAAATTTTGCTGTATTTAGTGTATTCTAGCATCCTGAAGATGATTCCAGCATTAATTTCATTGTGCTTATGCTCATTTTGAAGATTTTGACATTTTCACCTTAAGTGTACAATCAGGGGCTGAAAACGCGTTTAAAGCAATAAAAAGTTCATTTTGGCTCTCACACCTAAACTAAACGTTGTAGACTCAAAATTTTTGCTGTATTTAGTGTATTCTAGCATCCTGAAGATGATTCCAGCATTAATTTAATTGTGCTTATGCTCATTTTTAAGATTTTGACATTTTCACCTAAAGTGCACAATCAGGCTGAAAACGCATTTCAAGCAATAAAAAGTTCATTTTGGCTCTCACACCTAAACTAAACGTTGTAGACTCAAAATTTTTGCTGTATTTAGTGTATTCTAGCATCCTGAAGATGATTCCAGCATTAATTTCATTGTGCTTATGCTCATTTTGAAGATTTTGACATTTTCACCTTAAGTGTACAATCAGGGGCTGAAAACGCGTTTAAAGCAATAAAAAGTTCATTTTGGCTCTCACACCTAAACTAAACGTTGTAGACTCAAAATTTTTGCTGTATTTAGTGTATTCTAGCATCCTGAAGATGATTCCAGCATTAATTTCATTGTGCTTATGCTCATTTTGAAGATTTTGACATTTTCACCTTAAGTGCACAGTCAGGCTGAAAACGCATTTAAAGCAATAAAAAGTTCATTTTGGCTCTCACACCTATACTAAATGTTGTAGACTCAAAATTTTTGCTGTATTTAGTGTATTCTAGCATCCTGAGGATGATTCCAGCATTAATTTCATCGTGCTTATGCTCATTTTGAAGATTTTGACATTTTCACCTTAAGTGTACAATCAGGGGCTGAAAACGCGTTTAAAGCAATAAAAAGTTCATTTTGGCTCTCACACCTAAACTAAACGTTGTAGACTCAAAATTTTTGCTGTATTTAGTGTATTCTAGCATCCTGAAGATGATTCCAGCATTAATTTCATTGTGCTTATGCTCATTTTCAAGATTTTGTCATTTTCACCTAAAGTGCACAATCAGGCTGAAAACGCATTTAAAGCAATAAAAAGTTCATTTTGGCTCTCACACCTAAACTAAACGTTGTAGACTCAAAATTTTTGCTGTATTCAGTGTATTCTAGCATCCTGAAGATGATTCCAGCATTAATTTCATCGTGCTTATGCTCATTTTGAAGATTTTGACATTTTCACCTAAAGTGCACAATCAGGCTGAAAACGCATTTAAAGCAATAAAAAGTTCATTTTGGCTCTCACACCTAAACTAAACGTTGTAGACTCAAAATTTTTGCTGTATTCAGTGTATTCTAGCATCCTGAAGATGATTCCAGCATTAATTTCATCGTGCTTATGCTCATTTTGAAGATTTTGACATTTTCACCTAAAGTGCACAATCAGGCTGAAAACGCATTTAAAGCAATAAAAAATTCATTTTGGCTCACACACCTAAAATAAACGTTGTAGACTCAAAAATTTTGCTGTATTTAGTGTATTCTAGCATCCTGAAGATGATTCCAGCATTAATTTCATTGTGCTTATGCTCATTTTGAAGATTTTGACATTTTCACCTTAAGTGTACAATCAGGGGCTGAAAACGCGTTTAAAGCAATAAAAAGTTCATTTTGGCTCTCACACCTAAACTAAACGTTGTAGACTCAAAATTTTTGCTGTATTTAGTGTATTCTAGCATCCTGAAGATGATTCCAGCATTAATTTCATTGTGCTTTTGCTCATTTTGAAGATTTTGACATTTTCACCTTAAGTGTACAATCAGGGGCTGAAAACGCGTTTAAAGCAATAAAAAGTTCATTTTGGCTCTCACACCTAAACTAAACGTTGTAGACTCAAAATTTTTGCTGTATTTAGTGTATTCTAGCATCCTGAAGATGATTCCAGCATTAATTTCATTGTGCTTATGCTCATTTTGAAGATTTTGACATTTTCACCTTAAGTGTACAATCAGGGGCTGAAAACGCGTTTAAAGCAATAAAAAGTTCATTTTGGCTCTCACACCTAAACTAAACGTTGTAGACTCCAAATTTTTGCTGTATTTAGTGTATTCTAGCATCCTGAAGATGATTCCAGCATTAATTTAATTGTGCTTATGCTCATTTTTAAGATTTTGACATTTTCACCTAAAGTGCACAATCAGGCTGAAAACGCATTTAAAGCAATAAAAAGTTCATTTTGGCTCTCACACCTAAACTAAACGTTGTAGACTCAAAATTTTTGCTGTATTTAGTGTATTCTAGCATCCTGAAGATGATTCCAGCATTAATTTCATTGTGCTTATGCTCATTTTGAAGATTTTGACATTTTCACCTTAAGTGTACAATCAGGGGCTGAAAACGCGTTTAAAGCAATAAAAAGTTCATTTTGGCTCTCACACCTAAACTAAACGTTGTAGACTCAAAATTTTTGCTGTATTTAGTGTATTCTAGCATCCTGAAGATGATTCCAGCATTAATTTCATTGTGCTTATGCTCATTTTTAAGATTTTGACATTTTCATCTTAAGTGTACAATCAGGGGCTGAAAACGCGTTTAAAGCAATAAAAAGTTCATTTTGGCTCTCACACCTAAACTAAACGTTGTAGACTCAAAATTTTTGCTGTATTCAGTGTATTCTAGCATCCTGAAGATGATTCCAGCATTAATTTCATCGTGCTTATGCTCATTTTGAAGATTTTGACATTTTCACCTAAAGTGCACAATCAGGCTGAAAACGCATTTAAAGCAATAAAAAGTTCATTTTGGCTCTCACACCTAAACTAAACGTTGTAGACTCAAAATTTTTGCTGTATTTAGTGTATTCTAGCATCCTGAAGATGATTCCAGCATTAATTTCATTGTGCTTATGCTCATTTTGAAGATTTTGACATTTTCACCTTAAGTGTACAATCAGGGGCTGAAAACGCGTTTAAAGCAATAAAAAGTTCATTTTGGCTCTCACACCTAAACTAAACGTTGTAGACTCAAAATTTTTGCTGTATTCAGTGTATTCTAGCATCCTGAAGATGATTCCAGCATTAATTTCATTGTGCTTATGCTCATTTTTAAGATTTTGACATTTTCATCTTAAGTGTACAATCAGGGGCTGAAAACGCGTTTAAAGCAATAAAAAGTTCATTTTGGCTCTCACACCTAAACTAAACGTTGTAGACTCAAAATTTTTGCTGTATTCAGTGTATTCTAGCATCCTGAAGATGATTCCAGCATTAATTTCATTGTGCTTATGCTCATTTTTAAAATTTTGACATTTTCATCTTAAGTGTACAATCAGGGGCTGAAAACGCGTTTAAAGCAATAAAAAGTTCATTTTGGCTCTCACACCTAAACTAAACGTTGTAGACTCAAAATTTTTGCTGTATTCAGTGTATTCTAGCATCCTGAAGATGATTCCAGCATTAATTTCATCGTGCTTATGCTCATTTTGAAGATTTTGACATTTTCACCTAAAGTGCACAATCAGGCTGAAAACGCATTTAAAGCAATAAAAAGTTCATTTTGGCTCACACACCTAAAATAAACGTTGTAAACTTAAAATTTTTGCTGTATTTAGTGTATTCTAGCATCCTGAAGATGATTCCAGCATTAATTTCATTGTGCTTATGCTCATTTTGAAGATTTTGACATTTTCACCTTAAGTGTACAATCAGGGGCTGAAAACGCGTTTAAAGCAATAAAAAGTTCATTTTGGCTCTCACACCTAAACTAAACGTTGTAGACTCAAAAATTTTGCTGTATTTAGTGTATTCTAGCATCCTGAAGATGATTCCAGCATTAATTTAATTGTGCTTATGCTCATTTTTAAGATTTTGACATTTTCACCTAAAGTGCACAATCAGGCTGAAAACGCATTTAAAGCAATAAAAAGTTCATTTTGGCTCTCACACCTAAACTAAACGTTGTAGACTCAAAATTTTTGCTGTATTTAGTGTATTCTAGCATCCTGAAGATGATTCCAGCATTAATTTCATTGTGCTTATACTCATTTTTAAGATTTTGACATTTTCACCTAAAGTGCACAATCAGGCTGAAAACGCATTTAAAGCAATAAAAAGTTCATTTTGGCTCTCACACCTAAACTAAACGTTGTAGACTCAAAATTTTTGCTGTATTTAGTGTATTTTAGCATCCTGAAGATGATTCCAGCATTAATTTCATTGTGCTTATGCTCATTTTTAAGATTTTGACATTTTCATCTTAAGTGTACAATCAGGGGCTGAAAACGCGTTTAAAGCAATAAAAAGTTCATTTTGGCTCTCACACCTAAACTAAACGTTGTAGACTCAAAATTTTTGCTGTATTCAGTGTATTCTAGCATCCTGAAGATGATTCCAGCATTAATTTCATCGTGCTTATGCTCATTTTGAAGATTTTGACATTTTCACCTTAAGTGCACAATCAGGCTGAAAACGCATTTAAAGCAATAAAAAGTTCATTTTGGCTCTCACACCTATACTAAATGTTGTAGACTCAAAATTTTTGCTGTATTTAGTGTATTCTAGCATCCTGAGGATGATTCCAGCATTAATTTCATCGTGCTTATGCTCATTTTGAAGATTTTGACATTTTCACCTTAAGTGTACAATCAGGGGCTGAAAACGCGTTTAAAGCAATAAAAAGTTCATTTTGGCTCTCACACCTAAACTAAACGTTGTAGACTCAAAATTTTTGCTGTATTTAGTGTATTCTAGCATCCTGAAGATGATTCCAGCATTAATTTCATTGTGCTTATGCTCATTTTTAAGATTTTGTCATTTTCACCTAAAGTGCACAATCAGGCTGAAAACGCATTTAAAGCAATAAAAAGTTCATTTTGGCTCTCACACCTAAACTAAACGTTGTAGACTCAAAATTTTTGCTGTATTCAGTGTATTCTAGCATCCTGAAGATGATTCCAGCATTAATTTCATCGTGCTTATGCTCATTTTGAAGATTTTGACATTTTCACCTAAAGTGCACAATCAGGCTGAAAACGCATTTAAAGCAATAAAAAGTTCATTTTGGCTCTCACACCTAAACTAAACGTTGTAGACTCAAAATTTTTGCTGTATTCAGTGTATTCTAGCATCCTGAAGATGATTCCAGCATTAATTTCATCGTGCTTATGCTCATTTTGAAGATTTTGACATTTTCACCTAAAGTGCACAATCAGGCTGAAAACGCATTTAAAGCAATAAAAAGTTCATTTTGTCTCACACACCTAAAATAAACGTTGTAGACTCAAAAATTTTGCTGTATTTAGTGTATTCTAGCATCCTGAAGATGATTCCAGCATTAATTTTATTGTGCTTATGCTCATTTTGAAGATTTTGACATTTTCACCTTAAGTGTACAATCAGGGGCTGAAAACGCGTTTAAAGCAATAAAAAGTTCATTTTGGCTCTCACACCTAAACTAAACGTTGTAGACTCAAAATTTTTGCTGTATTTAGTGTATTCTAGCATCCTGAAGATGATTCCAGCATTAATTTCATTGTGCTTATGCTCATTTTGAAGATTTTGACATTTTCACCTTAAGTGTACAATCAGGGGCTGAAAACGCGTTTAAAGCAATAAAAAGTTCATTTTGGCTCTCACACCTAAACTAAACGTTGTAGACTCAAAATTTTTGCTGTATTTAGTGTATTCTAGCATCCTGAAGATGATTCCAGCATTAATTTCATTGTGCTTATGCTCATTTTTAAGATTTTGACATTTTCACCTAAAGTGCACAATCAGGCTGAAAACGCATTTAAAGCAATAAAAAGTTCATTTTGGCTCTCACACCTAAACTAAACGTTGTAGACTCAAAATTTTTGCTGTATTTAGTGTATTCTAGCATCCTGAAGATGATTCCAGCATTAATTTCATTGTGCTTATGCTCATTTTGAAGATTTTGACATTTTCACCTTAAGTGTACAATCAGGGGCTGAAAACGCGTTTAAAGCAATAAAAAGTTCATTTTGGCTCTCACACCTAAACTAAACGTTGTAGACTCAAAATTTTTGCTGTATTCAGTGTATTCTAGCATCCTGAAGATGATTCCAGCATTAATTTCATCGTGCTTATGCTCATTTTGAAGATTTTGACATTTTCACCTAAAGTGCACAATCAGGCTGAAAACGCATTTAAAGCAATAAAAAGTTCATTTTGGCTCTCACACCTAACCTAAACGTTGTAGACTCAAAATTTTTGCTGTATTTAGTGTATTCTAGCATCCTGAAGATGATTCCAGCATTAATTTCATTGTGCTTATGCTCATTTTGAAGATTTTGACATTTTCACCTTAAGTGTACAATCAGGGGCTGAAAACGCGTTTAAAGCAATAAAAAGTTCATTTTGGCTCTCACACCTAAACTAAACGTTGTAGACTCAAAATTTTTGCTGTATTTAGTGTATTCTAGCATCCTGAAGATGATTCCAGCATTAATTTCATTGTGCTTATGCTCATTTTTAAGATTTTGACATTTTCACCTAAAGTGCACAATCAGGCTGAAAACGCATTTAAAGCAATAAAAAGTTCATTTTGGCTCTCACACCTAAACTAAACGTTGTAGACTCAAAATTTTTGCTGTATTTAGTGTATTCTAGCATCCTGAAGATGATTCCAGCATTAATTTCATTGTGCTTATGCTCATTTTGAAGATTTTGACATTTTCACCTTAAGTGTACAATCAGGGGCTGAAAACGCGTTTAAAGCAATAAAAAGTTCATTTTGGCTCTCACACCTAAACTAAACGTTGTAGACTCAAAATTTTTGCTGTATTCAGTGTATTCTAGCATCCTGAAGATGATTCCAGCATTAATTTCATCGTGCTTATGCTCATTTTTAAGATTTTGACATTTTCACCTAAAGTGCACAATCAGGCTGAAAACGCATTTAAAGCAATAAAAAGTTCATTTTGGCTCTCACACCTAAACTAAACGTTGTAGACTCAAAATTTTTGCTGTATTTAGTGTATTCTAGCATCCTGAAGATGATTCCAGCATTAATTTCATTGTGCTTATGCTCATTTTGAAGATTTTGACATTTTCACCTTAAGTGTACAATCAGGGGCTGAAAACGCGTTTAAAGCAATAAAAAGTTCATTTTGGCTCTCACACCTAAACTAAACGTTGTAGACTCAAAATTGTTGCTGTATTTAGTGTATTCTAGCATCCTGAAGATGATTCCAGCATTAATTTCATTGTGCTTATGCTCATTTTGAAGATTTTGACATTTTCACCTAAAGTGCACAATCAGGCTGAAAACGCGTTTAAAGCAATAAAAAGTTCATTTTGGCTCTCACACCTAAACTAAACGTTGTAGACTCAAAATTTTTGCTGTATTTAGTGTATTCTAGCATCCTGAAGATGATTCCAGCATTAATTTCATTGTGCTTATGCTCATTTTGAAGATTTTGACATTTTCACCTAAAGTGCACAATCAGGCTGAAAACGCATTTAAAGCAATAAAAAGTTCATTTTGGCTCTCACACCTAAACTAAACGTTGTAGACTCAAAATTTTTGCTGTATTTAGTGTATTCTAGCATCCTGAAGATGATTCCAGCATTAATTTCATTGTGCTTATGCTCATTTTGAAGATTTTGACATTTTCACCTTAAGTGTACAATCAGGGGCTGAAAACGAATTTAAAGCAATAAAAAGTTCATTTTGGCTCTCACACCTAAACTAAACGTTGTAGACTCAAAATTTTTGCTGTATTTAGTGTATTCTAGCATCCTGAAGATGATTCCAGCATTAATTTCATTGTGCTTATGCTCATTTTTAAGATTTTGACATTTTCACCTTAAGTGTACAATCAGGGGCTGAAAACGCGTTTAAAGCAATAAAAAGTTCATTTTGGCTCTCACACCTAAACTAAACGTTGTAGACTCAAAATTTTTGCTGTATTTAGTGTATTCTAGCATCCTGAAGATGATTCCAGCATTAATTTCATTGTGCTTATGCTCATTTTTAAGATTTTGACATTTTCACCTAAAGTGCACAATAAGGCTGAAAACGCGTTTAAAGCAATAAAAAGTTCATTTTGGCTCTCACACCTAAACTAAACGTTGTAGACTCAAAATTTTTGCTGTATTTAGTGTATTCTAGCATCCTGAAGATGATTCCAGCATTAATTTCATTGTGCTTATGCTCATTTTGAAGATTTTGACATTTTCACCTTAAGTGTACAATCAGGGGCTGAAAACGCGTTTAAAGCAATAAAAAGTTCATTTTGGCTCTCACACCTAAACTAAACGTTGTAGACTCAAAATTGTTGCTGTATTTAGTGTATTCTAGCATCCTGAAGATGATTCCAGCATTAATTTCATTGTGCTTATGCTCATTTTGAAGATTTTGACATTTTCACCTAAAGTGCACAATCAGGCTGAAAACGCGTTTAAAGCAATAAAAAGTTCATTTTGGCTCTCACACCTAAACTAAACGTTGTAGACTCAAAATTTTTGCTGTATTTAGTGTATTCTAGCATCCTGAAGATGATTCCAGCATTAATTTCATTGTGCTTATGCTCATTTTGAAGATTTTGACATTTTCACCTAAAGTGCACAATCAGGCTGAAAACGCATTTAAAGCAATAAAAAGTTCATTTTGGCTCTCACACCTAAACTAAACGTTGTAGACTCAAAATTTTTGCTGTATTTAGTGTATTCTAGCATCCTGAAGATGATTCCAGCATTAATTTCATTGTGCTTATGCTCATTTTGAAGATTTTGACATTTTCACCTTAAGTGTACAATCAGGGGCTGAAAACGAATTTAAAGCAATAAAAAGTTCATTTTGGCTCTCACACCTAAACTAAACGTTGTAGACTCAAAATTTTTGCTGTATTTAGTGTATTCTAGCATCCTGAAGATGATTCCAGCATTAATTTCATTGTGCTTATGCTCATTTTTAAGATTTTGACATTTTCACCTAAAGTGCACAATCAGGCTGAAAACGCATTTAAAGCAATAAAAAGTTCATTTTGGCTCTCACACCTAAACTAAACGTTGTAGACTCAAAATTTTTGCTGTATTTAGTGTATTCTAGCATCCTGAAGATGATTCCAGCATTAATTTCACTGTGCTTATGCTCATTTTGAAGATTTTGACATTTTCACCTTAAGTGTACAATCAGGGGCTGAAAACGCGTTTAAAGCAATAAAAAGTTCATTTTGGCTCTCACACCTAAACTAAACGTTGTAGACTCAAAATTTTTGCTGTATTTAGTGTATTCTAGCATCCTGAAGATGATTCCAGCATTAATTTCATTGTGCTTATGCTCATTTTTAAGATTTTGACATTTTCACCTAAAGTGCACAATCAGGCTGAAAACGCATTTAAAGCAATAAAAAGTTCATTTTGGCTCTCACACCTAAACTAAACGTTGTAGACTCAAAATTTTTGCTGTATTTAGTGTATTCTAGCATCCTGAAGATGATTCCAGCATTAATTTCATTGTGCTTATGCTCATTTTGAAGATTTTGACATTTTCACCTTAAGTGTACAATCAGGGGCTGAAAACGCGTTTAAAGCAATAAAAAGTTCATTTTGGCTCTCACACCTAAACTAAACGTTGTAGACTCAAAATTTTTGCTGTATTCAGTGTTTTCTAGCATCCTGAAGATGATTCCAGCATTAATTTCATCGTGCTTATGCTCATTTTTAAGATTTTGACATTTTCACCTAAAGTGCACAATCAGGCTGAAAACGCATTTAAAGCAATAAAAAGTTCATTTTGGCTCTCACACCTAAACTAAACGTTGTAGACTCAAAATTTTTGCTGTATTTAGTGTATTCTAGCATCCTGAAGATGATTCCAGCATTAATTTCATTGTGCTTATGCTCATTTTGAAGATTTTGACATTTTCACCTTAAGTGTACAATCAGGGTCTGAAAACGCGTTTAAAGCAATAAAAAGTTCATTTTGGCTCTCACACCTAAACTAAACGTTGTAGACTCAAATTTTTTGCTGTATTTAGTGTATTCTAGCATCCTGAAGATGATTCCAGCATTAATTTCATTGTGCTTATGCTCATTTTTAAGATTTTGACATTTTCACCTAAAGTGCACAATCAGGCTGAAAACGCATTTAAAGCAATAAAAAGTTCATTTTGGCTCTCACACCTAAACTAAACGTTGTAGACTCAAAATTTTTGCTGTATTTAGTGTATTCTAGCATCCTGAAGATGATTCCAGCATTAATTTCATTGTGCTTATGCTCATTTTGAAGATTTTGACATTTTCACCTTAAGTGTACAATCAGGGGCTGAAAACGCGTTTAAAGCAATAAAAAGTTCATTTTGGCTCTCACACCTAAACTAAACGTTGTAGACTCAAAATTTTTGCTGTATTTAGTGTATTCTAGCATCCTGAAGATGATTCCAGCATTAATTTAATTGTGCTTATGCTCATTTTTAAGATTTTGACATTTTCACCTAAAGTGCACAATCAGGCTGAAAACGCATTTAAAGCAATAAAAAGTTCATTTTGGCTCTCACACCTAAACTAAACGTTGTAGACTCAAAATTTTTGCTGTATTTAGTGTATTCTAGCATCCTGAAGATGATTCCAGCATTAATTTCATTGTGCTTATGCTCATTTTGAAGATTTGGACATTTTCACCTTAAGTGTACAATCAGGGGCTGAAAACGCGTTTAAAGCAATAAAAAGTTCATTTTGGCTCTCACACCTAAACTAAACGTTGTAGACTCAAAATTTTTGCTGTATTCAGTGTATTCTAGCATCCTGAAGATGATTCCAGCATTAATTTCATCGTGCTTATGCTCATTTTGAAGATTTTGACATTTTCACCTAAAGTGCACAATCAGGCTGAAAACGCATTTAAAGCAATAAAAAGTTCATTTTGGCTCACACACCTAAAATAAACGTTGTAGACTCAAAATTTTTGCTGTATTTAGTGTATTCTAGCATCCTGAAGATGATTCCAGCATTAATTTCATTGTGCTTATGCTCATTTTGAAGATTTTGACATTTTCACCTTAAGTGTACAATCAGGGGCTGAAAACGCGTTTAAAGCAATAAAAAGTTCATTTTGGCTCTCACACCTAAACTAAACGTTGTAGACTCAAAATTTTTGCTGTATTTAGTGTATTCTAGCATCCTGAAGATGATTCCAGCATTAATTTCATTGTGCTTATGCTCATTTTTAAGATTTTGACATTTTCATCTTAAGTTTACAATCAGGGGCTGAAAACGAGTTTAAAGCAATAAAAAGTTCATTTTGGCTCTCACACCTAAACTAAACGTTGTAGACTCAAAATTTTTGCTGTATTCAGTGTATTCTAGCATCCTGAAGATGATTCCAGCATTAATTTCATTGTGCTTATGCTCATTTTGAAGATTTTGACATTTTCACCTTAAGTGTACAATCAGGGGCTGAAAACGCGTTTAAAGCAATAAAAAGTTCATTTTGGCTCTCACACCTAAACTAAACGTTGTAGACTCAAAATTTTTGCTGTATTTAGTGTATTCTAGCATCCTGAAGATGATTCCAGCATTAATTTAATTGTGCTTATGCTCATTTTTAAGATTTTGACATTTTCACCTAAAGTGCACAATCAGGCTGAAAACGCATTTAAAGCAATAAAAAGTTCATTTTGGCTCTCACACCTAAACTAAACGTTGTAGACTCAAAATTTTTGCTGTATTTAGTGTATTCTAGCATCCTGAAGATGATTCCAGCATTAATTTCATTGTGCTTATGCTCATTTTGAAGATTTTGACATTTTCACCTTAAGTGTACAATCAGGGGCTGAAAACGCGTTTAAAGCAATAAAAAGTTCATTTTGGCTCTCACACCTAAACTAAACGTTGTAGACTCAAAATTGTTGCTGTATTTAGTGTATTCTAGCATCCTGAAGATGATTCCAGCATTAATTTCATTGTGCTTATGCTCATTTTGAAGATTTTGACATTTTCACCTTAAGTGTACAATCAGGGGCTGAAAACGCGTTTAAAGCAATAAAAAGTTCATTTTGGCTCTCACACCTAAACTAAACGTTGTAGACTCAAAATTTTTGCTGTATTTAGTGTATTCTAGCATCCTGAAGATGATTCCAGCATTAATTTCATTGTGCTTATGCTCATTTTTAAGATTTTGACATTTTTCACCTAAAGTGCACAATCAGGCTGAAAACGCATTTAAAGCAATAAAAAGTTCATTTTGGCTCTCACACCTAAACTAAACGTTGTAGACTCAAAATTTTTGCTGTATTTAGTGTATTCTAGCATCCTGAAGATGATTCCAGCATTAATTTCATTGTGCTTATGCTCATTTTGAAGATTTTGACATTTTCACCTTAAGTGTACAATCAGGGGCTGAAAACGCGTTTAAAGCAATAAAAAGTTCATTTTGGCTCTCACACCTAAACTAAACGTTGTAGACTCAAAATTTTTGCTGTATTCAGTGTATTCTAGCATCCTGAAGATGATTCCAGCATTAATTTCATCGTGCTTATGCTCATTTTTAAGATTTTGACATTTTCACATAAAGTGCACAATCAGGCTGAAAACGCATTTAAAGCAATAAAAAGTTCATTTTGGCTCTCACACCTAAACTAAACGTTGTAGACTCAAAATTTTTGCTGTATTTAGTGTATTCTAGCATCCTGAAGATGATTCCAGCATTAATTTCATTGTGCTTATGCTCATTTTGAAGATTTTGACATTTTCACCTTAAGTGTACAATCAGGGGCTGAAAACGCGTTTAAAGCAATAAAAAGTTCATTTTGGCTCTCACACCTAAACTAAACGTTGTAGACTCAAAATTGTTGCTGTATTTAGTGTATTCTAGCATCCTGAAGATGATTCCAGCATTAATTTCATTGTGCTTATGCTCATTTTGAAGATTTTGACATTTTCACCTAAAGTGCACAATCAGGCTGAAAACGCGTTTAAAGCAATAAAAAGTTCATTTTGGCTCTCACACCTAAACTAAACGTTGTAGACTCAAAATTTTTGCTGTATTTAGTGTATTCTAGCATCCTGAAGATGATTCCAGCATTAATTTCATTGTGCTTATGCTCATTTTGAAGATTTTGACATTTTCACCTAAAGTGCACAATCAGGCTGAAAACGCATTTAAAGCAATAAAAAGTTCATTTTGGCTCTCACACCTAAACTAAACGTTGTAGACTCAAAATTTTTGCTGTATTTAGTGTATTCTAGCATCCTGAAGATGATTCCAGCATTAATTTCATTGTGCTTATGCTCATTTTGAAGATTTTGACATTTTCACCTTAAGTGTACAATCAGGGGCTGAAAACGAATTTAAAGCAATAAAAAGTTCATTTTGGCTCTCACACCTAAACTAAACGTTGTAGACTCAAAATTTTTGCTGTATTTAGTGTATTCTAGCATCCTGAAGATGATTCCAGCATTAATTTCATTGTGCTTATGCTCATTTTTAAGATTTTGACATTTTCACCTAAAGTGCACAATCAGGCTGAAAACGCATTTAAAGCAATAAAAAGTTCATTTTGGCTCTCACACCTAAACTAAACGTTGTAGACTCAAAATTTTTGCTGTATTTAGTGTATTCTAGCATCCTGAAGATGATTCCAGCATTAATTTCACTGTGCTTATGCTCATTTTGAAGATTTTGACATTTTCACCTTAAGTGTACAATCAGGGGCTGAAAACGCGTTTAAAGCAATAAAAAGTTCATTTTGGCTCTCACACCTAAACTAAACGTTGTAGACTCAAAATTTTTGCTGTATTTAGTGTATTCTAGCATCCTGAAGATGATTCCAGCATTAATTTCATTGTGCTTATGCTCATTTTTAAGATTTTGACATTTTCACCTAAAGTGCACAATCAGGCTGAAAACGCAATTAAAGCAATAAAAAGTTCATTTTGGCTCTCACACCTAAACTAAACGTTGTAGACTCAAAATTTTTGCTGTATTTAGTGTATTCTAGCATCCTGAAGATGATTCCAGCATTAATTTCATTGTGCTTATGCTCATTTTGAAGATTTTGACATTTTCACCTTAAGTGTACAATCAGGGGCTGAAAACGCGTTTAAAGCAATAAAAAGTTCATTTTGGCTCTCACACCTAAACTAAACGTTGTAGACTCAAAATTTTTGCTGTATTCAGTGTTTTCTAGCATCCTGAAGATGATTCCAGCATTAATTTCATCGTGCTTATGCTCATTTTTAAGATTTTGACATTTTCACCTAAAGTGCACAATCAGGCTGAAAACGCATTTAAAGCAATAAAAAGTTCATTTTGGCTCTCACACCTAAACTAAACGTTGTAGACTCAAAATTTTTGCTGTATTTAGTGTATTCTAGCATCCTGAAGATGATTCCAGCATTAATTTCATTGTGCTTATGCTCATTTTGAAGATTTTGACATTTTCACCTTAAGTGTACAATCAGGGTCTGAAAACGCGTTTAAAGCAATAAAAAGTTCATTTTGGCTCTCACACCTAAACTAAACGTTGTAGACTCAAATTTTTTGCTGTATTTAGTGTATTCTAGCATCCTGAAGATGATTCCAGCATTAATTTCATTGTGCTTATGCTCATTTTTAAGATTTTGACATTTTCACCTAAAGTGCACAATCAGGCTGAAAACGCATTTAAAGCAATAAAAAGTTCATTTTGGCTCTCACACCTAAACTAAACGTTGTAGACTCAAAATTTTTGCTGTATTTAGTGTATTCTAGCATCCTGAAGATGATTCCAGCATTAATTTCATTGTGCTTATGCTCATTTTGAAGATTTTCACATTTTCACCTTAAGTGTACAATCAGGGGCTGAAAACGCGTTTAAAGCAATAAAAAGTTCATTTTGGCTCTCACACCTAAACTAAACGTTGTAGACTCAAAATTTTTGCTGTATTTAGTGTATTCTAGCATCCTGAAGATGATTCCAGCATTAATTTAATTGTGCTTATGCTCATTTTTAAGATTTTGACATTTTCACCTAAAGTGCACAATCAGGCTGAAAACGCATTTAAAGCAATAAAAAGTTCATTTTGGCTCTCACACCTAAACTAAACGTTGTAGACTCAAAATTTTTGCTGTATTTAGTGTATTCTAGCATCCTGAAGATGATTCCAGCATTAATTTCACTGTGCTTATGCTCATTTTGAAGATTTGGACATTTTCACCTTAAGTGTACAATCAGGGGCTGAAAACGCGTTTAAAGCAATAAAAAGTTCATTTTGGCTCTCACACCTAAACTAAACGTTGTAGACTCAAAATTTTTGCTGTATTCAGTGTATTCTAGCATCCTGAAGATGATTCCAGCATTAATTTCATCGTGCTTATGCTCATTTTGAAGATTTTGACATTTTCACCTAAAGTGCACAATCAGGCTGAAAACGCATTTAAAGCAATAAAAAGTTCATTTTGGCTCACACACCTAAAATAAACGTTGTAGACTCAAAATTTTTGCTGTATTTAGTGTATTCTAGCATCCTGAAGATGATTCCAGCATTAATTTCATTGTGCTTATGCTCATTTTGAAGATTTTGACATTTTCACCTTAAGTGTACAATCAGGGGCTGAAAACGCGTTTAAAGCAATAAAAAGTTCATTTTGGCTCTCACACCTAAACTAAACGTTGTAGACTCAAAATTTTTGCTGTATTTAGTGTATTCTAGCATCCTGAAGATGATTCCAGCATTAATTTCATTGTGCTTATGCTCATTTTTAAGATTTTGACATTTTCATCTTAAGTTTACAATCAGGGGCTGAAAACGAGTTTAAAGCAATAAAAAGTTCATTTTGGCTCTCACACCTAAACTAAACGTTGTAGACTCAAAATTTTTGCTGTATTCAGTGTATTCTAGCATCCTGAAGATGATTCCAGCATTAATTTCATTGTGCTTATGCTCATTTTGAAGATTTTGACATTTTCACCTAAAGTGCACAATCAGGCTGAAAACGCATTTAAAGCAATAAAAAGTTCATTTTGGCTCTCACACCTAAACTAAACGTTGTAGACTCAAAATTTTTGCTGTATTTAGTGTATTCTAGCATCCTGAAGATGATTCCAGCATTAATTTCATTGTGCTTATGCTCATTTTGAAGATTTTGACATTTTCACCTTAAGTGTACAATCAGGGGCTGAAAACGCGTTTAAAGCAATAAAAAGTTCATTTTGGCTCTCACACCTAAACTAAACGTTGTAGACTCAAAATTGTTGCTGTATTTAGTGTATTCTAGCATCCTGAAGATGATTCCAGCATTAATTTCATTGTGCTTATGCTCATTTTGAAGATTTTGACATTTTCACCTTAAGTGTACAATCAGGGGCTGAAAACGCGTTTAAAGCAATAAAAAGTTCATTTTGGCTCTCACACCTAAACTAAACGTTGTAGACTCAAAATTTTTGCTGTATTTAGTGTATTCTAGCATCCTGAAGATGATTCCAGCATTAATTTCATTGTGCTTATGCTCATTTTTAAGATTTTGACATTTTTCACCTAAAGTGCACAATCAGGCTGAAAACGCATTTAAAGCAATAAAAAGTTCATTTTGGCTCTCACACCTAAACTAAACGTTGTAGACTCAAAATTTTTGCTGTATTTAGTGTATTCTAGCATCCTGAAGATGATTCCAGCATTAATTTCATTGTGCTTATGCTCATTTTGAAGATTTTGACATTTTCACCTTAAGTGTACAATCAGGGGCTGAAAACGCGTTTAAAGCAATAAAAAGTTCATTTTGGCTCTCACACCTAAACTAAACGTTGTAGACTCAAATTTTTTGCTGTATTTAGTGTATTCTAGCATCCTGAAGATGACTCCAGCATTAATTTAATTGTGCTTATGCTCATTTTTAAGATTTTGACATTTTCACCTAAAGTGCACAATCAGGCTGAAAACGCATTTAAAGCAATAAAAAGTTCATTTTGGCTCTCACACCTAAACTAAACGTTGTAGACTCAAAATTTTTGCTGTATATAGTGTATTCTAGCATCCTGAAGATGATTCCAGCATTAATTTCATTGTGCTTATGCTCATTTTGAAGATTTTGACATTTTCACCTTAAGTGTACAATCAGGGGCTGAAAACGCGTTTAAAGCAATAAAAAGTTCATTTTGGCTCTCACACCTAAACTAAACGTTGTAGACTCAAAATTTTTGCTGTATTTAGTGTATTCTAGCAACCTGAAGATGATTCCAGCATTAATTTCATTGTGCTTATGCTCATTTTGAAGATTTTGACATTTTCACCTTAAGTGTACAATCAGGGGCTGAAAACGCGTTTAAAGCAATAAAAAGTTCATTTTGGCTCTCACACCTAAACTAAACGTTGTAGACTCAAAATTGTTGCTGTATTTAGTGTATTCTAGCATCCTGAAGATGATTCCAGCATTAATTTCATTGTGCTTATGCTCATTTTGAAGATTTTGACATTTTCACCTTAAGTGTACAATCAGGGGCTGAAAACGCGTTTAAAGCAATAAAAAGTTCATTTTGGCTCTCACACCTAAACTAAACGTTGTAGACTCAAAATTTTTGCTGTATTTAGTGTATTCTAGCATCCTGAAGATGATTCCAGCATTAATTTCATTGTGCTTATGCTCATTTTTAAGATTTTGACATTTTTCACCTAAAGTGCACAATCAGGCTGAAAACGCATTTAAAGCAATAAAAAGTTCATTTTGGCTCTCACACCTAAACTAAACGTTGTAGACTCAAAATTTTTGCTGTATTTAGTGTATTCTAGCATCCTGAAGATGATTCCAGCATTAATTTCATTGTGCTTATGCTCATTTTGAAGATTTTGACATTTTCACCTTAAGTGTACAATCAGGGGCTGAAAACGCGTTTAAAGCAATAAAAAGTTCATTTTGGCTCTCACACCTAAACTAAACGTTGTAGACTCAAAATTTTTGCTGTATTTAGTGTATTCTAGCATCCTGAAGATGATTCCAGCATTAATTTCATTGTGCTTATGCTCATTTTGAAGATTTTGACATTTTCACCTTAAGTGTACAATCAGGGGCTGAAAACGCGTTTAAAGCAATAAAAAGTTCATTTTGGCTCTCACACCTAAACTAAACGTTGTAGACTCAAATTTTTTGCTGTATTTAGTGTATTCTAGCATCCTGAAGATGACTCCAGCATTAATTTAATTGTGCTTATGCTCATTTTTAAGATTTTGACATTTTCACCTAAAGTGCACAATCAGGCTGAAAACGCATTTAAAGCAATAAAAAGTTCATTTTGGCTCTCACACCTAAACTAAACGTTGTAGACTCAAAATTTTTGCTGTATATAGTGTATTCTAGCATCCTGAAGATGATTCCAGCATTAATTTCATTGTGCTTATGCTCATTTTGAAGATTTTGACATTTTCACCTTAAGTGTACAATCAGGGGCTGAAAACGCGTTTAAAGCAATAAAAAGTTCATTTTGGCTCTCACACCTAAACTAAACGTTGTAGACTCAAAATTTTTGCTGTATTTAGTGTATTCTAGCATCCTGAAGATGATTCCAGCATTAATTTCATTGTGCTTATGCTCATTTTTAAGATTTTGACATTTTCACCTAAAGTGCACAATCAGGCTGAAAACGCATTTAAAGCAATAAAAAGTTCATTTTGGCTCTCACACCTAAACTAAACGTTGTAGACTCAAAATTTTTGCTGTATTGAGTGTATTCTAGCATGCTGAAGATGATTCCAGCATTAATTTAATTGTGCTTATGCTCATTTTTAAGATTTTGACATTTTCACCTAAAGTGCACAATCAGGCTGAAAACGCATTTAAAGCAATAAAAAGTTCATTTTGGCTCTCACACCTAATAAACTAAACGTTGTAGACTCAAAATTTTTGCTGTATTTAGTGTATTCTAGCATCCTGAAGATGATTCCAGCATTAATTTCATTGTGCTTATGCTCATTTTGAAGATTTTGACATTTTCACCTTAAGTGTACAATCAGGGGCTGAAAACGCGTTTAAAGCAATAAAAAGTTCATTTTGGCTCTCACACCTAAACTAAACGTTGTAGACTCAAAATTTTTGCTGTATTCGGTGTATTCTAGCATCCTGAAGATGATTCCAGCATTAATTTCATCGTGCTTATGCTCATTTTTAAGATTTTGACATTTTCACCTAAAGTGCACAATCAGGCTGAAAACGCATTTAAAGCAATAAAAAGTTCATTTTGGCTCTCACACCTAAACTAAACGTTGTAGACTCAAAATTTTTGCTGTATTTAGTGTATTCAAGCATCCTGAAGATGATTCCAGCATTAATTTAATTGTGCTTATGCTCATTTTTAAGATTTTGACATTTTCACCTAAAGTGCACAATCAGGCTGAAAACGCATTTAAAGCAATAAAAAGTTCATTTTGGCTCACACACCTAAAATAAACGTTGTAAACTCAAAATTTTTGCTGTATTTAGTGTATTCTAGCATCCTGAAGATGATTCCAGCATTAATTTCATTGTGCTTATGCTCATTTTGAAGATTTTGACATTTTCACCTTAAGTGTACAATCAGGGGCTGAAAACGCGTTTAAAGCAATAAAAAGTTCATTTTGGCTCTCACACCTAAACTAAACGTTGTAGACTCAAAATTTTTGCTGTATTTAGTGTATTCTAGCATCCTGAAGATGATTCCAGCATTAATTTCATTGTGCTTATGCTCATTTTGAAGATTTTGACATTTTCACCTTAAGTGTACAATCAGGGGCTGAAAACGCGTTTAAAGCAATAAAAAGTTCATTTTGGCTCTCACACCTAAACTAAACGTTGTAGACTCAAAATTTTTGCTGTATTTAGTGTATTCTAGCATCCTGAAGATGATTCCAGCATTAATTTAATTGTGCTTATGCTCATTTTTAAGATTTTGACATTTTCACCTAAAGTGCACAATCAGGCTGAAAACGCATTTAAAGCAATAAAAAGTTCATTTTGGCTCTCACACCTAAACTAAACGTTTTAGACTCAAAATTTTTGCTGTATTTAGTGTATTCTAGCATCCTGAAGATGATTCCAGCATTAATTTCATTGTGCTTATGCTCATTTTGAAGATTTTGACATTTTCACCTTAAGTGTACAATCAGGGGCTGAAAACGCGTTTAAAGCAATAAAAAGTTCATTTTGGCTCTCACACCTAAACTAAACGTTGTAGACTCAAAATTTTTGCTGTATTTAGTGTATTCTAGCATCCTGAAGATGATTCCAGCATTAATTTCATTGTGCTTATGCTCATTTTGAAGATTTTGACATTTTCACCTTAAGTGTACAATCAGGGGCTGAAAACGCGTTTAAAGCAATAAAAAGTTCATTTTGGCTCTCACACCTAAACTAAACGTTGTAGACTCAAAATTTTTGCTGTATTTAGTGTATTCTAGCATCCTGAAGATGATTCCAGCATTAATTTCATTGTGCTTATGCTCATTTTTAAGATTTTGACATTTTCACCTAAAGTGCACAATCAGGCTGAAAACGCATTTAAAGCAATAAAAAGTTCATTTTGGCTCTCACACCTAAACTAAACGTTGTAGACTCAAAATTTTTGCTGTATTTAGTGTATTCTAGCATCCTGAAGATGATTCCAGCATTAATTTCATTGTGCTTATGCTCATTTTGAAGATTTTGACATTTTCACCTTAAGTGTACAATCAGGGGCTGAAAACGCGTTTAAAGCAATAAAAAGTTCATTTTGGCTCTCACACCTAAACTAAACGTTGTAGACTCAAAATTTTTGCTGTATTTAGTGTATTCTAGCATCCTGAAGATGATTCCAGCATTAATTTCATTGTGCTTATGCTCATTTTTAAGATTTTGACATTTTCACCTAAAGTGCACAATCAGGCTGAAAACGCATTTAAAGCAATAAAAAGTTCATTTTGGCTCTCACACCTAAACTAAACGTTGTAGACTCAAAAATTTTGCTGTATTTAGTGTATTCTAGCATCCTGAAGATGATTCCAGCATTAATTTCATTGTGCTTATGCTCATTTTGAAGATTTTGACATTTTCACCTTAAGTGTACAATCAGGGGCTGAAAACGCGTTTAAAGCAATAAAAAGTTCATTTTGGCTCTCACACCTAAACTAAACGTTGTAGACTCAAAATTTTTGCTGTATGTAGTGTATTCTAGCATCCTGAAGATGATTCCAGCATTAATTTAATTGTGCTTATGCTCATTTTTAAGATTTTGACATTTTCACCTAAAGTGCACAATCAGGCTGAAAACGCATTTCAAGCAATAAAAAGTTCATTTTGGCTCTCACACCTAAACTAAACGTTGTAGACTCAAAATTTTTGCTGTATTTAGTGTATTCTAGCATCCTGAAGATGATTCCAGCATTAATTTCATTGTGCTTATGCTCATTTTGAAGATTTTGACATTTTCACCTTAAGTGTACAATCAGGGGCTGAAAACGCGTTTAAAGCAATAAAAAGTTCATTTTGGCTCTCACACCTAAACTAAACGTTGTAGACTCAAAATTTTTGCTGTATTTAGTGTATTCTAGCATCCTGAAGATGATTCCAGCATTAATTTCATTGTGCTTATGCTCATTTTGAAGATTTTGACATTTTCACCTTAAGTGCACAGTCAGGCTGAAAACGCATTTAAAGCAATAAAAAGTTCATTTTGGCTCTCACACCTATACTAAATGTTGTAGACTCAAAATTTTTGCTGTATTTAGTGTATTCTAGCATCCTGAGGATGATTCCAGCATTAATTTCATCGTGCTTATGCTCATTTTGAAGATTTTGACATTTTCACCTTAAGTGTACAATCAGGGGCTGAAAACGCGTTTAAAGCAATAAAAAGTTCATTTTGGCTCTCACACCTAAACTAAACGTTGTAGACTCAAAATTTTTGCTGTATTTAGTGTATTCTAGCATCCTGAAGATGATTCCAGCATTAATTTCATTGTGCTTATGCTCATTTTCAAGATTTTGTCATTTTCACCTAAAGTGCACAATCAGGCTGAAAACGCATTTAAAGCAATAAAAAGTTCATTTTGGCTCTCACACCTAAACTAAACGTTGTAGACTCAAAATTTTTGCTGTATTCAGTGTATTCTAGCATCCTGAAGATGATTCCAGCATTAATTTCATCGTGCTTATGCTCATTTTGAAGATTTTGACATTTTCACCTAAAGTGCACAATCAGGCTGAAAACGCATTTAAAGCAATAAAAAGTTCATTTTGGCTCTCACACCTAAACTAAACGTTGTAGACTCAAAATTTTTGCTGTATTCAGTGTATTCTAGCATCCTGAAGATGATTCCAGCATTAATTTCATCGTGCTTATGCTCATTTTTAAGATTTTGACATTTTCACCTAAAGTGCACAATCAGGCTGAAAACGCATTTAAAACAATAAAAAGTTCATTTTGGCTCTCACACCTAAAATAAACGTTGTAGACTCAAAATTTTTGCTGTATTTAGTGTATTCTAGCATCCTGAAGATGATTCCAGCATTAATTTCATTGTGCTTATGCTCATTTTGAAGATTTTGACATTTTCACCTTAAGTGTACAATCAGGGGCTGAAAACGCGTTTAAAGCAATAAAAAGTTCATTTTGGCTCTCACACCTAAACTAAACGTTGTAGACTCAAAATTTTTGCTGTATTTAGTGTATTCTAGCATCCTGAAGATGATTCCAGCATTAATTTCATTGTGCTTATGCTCATTTTTAAGATTTTGACATTTTCACCTAAAGTGCACAATCAGGCTGAAAACGCATTTAAAGCAATAAAAAGTTCATTTTGGCTCTCACACCTAAACTAAACGTTGTAGACTCAAAATTTTTGCTGTATTTAGTGTATTCTAGCATCCTGAAGATGATTCCAGCATTAATTTCATTGTGCTTATGCTCATTTTGAAGATTTTGACATTTTCACCTTAAGTGTACAATCAGGGGCTGAAAACGCGTTTAAAGCAATAAAAAGTTCATTTTGGCTCTCACACCTAAACTAAACGTTGTAGACTCAAAATTTTTGCTGTATTCAGTGTATTCTAGCATCCTGAAGATGATTCCAGCATTAATTTCATCGTGCTTATGCTCATTTTGAAGATTTTGACATTTTCACCTAAAGTGCACAATCAGGCTGAAAACGCATTTAAAGCAATAAAAAGTTCATTTTGGCTCACACACCTAAAATAAACGTTGTAGACTCAAAATTTTTGCTGTATTTAGTGTATTCTAGCATCCTGAAGATGATTCCAGCATTAATTTCATTGTGCTTATGCTCATTTTGAAGATTTTGACATTTTCACCTTAAGTGTACAATCAGGGGCTGAAAACGCGTTTAAAGCAATAAAAAGTTCATTTTGGCTCTCACACCTAAACTAAACGTTGTAGACTCCAAATTTTTGCTGTATTTAGTGTATTCTAGCATCCTGAAGATGATTCCAGCATTAATTTAATTGTGCTTATGCTCATTTTTAAGATTTTGACATTTTCACCTAAAGTGCACAATCAGGCTGAAAACGCATTTAAAGCAATAAAAAGTTCATTTTGGCTCTCACACCTAAACTAAACGTTGTAGACTCAAAATTTTTGCTGTATTTAGTGTATTCTAGCATCCTGAAGATGATTCCAGCATTAATTTCATTGTGCTTATGCTCATTTTGAAGATTTTGACATTTTCACCTTAAGTGTACAATCAGGGGCTGAAAACGCGTTTAAAGCAATAAAAAGTTCATTTTGGCTCTCACACCTAAACTAAACGTTGTAGACTCAAAATTTTTGCTGTATTTAGTGTATTCTAGCATCCTGAAGATGATTCCAGCATTAATTTCATTGTGCTTATGCTCATTTTTAAGATTTTGACATTTTCATCTTAAGTGTACAATCAGGGGCTGAAAACGCGTTTAAAGCAATAAAAAGTTCATTTTGGCTCTCACACCTAAACTAAACGTTGTAGACTCAAAATTTTTGCTGTATTTAGTGTATTCTAGCATCCTGAAGATGATTCCAGCATTAATTTCATTGTGCTTATGCTCATTTTCAAGATTTTGTCATTTTCACCTAAAGTGCACAATCAGGCTGAAAACGCATTTAAAGCAATAAAAAGTTCATTTTGGCTCTCACACCTAAACTAAACGTTGTAGACTCAAAATTTTTGCTGTATTCAGTGTATTCTAGCATCCTGAAGATGATTCCAGCATTAATTTCATCGTGCTTATGCTCATTTTGAAGATTTTGACATTTTCACCTAAAGTGCACAATCAGGCTGAAAACGCATTTAAAGCAATAAAAAGTTCATTTTGGCTCTCACACCTAAACTAAACGTTGTAGACTCAAAATTTTTGCTGTATTCAGTGTATTCTAGCATCCTGAAGATGATTCCAGCATTAATTTCATCGTGCTTATGCTCATTTTGAAGATTTTGACATTTTCACCTAAAGTGCACAATCAGGCTGAAAACGCATTTAAAGCAATAAAAAGTTCATTTTTGCTCACACACCTAAAATAAACGTTGTAGACTCAAAAATTTTGCTGTATTTAGTGTATTCTAGCATCCTGAAGATGATTCCAGCATTAATTTCATTGTGCTTATGCTCATTTTGAAGATTTTGACATTTTCACCTTAAGTGTACAATCAGGGGCTGAAAACGCGTTTAAAGCAATAAAAAGTTCATTTTGGCTCTCACACCTAAACTAAACGTTGTAGACTCAAAATTTTTGCTGTATTTAGTGTATTCTAGCATCCTGAAGATGATTCCAGCATTAATTTCATTGTGCTTATGCTCATTTTGAAGATTTTGACATTTTCACCTTAAGTGCACAGTCAGGCTGAAAACGCATTTAAAGCAATAAAAAGTTCATTTTGGCTCTCACACCTATACTAAATGTTGTAGACTCAAAATTTTTGCTGTATTTAGTGTATTCTAGCATCCTGAGGATGATTCCAGCATTAATTTCATCGTGCTTATGCTCATTTTGAAGATTTTGACATTTTCACCTTAAGTGTACAATCAGGGGCTGAAAACGCGTTTAAAGCAATAAAAAGTTCATTTTGGCTCTCACACCTAAACTAAACGTTGTAGACTCAAAATTTTTGCTGTATTTAGTGTATTCTAGCATCCTGAAGATGATTCCAGCATTAATTTCATTGTGCTTATGCTCATTTTCAAGATTTTGTCATTTTCACCTAAAGTGCACAATCAGGCTGAAAACGCATTTAAAGCAATAAAAAGTTCATTTTGGCTCTCACACCTAAACTAAACGTTGTAGACTCAAAATTTTTGCTGTATTCAGTGTATTCTAGCATCCTGAAGATGATTCCAGCATTAATTTCATCGTGCTTATGCTCATTTTGAAGATTTTGACATTTTCACCTAAAGTGCACAATCAGGCTGAAAACGCATTTAAAGCAATAAAAAGTTCATTTTGGCTCTCACACCTAAACTAAACGTTGTAGACTCAAAATTTTTGCTGTATTCAGTGTATTCTAGCATCCTGAAGATGATTCCAGCATTAATTTCATCGTGCTTATGCTCATTTTTAAGATTTTGACATTTTCACCTAAAGTGCACAATCAGGCTGAAAACGCATTTAAAACAATAAAAAGTTCATTTTGGCTCTCACACCTAAAATAAACGTTGTAGACTCAAAATTTTTGCTGTATTTAGTGTATTCTAGCATCCTGAAGATGATTCCAGCATTAATTTCATTGTGCTTATGCTCATTTTGAAGATTTTGACATTTTCACCTTAAGTGTACAATCAGGGGCTGAAAACGCGTTTAAAGCAATAAAAAGTTCATTTTGGCTCTCACACCTAAACTAAACGTTGTAGACTCAAAATTTTTGCTGTATTTAGTGTATTCTAGCATCCTGAAGATGATTCCAGCATTAATTTCATTGTGCTTATGCTCATTTTTAAGATTTTGACATTTTCACCTAAAGTGCACAATCAGGCTGAAAACGCATTTAAAGCAATAAAAAGTTCATTTTGGCTCTCACACCTAAACTAAACGTTGTAGACTCAAAATTTTTGCTGTATTTAGTGTATTCTAGCATCCTGAAGATGATTCCAGCATTAATTTCATTGTGCTTATGCTCATTTTGAAGATTTTGACATTTTCACCTTAAGTGTACAATCAGGGGCTGAAAACGCGTTTAAAGCAATAAAAAGTTCATTTTGGCTCTCACACCTAAACTAAACGTTGTAGACTCAAAATTTTTGCTGTATTCAGTGTATTCTAGCATCCTGAAGATGATTCCAGCATTAATTTCATCGTGCTTATGCTCATTTTGAAGATTTTGACATTTTCACCTAAAGTGCACAATCAGGCTGAAAACGCATTTAAAGCAATAAAAAGTTCATTTTGGCTCACACACCTAAAATAAACGTTGTAGACTCAAAATTTTTGCTGTATTTAGTGTATTCTAGCATCCTGAAGATGATTCCAGCATTAATTTCATTGTGCTTATGCTCATTTTGAAGATTTTGACATTTTCACCTTAAGTGTACAATCAGGGGCTGAAAACGCGTTTAAAGCAATAAAAAGTTCATTTTGGCTCTCACACCTAAACTAAACGTTGTAGACTCCAAATTTTTGCTGTATTTAGTGTATTCTAGCATCCTGAAGATGATTCCAGCATTAATTTAATTGTGCTTATGCTCATTTTTAAGATTTTGACATTTTCACCTAAAGTGCACAATCAGGCTGAAAACGCATTTAAAGCAATAAAAAGTTCATTTTGGCTCTCACACCTAAACTAAACGTTGTAGACTCAAAATTTTTGCTGTATTTAGTGTATTCTAGCATCCTGAAGATGATTCCAGCATTAATTTCATTGTGCTTATGCTCATTTTGAAGATTTTGACATTTTCACCTTAAGTGTACAATCAGGGGCTGAAAACGCGTTTAAAGCAATAAAAAGTTCATTTTGGCTCTCACACCTAAACTAAACGTTGTAGACTCAAAATTTTTGCTGTATTTAGTGTATTCTAGCATCCTGAAGATGATTCCAGCATTAATTTCATTGTGCTTATGCTCATTTTTAAGATTTTGACATTTTCATCTTAAGTGTACAATCAGGGGCTGAAAACGCGTTTAAAGCAATAAAAAGTTCATTTTGGCTCTCACACCTAAACTAAACGTTGTAGACTCAAAATTTTTGCTGTATTCAGTGTATTCTAGCATCCTGAAGATGATTCCAGCATTAATTTCATCGTGCTTATGCTCATTTTGAAGATTTTGACATTTTCACCTAAAGTGCACAATCAGGCTGAAAACGCATTTAAAGCAATAAAAAGTTCATTTTGGCTCTCACACCTAAACTAAACGTTGTAGACTCAAAATTTTTGCTGTATTTAGTGTATTCTAGCATCCTGAAGATGATTCCAGCATTAATTTCATTGTGCTTATGCTCATTTTGAAGATTTTGACATTTTCACCTTAAGTGTACAATCAGGGGCTGAAAACGCGTTTAAAGCAATAAAAAGTTCATTTTGGCTCTCACACCTAAACTAAACGTTGTAGACTCAAAATTTTTGCTGTATTCAGTGTATTCTAGCATCCTGAAGATGATTCCAGCATTAATTTCATTGTGCTTATGCTCATTTTTAAGATTTTGACATTTTCATCTTAAGTGTACAATCAGGGGCTGAAAACGCGTTTAAAGCAATAAAAAGTTCATTTTGGCTCTCACACCTAAACTAAACGTTGTAGACTCAAAATTTTTGCTGTATTCAGTGTATTCTAGCATCCTGAAGATGATTCCAGCATTAATTTCATTGTGCTTATGCTCATTTTTAAGATTTTGACATTTTCATCTTAAGTGTACAATCAGGGGCTGAAAACGCGTTTAAAGCAATAAAAAGTTCATTTTGGCTCTCACACCTAAACTAAACGTTGTAGACTCAAAATTTTTGCTGTATTCAGTGTATTCTAGCATCCTGAAGATGATTCCAGCATTAATTTCATCGTGCTTATGCTCATTTTGAAGATTTTGACATTTTCACCTAAAGTGCACAATCAGGCTGAAAACGCATTTAAAGCAATAAAAAGTTCATTTTGGCTCACACACCTAAAATAAACGTTGTAAACTTAAAATTTTTGCTGTATTTAGTGTATTCTAGCATCCTGAAGATGATTCCAGCATTAATTTCATTGTGCTTATGCTCATTTTGAAGATTTTGACATTTTCACCTTAAGTGTACAATCAGGGGCTGAAAACGCGTTTAAAGCAATAAAAAGTTCATTTTGGCTCTCACACCTAAACTAAACGTTGTAGACTCAAAATTTTTGCTGTATTTAGTGTATTCTAGCATCCTGAAGATGATTCCAGCATTAATTTCATTGTGCTTATGCTCATTTTTAAGATTTTGACATTTTCACCTAAAGTGCACAATCAGGCTGAAAACGCATTTAAAGCAATAAAAAGTTCATTTTGGCTCTCACACCTAAACTATACGTTGTAGACTCAAAATTTTTGCTGTATTTAGTGTATTCTAGCATCCTGAAGATGATTCCAGCATTAATTTCATTGTGCTTATGCTCATTTTGAAGATTTTGACATTTTCACCTTAAGTGTACAATCAGGGGCTGAAAACGCGTTTAAAGCAATAAAAAGTTCATTTTGGCTCTCACACCTAAACTAAACGTTGTAGACTCAAAATTTTTGCTGTATTCAGTGTATTCTAGCATCCTGAAGATGATTCCAGCATTAATTTAATTGTGCTTATGCTCATTTTTAAGATTTTGACATTTTCACCTAAAGTGCACAATCAGGCTGAAAACGCATTTAAAGCAATAAAAAGTTCATTTTGGCTCTCACACCTAAACTAAACGTTGTAGACTCAAAATTTTTGCTGTATTTAGTGTATTCTAGCATCCTGAAGATGATTCCAGCATTAATTTCATTGTGCTTATGCTCATTTTGAAGATTTTGACATTTTCACCTTAAGTGTACAATCAGGGGCTGAAAACGCGTTTAAAGCAATAAAAAGTTCATTTTGGCTCTCACACCTAAACTAAACGTTGTAGACTCAAAATTTTTGCTGTATTTAGTGTATTCTAGCATCCTGAAGATGATTCCAGCATTAATTTCATTGTGCTTATGCTCATTTTTAAGATTTTGACATTTTCATCTTAAGTGTACAATCAGGGGCTGAAAACGCGTTTAAAGCAATAAAAAGTTCATTTTGGCTCTCACACCTAAACTAAACGTTGTAGACTCAAAATTTTTGCTGTATTCAGTGTATTCTAGCATCCTGAAGATGATTCCAGCATTAATTTCATCGTGCTTATGCTCATTTTGAAGATTTTGACATTTTCACCTAAAGTGCACAATCAGGCTGAAAACGCATTTAAAGCAATAAAAAGTTCATTTTGGCTCTCACACCTATACTAAATGTTGTAGACTCAAAATTTTTGCTGTATTTAGTGTATTCTAGCATCCTGAGGATGATTCCAGCATTAATTTCATTGTGCTTATGCTCATTTTGAAGATTTTGACATTTTCACTTTAAGTGTACAATCAGGGGCTGAAAACGCGTTTAAAGCAATAAAAAGTTCATTTTGGCTCTCACACCTAAACTAAACGTTGTAGACTCAAAATTTTTGCTGTATTTAGTGTATTCTAGCATCCTGAAGATGATTCCAGCATTAATTTCATTGTGCTTATGCTCATTTTTAAGATTTTGACATTTTCACCTAAAGTGCACAATCAGGCTGAAAACGCATTTAAAGCAATAAAAAGTTCATTTTGGCTCTCACACCTAAACTAAACGTTGTAGACTCAAAATTTTTGCTGTATTTAGTGTATTCTAGCATCCTGAAGATGATTCCAGCATTAATTTCATTGTGCTTATGCTCATTTTGAAGATTTTGACATTTTCACCTTAAGTGTACAATCAGGGGCTGAAAACGCGTTTAAAGCAATAAAAAGTTCATTTTGGCTCTCACACCTAAACTAAACGTTGTAGACTCAAAATTTTTGCTGTATTTAGTGTATTCTAGCATCCTGAAGATGATTCCAGCATTAATTTCATTGTGCTTATGCTCATTTATAAGATTTTGACATTTTCATCTTAAGTGTACAATCAGGGGCTGAAAACGCGTTTAAAGCAATAAAAAGTTCATTTTGGCTCTCACACCTAAACTAAACGTTGTAGACTCAAAATTTTTGCTGTATTCAGTGTATTCTAGCATCCTGAAGATGATTCCAGCATTAATTTCATCGTGCTTATGCTCATTTTGAAGATTTTGACATTTTCACCTAAAGTGCACAATCAGGCTGAAAACGCATTTAAAGCAATAAAAAGTTCATTTTGGCTCTCACACCTAAACTAAACGTTGTAGACTCAAAATTTTTGCTGTATTTAGTGTATTCTAGCATCCTGAAGATGATTCCAGCATTAATTTCATTGTGCTTATGCTCATTTTGAAGATTTTGACATTTTCACCTTAAGTGTACAATCAGGGGCTGAAAACGCGTTTAAAGCAATAAAAAGTTCATTTTGGCTCTCACACCTAAACTAAACGTTGTAGACTCAAAATTTTTGCTGTATTCAGTGTATTCTAGCATCCTGAAGATGATTCCAGCATTAATTTCATTGTGCTTATGCTCATTTTTAAGATTTTGACATTTTCATCTTAAGTGTACAATCAGGGGCTGAAAACGCGTTTAAAGCAATAAAAAGTTCATTTTGGCTCTCACACCTAAACTAAACGTTGTAGACTCAAAATTTTTGCTGTATTCAGTGTATTCTAGCATCCTGAAGATGATTCCAGCATTAATTTCATTGTGCTTATGCTCATTTTTAAGATTTTGACATTTTCATCTTAAGTGTACAATCAGGGGCTGAAAACGCGTTTAAAGCAATAAAAAGTTCATTTTGGCTCTCACACCTAAACTAAACGTTGTAGACTCAAAATTTTTGCTGTATTCAGTGTATTCTAGCATCCTGAAGATGATTCCAGCATTAATTTCATCGTGCTTATGCTCATTTTGAAGATTTTGACATTTTCACCTAAAGTGCACAATCAGGCTGAAAACGCATTTAAAGCAATAAAAAGTTCATTTTGGCTCACACACCTAAAATAAACGTTGTAAACTTAAAATTTTTGCTGTATTTAGTGTATTCTAGCATCCTGAAGATGATTCCAGCATTAATTTCATTGTGCTTATGCTCATTTTGAAGATTTTGACATTTTCACCTTAAGTGTACAATCAGGGGCTGAAAACGCGTTTAAAGCAATAAAAAGTTCATTTTGGCTCTCACACCTAAACTAAACGTTGTAGACTCAAAATTTTTGCTGTATTTAGTGTATTCTAGCATCCTGAAGATGATTCCAGCATTAATTTCATTGTGCTTATGCTCATTTTTAAGATTTTGACATTTTCACCTAAAGTGCACAATCAGGCTGAAAACGCATTTAAAGCAATAAAAAGTTCATTTTGGCTCTCACACCTAAACTATACGTTGTAGACTCAAAATTTTTGCTGTATTTAGTGTATTCTAGCATCCTGAAGATGATTCCAGCATTAATTTCATTGTGCTTATGCTCATTTTGAAGATTTTGACATTTTCACCTTAAGTGTACAATCAGGGGCTGAAAACGCGTTTAAAGCAATAAAAAGTTCATTTTGGCTCTCACACCTAAACTAAACGTTGTAGACTCAAAATTTTTGCTGTATTCAGTGTATTCTAGCATCCTGAAGATGATTCCAGCATTAATTTAATTGTGCTTATGCTCATTTTTAAGATTTTGACATTTTCACCTAAAGTGCACAATCAGGCTGAAAACGCATTTAAAGCAATAAAAAGTTCATTTTGGCTCTCACACCTAAACTAAACGTTGTAGACTCAAAATTTTTGCTGTATTTAGTGTATTCTAGCATCCTGAAGATGATTCCAGCATTAATTTCATTGTGCTTATGCTCATTTTGAAGATTTTGACATTTTCACCTTAAGTGTACAATCAGGGGCTGAAAACGCGTTTAAAGCAATAAAAAGTTCATTTTGGCTCTCACACCTAAACTAAACGTTGTAGACTCAAAATTTTTGCTGTATTTAGTGTATTCTAGCATCCTGAAGATGATTCCAGCATTAATTTCATTGTGCTTATGCTCATTTTTAAGATTTTGACATTTTCATCTTAAGTGTACAATCAGGGGCTGAAAACGCGTTTAAAGCAATAAAAAGTTCATTTTGGCTCTCACACCTAAACTAAACGTTGTAGACTCAAAATTTTTGCTGTATTCAGTGTATTCTAGCATCCTGAAGATGATTCCAGCATTAATTTCATCGTGCTTATGCTCATTTTGAAGATTTTGACATTTTCACCTAAAGTGCACAATCAGGCTGAAAACGCATTTAAAGCAATAAAAAGTTCATTTTGGCTCTCACACCTATACTAAATGTTGTAGACTCAAAATTTTTGCTGTATTTAGTGTATTCTAGCATCCTGAGGATGATTCCAGCATTAATTTCATTGTGCTTATGCTCATTTTGAAGATTTTGACATTTTCACTTTAAGTGTACAATCAGGGGCTGAAAACGCGTTTAAAGCAATAAAAAGTTCATTTTGGCTCTCACACCTAAACTAAACGTTGTAGACTCAAAATTTTTGCTGTATTTAGTGTATTCTAGCATCCTGAAGATGATTCCAGCATTAATTTCATTGTGCTTATGCTCATTTTTAAGATTTTGACATTTTCACCTAAAGTGCACAATCAGGCTGAAAACGCATTTAAAGCAATAAAAAGTTCATTTTGGCTCTCACACCTAAACTAAACGTTGTAGACTCAAAATTTTTGCTGTATTTAGTGTATTCTAGCATCCTGAAGATGATTCCAGCATTAATTTCATTGTGCTTATGCTCATTTTTAAGATTTTGACATTTTCATCTTAAGTGTACAATCAGGGGCTGAAAACGCGTTTAAAGCAATAAAAAGTTCATTTTGGCTCTCACACCTAAACTAAACGTTGTAGACTCAAAATTTTTTGCTGTATTCAGTGTATTCTAGCATCCTGAAGATGATTCCAGCATTAATTTCATCGTGCTTATGCTCATTTTGAAGATTTTGACATTTTCACCTAAAGTGCACAATCAGGCTGAAAACGCATTTAAAGCAATAAAAAGTTCATTTTGGCTCTCACACCTAAACTAAACGTTGTAGACTCAAAATTTTTGCTGTATTTAGTGTATTTTAGCATCCTGAAGATGATTCCAGCATTAATTTCATTGTGCTTATGCTCATTTTTAAGATTTTGACATTTTCACCTAAAGTGCACAATCAGGCTGAAAACGCATTTAAAGCAATAAAAAGTTCATTTTGGCTCTCACACCTAAACTAAACGTTGTAGACTCAAAATTTTTGCTGTATTTAGTGTATTCTAGCATCCTGAAGATGATTCCAGCATTAATTTCATTGTGCTTATGCTCATTTTTAAGATTTTGACATTTTCATCTTAAGTGTACAATCAGGGGCTGAAAACGCGTTTAAAGCAATAAAAAGTTCATTTTGGCTCTCACACCTAAACTAAACGTTGTAGACTCAAAGTTTTTTGCTGTATTCAGTGTATTCTAGCATCCTGAAGATGATTCCAGCATTAATTTCATCGTGCTTATGCTCATTTTGAAGATTTTGACATTTTCACCTAAAGTGCACAATCAGGCTGAAAACGCATTTAAAGCAATAAAAAGTTCATTTTGGCTCTCACACCTAAACTAAACGTTGTAGACTCAAAATTTTTGCTGTATTTAGTGTATTTTAGCATCCTGAAGATGATTCCAGCATTAATTTCATTGTGCTTATGCTCATTTTTAAGATTTTGACATTTTCATCTTAAGTTTACAATCAGGGGCTGAAAACGAGTTTAAAGCAATAAAAAGTTCATTTTGGCTCTCACACCTAAACTAAACGTTGTAGACTCAAAATTTTTGCTGTATTTAGTGTATTCTAGCATCCTGAAGATGATTCCAGCATTAATTTAATTGTGCTTATGCTCATTTTTAAGATTTTGACATTTTCACCTAAAGTGCACAATCAGGCTGAAAACGCATTTCAAGCAATAAAAAGTTCATTTTGGCTCTCACACCTAAACTAAACGTTGTAGACTCAAAATTTTTGCTGTATTTAGTGTATTCTAGCATCCTGAAGATGATTCCAGCATTAATTTCATTGTGCTTATGCTCATTTTGAAGATTTTGACATTTTCACCTTAAGTGTACAATCAGGGGCTGAAAACGCGTTTAAAGCAATAAAAAGTTCATTTTGGCTCTCACACCTAAACTAAACGTTGTAGACTCAAAATTTTTGCTGTATTTATGTATTCTAGCATCCTGAAGATGATTCCAGCATTAATTTCATTGTGCTTATGCTCATTTTGAAGATTTTGACATTTTCACCTTAAGTGTACAATCAGGGGCTGAAAACGCATTTAAAGCAATAAAAAGTTCATTTTGGCTCTCACACCTAAACTAAACGTTGTAGACTCAAAATTTTTGCTGTATTTAGTGTATTCTAGCATCCTGAAGATGATTCCAGCATTAATTTCATTGTGCTTATGCTCATTTTGAAGATTTTGACATTTTCACCTTAAGTGCACAGTCAGGCTGAAAACGCATTTAAAGCAATAAAAAGTTCATTTTGGCTCTCACACCTATACTAAATGTTGTAGACTCAAAATTTTTGCTGTATTTAGTGTATTCTAGCATCCTGAGGATGATTCCAGCATTAATTTCATCGTGCTTATGCTCATTTTGAAGATTTTGACATTTTCACCTTAAGTGTACAATCAGGGGCTGAAAACGCGTTTAAAGCAATAAAAAGTTCATTTTGGCTCTCACACCTAAACTAAACGTTGTAGACTCAAAATTTTTGCTGTATTTAGTGTATTCTAGCATCCTGAAGATGATTCCAGCATTAATTTCATTGTGCTTATGCTCATTTTCAAGATTTTGTCATTTTCACCTAAAGTGCACAATCAGGCTGAAAACGCATTTAAAGCAATAAAAAGTTCATTTTGGCTCTCACACCTAAACTAAACGTTGTAGACTCAAAATTTTTGCTGTATTCAGTGTATTCTAGCATCCTGAAGATGATTCCAGCATTAATTTCATCGTGCTTATGCTCATTTTGAAGATTTTGACATTTTCACCTAAAGTGCACAATCAGGCTGAAAACGCATTTAAAGCAATAAAAAGTTCATTTTGGCTCTCACACCTAAACTAAACGTTGTAGACTCAAAATTTTTGCTGTATTCAGTGTATTCTAGCATCCTGAAGATGATTCCAGCATTAATTTCATCGTGCTTATGCTCATTTTGAAGATTTTGACATTTTCACCTAAAGTGCACAATCAGGCTGAAAACGCATTTAAAGCAATAAAAAGTTCATTTTTGCTCACACACCTAAAATAAACGTTGTAGACTCAAAAATTTTGCTGTATTTAGTGTATTCTAGCATCCTGAAGATGATTCCAGCATTAATTTCATTGTGCTTATGCTCATTTTGAAGATTTTGACATTTTCACCTTAAGTGTACAATCAGGGGCTGAAAACGCGTTTAAAGCAATAAAAAGTTCATTTTGGCTCTCACACCTAAACTAAACGTTGTAGACTCAAAATTTTTGCTGTATTTAGTGTATTCTAGCATCCTGAAGATGATTCCAGCATTAATTTCATTGTGCTTATGCTCATTTTGAAGATTTTGACATTTTCACCTTAAGTGTACAATCAGGGGCTGAAAACGCGTTTAAAGCAATAAAAAGTTCATTTTGGCTCTCACACCTAAACTAAACGTTGTAGACTCAAAATTTTTGCTGTATTTAGTGTATTCTAGCATCCTGAAGATGATTCCAGCATTAATTTCATTGTGCTTATGCTCATTTTTAAGATTTTGACATTTTCACCTAAAGTGCACAATCAGGCTGAAAACGCATTTAAAGCAATAAAAAGTTCATTTTGGCTCTCACACCTAAACTAAACGTTGTAGACTCAAAATTTTTGCTGTATTTAGTGTATTCTAGCATCCTGAAGATGATTTCAGCATTAATTTCATTGTGCTTATGCTCATTTTGAAGATTTTGACATTTTTACCTTAAGTGTACAATCAGGGGCTGAAAACGCGTTTAAAGCAATAAAAAGTTCATTTTGGCTCTCACACCTAAACTAAACGTTGTAGACTCAAAATTTTTGCTGTATTCAGTGTATTCTAGCATCCTGAAGATGATTCCAGCATTAATTTCATCGTGCTTATGCTCATTTTGAAGATTTTGACATTTTCACCTAAAGTGCACAATCAGGCTGAAAACGCATTTAAAGCAATAAAAAGTTCATTTTGGCTCACACACCTAAAATAAACGTTGTAGACTCAAAATTTTTGCTGTATTTAGTGTATTCTAGCATCCTGAAGATGATTCCAGCATTAATTTCATTGTGATTATGCTCATTTTGAAGATTTTGACATTTTCACCTTAAGTGTACAATCAGGGGCTGAAAACGCGTTTAAAGCAATAAAAAGTTCATTTTGGCTCTCACACCTAAACTAAACGTTGTAGACTCAAAATTTTTGCTGTATTTAGTGTATTCTAGCATCCTGAAGATGATTCCAGCATTAATTTCATTGTGCTTATGCTCATTTTTAAGATTTTGACATTTTCACCTAAAGTGCACAA